>NW_026943818.1:38363778-38673778 GCF_035594765.1 Anolis carolinensis | reverse complement strand
AAGCATTTAGGAATGTGTGATGTATTATTATTATTATTATTATTATTATGGCTGGATGGCCATCTGTTGGGAAGGCTTCCCAAGCATTTAGGATTGTGTGACGTATTATCATTAATAATAATAATAATAATAATAATAATAATAATAAGGCTCGATGGCCATCTGTTGGGAGGGCTTCCCAAGCATTTAGGACTGTGTGATGTATTATTATTATTATTATTATTATTATTATTATTATTATTATTATTATTATTATTGTGGCTGGATGGCTATCTGTTGGGAGGGCTTCCCAAGCATTTAGGAATGTGTGATGTATTATTATTATTATTATTATTATTATTATTATTATTATTATTATTATGGCTGGATTGTCATCTGTATGAAAGATATTATTATTTTTATTTATTATTGACGCAACGACATAGTCTGACACAGCAAACAAGATAAATATGCTGGGTTTTTATTTATTTATTTATTTATTATTATTTTATTATTATGACACAGCAAACAAGATAGATATGCTGGATTTCGTATCACAAAATCACAAGTCGAACAATAATAATAATAATAAAAATAAATAATAATAATAATAATAATAATAATAATAATAATAATAATAATAATATTCTGTGGAGCCCCTGATGGTGTAGTGGGTTAAACTGCTAAGATGCTGTTAATAGATGTAAATGCTACCCAAGGTCCTGAATCCCATCACAGCATTTAATGTTTGGACTATAGCCCGGAGCGGATGCATCATCCCTTGGAAGCGGAGCCCAGCTCATTCCCGGTTTGTCTTTCCTTTTAGGAGAAGCGGAAGCGCCAAACGGAGATCGAGAACAAGCGGCGGCAGCTCGAAGATGACCGGCGGCAGTTGCAACACTTAAAGGTATACGGACTACAACTCCCATCACCCTGTCACAAGGCTTTCTGCAAAGAGGCTTCCTTCCTTTGATTGTAAAATATTTAAAAATTCCCTAAAAATCGGTGGATGATCGAAACGTTCCGAAACTTGGCAGGCTTAAAGTGGAAAGTGTTGCCTACACGTGTGCCAAGTTTCATCCTGATAGTCATAAAAATGATAGAGAAACAAGCCTCAAGCCCAATACAGGGGTCAGATGTTTCTTTTTTCCTTGTGAGCCAATTACAAGGCTTTCTGCAAAGCTGGACTCTTCCTTTGATTTGTAAAATATTTAAAAATTCCCTAAAAATCGGTGGATGATCGAAACATTCCGAAACTTGGCAGGCTTAAAGTCAAAAGTCTTGCCTACAAGTGTGCCAAGTTTCATCCTGATAGTCATAAAAATGATAGAGAAACAAGCCTCAAGCCCAATACAGGGGTCAGATGTTTCTTTTTTCCTTGTGAGCCAATTACAAGGCTTTCTGCAAAGCTGGACTCTTCCTTTGATTTGTAAAATATTTAAAAATTCCCTAAAAATCGGTGGATGATCGAAACATTCCGAAACTTGGCAGGCTTAAAGTCAAAAGTCTTGCCTACAAGTGTGCCAAGTTTCATCCTGATAGTCATAAAAATGATAGCGAAACAAGCCTCAAGCCCAATACAGGGGTCTGATGTTTCTTTTTTCCTTGTGAGCCAATTACAAGGCTTTCTGCAAAGCTGGACTCTTCCTTTGATTTGTAAAATATTTAAAAATTCCCTTAAAATCGGTGGATGATCCAAACGTTCCGAAACTTGGCAGGCTTAAAGTGGAAAGCGTTGCCTACAAATGTGCCAAGTTTCACCCTGATAGTCATAAAAATGATAGAGAAACGAGCCTCAAGCCCAATACAGGGGTCTGATGTTTCTTTTTTCCTTGTGAGCCAATTACAAGGCTTTCTGCAAAGCTGGACTCTTCCTTTGATTTGTAAAATATTTAAAAATTCCCTAAAAATCGGTGGATGATCGAAACGTTCCGAAACTTGGCAGGCTTAAAGTCAAAAGTCTTGCCTACAAATGTGCCAAGTTTCACCCTGATAGTCATAAAAATGATAGAGAAACAAGCCTCAAGCCCAATACAGGGGTCAGATGTTTCTTTTTTCCTTGTGAGCCAATTACAAGGCTTTCTGCAAAGCTGGACTCTTCCTTTGATTTGTAAAATATTTAAAAATTCCCTAAAAATCGGTGGATGATCGAAACATTCCGAAACTTGGCAGGCTTAAAGTCAAAAGTCTTGCCTACAAATGTGCCAAGTTTCACCCTGATAGTCATAAAAATGATAGAGAAACAAGCCTCAAGCCCAATACAGGGGTCAGATGTTTCTTTTTTCCTTGTGAGCCAATTACAAGGCTTTCTGCAAAGCTGGACTCTTCCTTTGATTTGTAAAATATTTAAAAATTCCCTAAAAATCGGTGGATGATCGAAACATTCCGAAACTTGGCAGGCTTAAAGTCAAAAGTCTTGCCTACAAATGTGCCAAGTTTCACCCTGATAGCTATAAAAATGACAGAGAAATGAGCCTCAAGCCCAATAGAGGAGTCTGATGTTTATTTTTTCCTTGTCAGCCAATTACAAGGCTTCCTACAAAGCTGCTCCCTTCCTTTGATTGTTAAATATTTAAAAATTCCCTAAAAATCAATGGATGATCGAAACATTCTGAAACCTGGCAAGCGTAAAGTCAAAGGTCTTGCCTACAAACGTGCCAAGTTTCATCCTGATAGTCACAAAAATGACAGAGAAATGAGCCTCAAGCCCAATAGAGGAATCTCATGTTTCTTTTTTTCCCTGTCAGCGAATTACAAAGCTTCCTGCAAAGTTGCTCCCTTCCTTTGATTGTAAAATATTTAAAAATTCCCTAAAAATAGGTGGATGATCAAAACATTCTGAAACTTGGGAGGCTTAAAGTCAAAAATGTTGCCTACAAGTGTGCCAAGTTTCACCCCAATCGCCATAAAAATGACGGAGAAACGAGCCTTGAAATTTTCCCGATTTCCATGAACGGGATGAATCTCAATAGAAATATTACGAAGCTTCAGAGATCTGGATTACGAAGCGAAATGGGACCCATCCAAATCTTTACGAGGCTCCGAAACATATTACTAATTTGATTTCAGCTGCTTTGCACATCTCTAATCACTTTTCTCTCTGTCTCTGGCTCTCTGCTTTTTCCTTCCGGCTCCAAGTCAAAGGCTTTGAGGGAGAGATGGTTGCTGGAAGGAGCCCCATCGTCCACAGCCGAGGAAGGAGAGGCCATGAAGAAACAGATGGAGGAGGACGATTTGAAGGCCAAGGAACTGGAAGAGAGCATCCAGAGGTAAGTCTCGGGTGCGGAAAGTCGTTTCAAGAAACGTACCGGGGATGGGGAGCTCTGGGTTCCAATCCTCTGCTTCCTACGTAACAGATGCAATTGGGATCTCAACTCTTTCTATGGATTTGTGATCTTTGAAGGCCTTGGTTGGATGGACATCTTTCAGGAGTGGTTTTGTTGGACTATGGGTTGGACTAGATGGCACTTGGAGGTCCCTTCCAACTTTTGATGGTTTTATGATCTACAAAGGTCTTTGCATCTTGGTTGGATGGACATCTTTCAAGAGTGGTTTCGTTTCATGATCTTTGAAGGCCTTGAAATGTTGGTTGGATGGACATCTTTCAGGAGTGGTTTGGTGGACTATGAATTGGCCCTTGAGGTCCCTTCCAACTCCTTCAATGGATTAATGATCTTTGAATGCCTTGAAACGTTGGTTGAATTGACATCTTTCAGAAGTGGTTTTGTTGGACTATGGGTTGGACTAGATGGCCCTAGGGGTCCCTTCCAACTTTTGATGATTTTATGATCTACAAAGGTCTTTGCACCTTGGTTGGATGGACATCTTTCAAGAGTGGTTTTGTTGGGTACTATTTCATGGGTTTCATGATCCATGAGGGCCTTCAAGTGTTGGTTGGTTGGACATCCTTCAGGAGTGGTTTTGGTGGACCATGGATTGCATTAGATGGCGCCTGAGGTCCCTTCCAACTCCTTCAATGGATTAATGATCTTTGAAGGTCTTGAAACCTTGGTTGGATGGACATCTTTCAAGAGTGGTTTTGTTGGGTACTATTTCATGGGTTTCATGACCTTTGAAGGCCTTCAAACGTTGGTTGGACAGACATCTTTCGGGAGTGATTTTGTTGTGTAGGTACTACTTCACGGGTTTCATGATATTTGAAGGTCTTTGTTGACGGACATCTTTCAGGAGTGGTTTTGGTGGACTATGGGTTGGATTAGATGGGCCTCCAATTGATTAATGATCTTTGAAGGCCTTGAAACGTTGGTTGGATGGACATCTTTCAAGAATGGTTTTGTTAGCTAGATGTCACTTGGAGGTCCCTTCTAACTTTTGATGGTTTTATGATCTACCAAGGCCTTTAAACCTTGGTTGGATGGACATCTTTCAAGAATGGTTTTGTTAGCTAGATGTCACTTGGAGGTCCCTTCTAACTTTTGATGGTTTTATGATCTACCAAGGCCTTTAAACCTTGGTTGGATGGACATCTTTCAGGAATGGTTTTGGTGGACTATGGATTGGATTAGATGGCCCTTGAGGTCCCTTTAAACTCCTTCAATGGATTAATGATCTTTGAAGGTCTTGAAACCTTGGTTGGATGGACATCTTTCAAGAGTGGTTTTGTTGGGTACTATTTCATGGGTTTCATGATCCATGAGGGCCTTCAAGCATTGGTTGGTTGGACGGACATCCTTCAGGAGTGGTTTTGGTGGACCATGGATTGGATGACCCTTGAGGTCCCTTCCAACTCCTTCAATCAATTAATGATATTTGGAAGCCTTGAAGTGTTGGTTGGATAGACATCTTTCAAGAGTGGTTTTGTTGGGTACTATTTCATGGGTTTCATGGTCTTTGAAGGCCTTCAAACGTTGGTTGGACAGACATCTTTCAGGAGTGATTTTGTTGGGTACTATTTCAAGGGTTTAATGATCTTTGAAGGTCTTTGTTGGACAGACATCTTTCAGGAGTGGTTTTGGTGGACTATGGGTTGGACGAGATGGCCCTTGAGGTCTCTTCCAACTCCTTCATTGGAATAATGATCTTTGAAGGCCTTGAAACGTTGGTTGGATGGACATGGGTTGGACTAGATGGCTCTTGGTGGTCCCTTCCAACTTTCAATGGTTTTATGATCTACGAAGGTCATTGCTCCTTGGTTGAATGGACATCTTTCAAGAGTACTATTTCTTGGGTTTCATGATCTTCGAAGGCCTTCAAAAGTTGGTTGGACAGACATCTTTCAGGAGTGGTTTTGGTGGACCATGGATTGGATGACCCTTGAGGTCCCTTCCAACTCCTTCAATCAATTAATGATATTTGGAAGCCTTGAAGTGTTGGTTGGATAGACATCTTTCAAGAGTGGTTTTGTTGGGTACTATTTCATGGGTTTCATGGTCTTTGAAGGCCTTCAAAAGTTGGTTGGACAGACATCTTTCAGGCGTGGTTTCCTTGAAGACCATTTCATGGGTTGGACTAGGTGGCCCTTCTGTTGGACCTTGAATCTCTAGCTCCTCAAGAGTGACTTGAGGACGCCTTCTGTGACAAATCCAATATCTCCTTCTCGTTGTAGGTTAGAGAAGGAACTGGAGCAGCTGGAAAACGGCATCTCGGCCTCATCCACCAAAGAGAACGTGGCCGAGGAGACCGCCAAGGAGGAGAAGCTGCAGCTCACCCCCAAGGTCAGCCCTTCCCCATCTTCTCTGGGGTTGTGTGGTGGAAACATGGAGACGTAGGCCAAGAGTAGAGATGTAGAGATGAACCTCAACCAAGCATCTGATGAAAAGATTCATGGGTGATCAATGCCATTTCCTAAACATGGGAAGAAAGTGGATTAAACTACAAATGTGGGGTGTTGTTTATGGCCAACGAGTTGTAGCAGCATTTTGTCCTGACGTTTCACCTGCATCTGTGGCTGGCATCTTCAGGTTGTGCTTTCCCTGCATGGCAGAAGGTTTGGATTAGATGGCTTATGAGGTCTTCCAACTCTATTATTATTATTATTATTATTATTATTATTATTATTATTATTATTATTATTATTATTATTATTATTACTATTACTATTACTGTTGTTGTTATTATTGAGCCTGGGTGGCCATCTGTCGGGAAGGCTTTGATTGTGTTTTCCCTGCATGAATGTAGAATGAGGTTGGTGTAGATGGCTCTTGAGGTCTCTTCCAACTCTATTATTGTTGTCGTTGTTGTTATTATTATTGAGGCTGGATGGCCATCTTTTGGGAGGGCTTTGATTGTGCTTTCCCTACATGAATGTAGAATGAGGTTGGTCTCGATGGCTCTTGAGGTGTCTTCCAACTCTATTATTATTGATGTTGTTCTTGTTGTTGTTCTTGTTGTTGTTCTTGTTGTTGTTATTATTATTATTATTGAGGTTGGATGGCCATCTGTCAGAAGGGCTTTGATTGTGCTTTCCCTGCATGAATGTAGAATGAGGTTGGTCTCAATGGCTCTTGAGGTGTCTTCCAACTCTATTATTATTGTTGTTGTTCTTGTTGTTGTTATTATTATTATTATTATTATTGAGGTTGGATGGCCATCTGTCAGAAGGGCTTTGATTGTGCTTTCCCTACATGAATGTAGAATGAGGTTGGTCTCGATGGCTCTTGAGGTGTCTTCCAACTCTATTATTATTGATGTTGTTCTTGTTGTTGTTCTTGTTGTTGTTATTATTATTATTATTGAGGTTGGATGGCCATCAGTCAGAAGGGCTTTGATTGTGCTTTCCCTACATGAATGTAGAATGAGGTTGGTCTCGATGGCTCTTGAGGTGTCTTCCAACTCTATTATTATTGTTGTTGTTCTTGTTCTTGTTGTTGTTATTATTATTATTATTATTATTGAGGTTGGATGGCCATCTGTCAGAAGGGCTTTGATTGTGCTTTCCCTACATGAATGTAGAATGAGGTTGGTCTCGATGGCTCTTGAGGTGTCTTCCAACTCTATTATTATTGATGTTGTTCTTGTTGTTGTTCTTGTTGTTGTTCTTGTTGTTGTTCTTGTTGTTGTTCTTGTTGTTGTTATTATTATTATTATTATTGAGGTTGGATGGCCATCTGTCAGAAGGGCTTTGATTGTGCTTTCCCTACATGAATGTAGAATGAAGTTGGTCTCGATGGCTCTTGAGGTGTCTTCCAACTCTATTATTATTGTTGTTGTTCTTGTTGTTGTTGTTATTATTATTATTATTATTGAGGTTGGATGGCCATCAGTCAGAAGGGCTTTGATTGTGCTTTCCCTACATGAATGTAGAATGAAGTTGGTCTCGATGGCTCTTGAGGTGTCTTCCAACTCTATTATTATTGTTGTTGTTCTTGTTGTTGTTATTATTATTATTATTATTATTGAGGTTGGATGGCTATCAGTCAGAAGGGCTTTGATTGTGCTTTCCCTACATGAATGTAGAATGAAGTTGGTCTCGATGGCTCTTGAGGTGTCTTCCAACTCTATTATTATTGATGTTGTTCTTGTTGTTGTTATTATTATTATTATTATTATTGAGGTTGGATGGCCATCTGTCAGAAGGGCTTTGATTGTGCTTTCCCTGCATGAATGTAGAATGAGGTTGGTCTCGATGGCTCTTGAGGTGTCTTCCAACTCTATTATTATTGATGTTGTTCTTGTTGTTGTTCTTGTTGTTGTTCTTGTTGTTGTTCTTGTTGTTGTTCTTGTTGTTGTTATTATTATTATTATTATTATTGAGGTTGGATGGCCATCTGTCAGAAGGGCTTTGATTGTGCTTTCCCTACATGAATGTAGAATGAAGTTGGTCTCGATGGCTCTTGAGGTGTCTTCCAACTCTATTATTATTGTTGTTGTTCTTGTTGTTGTTCTTGTTGTTGTTCTTGTTGTTGTTCTTGTTGTTGTTCTTGTTGTTGTTATTATTATTATTATTATTGAGGTTGGATGGCCATCAGTCAGAAGGGCTTTGATTGTGCTTTCCCTACATGAATGTAGAATGAGGTTGGTCTCGATGGCTCTTGAGGTGTCTTCCAACTCTATTATTATTGTTGTTGTTCTTGTTGTTGTTATTATTATTATTATTATTATTGAGGTTGGATGGCCATCTGTCAGAAGGGCTTTGATTGTGCTTTCCCTACATGAATGTAGAATGAGGTTGGTCTCGATGGCTCTTGAGGTGTCTTCCAACTCTATTATTATTGATGTTGTTGTTATTATTATTCTTGAGGCTGGATGGCCATCTGTTGGGACACACCTTGGACCTTGTTTTTATTGTGGATGGTGGGACAGTCAGAGTGGAAGAGCAAAACATCCTTCCATTGTCATGGTCTGACCATCGTCTGATCTGTCTAAGTCTCGCCGTGTCTTCTAACCTCCGCAGGGGTGGTGGACCTACTAAGATGGTCTGCCCTAGGAGGCTGATGGATCCGGATGGACTTCTGAGGTCTCTTGGGGATCTTCCTGTCCTGGAGACTGGCTGATCACTACAATAGTGAGCTGACAAGGGCATTGGACACGATCGCTCCCGAACGTCCCCTCTCACTGCGTAGAGCAGGGGTCCCCAAACTTTTTAAACAAGGGGCCAGTTGACAGTCCCTCAGACCATTGGAGGGCCGGATTAGAGTTGGAAAAAAAGAACAAATTCCTATGCATACTGCACATCTCTTATTTTGAAATAAAAAAGTGAAAACAAATACAGCCTCACTGTTAATAATAATAATAATAATAATAATAATAATAATAATAAAGAGGGTTGGAAGAAACCCCTTGTGCCATTTAGCCCAACCTCCTTCTGCCATTGTGCAACAAAAGCACAAGCAAAGCACCCCTGACAGATGTTCACCCAGCCTCAACGTTGTTAACAACAACAACAATAATAATACATCACACAGTCCTAGACACTTGGGAAGTGTTTGACTTGTGATTTTGTGATATGAAATCCAGCATATCTGTCTTGTTTGCTGTGTCATAAAATAATAATAATAATAATAATAATAATAATAAAGAGGGTTGGAAGAAACCCCTTGTGCCATTTAGCCCAACCTCCTTCTGCCTTTGTGCACCAAAAGCACAAGCAAAGCACCCCTTAATAATTAATTATTAGTTAAATAATAATCAAAATACCATTATAAACAAGCAAATCATTGGAAGGTGTGCACCAGGTGGGGGCCGGATAAATGGCTTCAATGGGCCGCATGTGGCCCCCGGGCCTTAGTTTGGGGACCCCTGGCGTAGAGTCACGTCAACCCCTTGGTTCACTGAGGAGCTGGCCGTGATGAAGCGTGCGAGGAGGGGACTCGAGTGCATCTGGAGGAAATCTCGGGATGTGTCCGACCAAGCACGGGCTAAAGCCGCTATTAAGGCTTACTCCGTGGCTCTGCGAGCAGCCAGGAATGTTTTCACGACTGCCCGCATAGCGTCTGCGGCCAACAGGCCATCGGAGTTGTTCCGAGTTGTTGGGGAGCTCCTGAGACCCAGGGGCTTCCCGATGACTTGGCAACTCGGTGCAGCGATTTCGCGCACCACTTTGCAGGCAAAGTTGCTCAGATACGTCATGAGTTGGACTCCAGCTTAATTGTAGTTCCAGCGGAGGTAACCGAGGTACCTGTCTGTCCGATCTTGTGGGATTCTTTCCGGCTTGTTCTTCCGGATGACGTGGAGGGGATTCTTGGGTCTGTGAGGGCGACCACTTGTGCTCTGGATCCTTAATAATATAATAATAATTTTATTCTTATATCCCGCCCCATCTCCCCGGAGGGACTCGGGGCGGCTTACATGGGGCCATGCCCAGACACGACAGCACAAATCAGATAAAACATTAAACCGAGCAGTAAAACTTCAACATGATTAAAAACAGTCATAAAAGTCAATATACACAATAATATTAAAATCCCGATTTGGGTCAAAATTTGGGATTTGGGATCCTTGCCCATCTTGGCTGGTAAAGCTAGCCAAAGATGGGTTGTTGGATTAGTTTGTGGCTATTATAAATGCCTCCCTGGTCCAGGGGTCAGTTCCATCCTGCTTCAAGCAGGCAGTAGTAAAACCGCTACTAAAAAAGACCTCGTTAGACCCATCTGTATGTAACAACTACAGGCCAATCTCCAACCTCCCATTTTTGGGCAAGGTTCTGGAGCGGGTGGTGGCCACGCAGCTCCAGGAGTTCCTCGATGACACCGATTTTCTGGACCGCTCGCAGTCTGGCTTCAGGCCTGGGCACAGCACTGAGACGGCTTTGGTGGCCTTGGTGGATGACCTCCGCAGGGAGCTGGACAGGGGGAGGGTGACCCTGCTGGTTCTCCTGGACATCTCAGCGGCTTTCGATACCATCAACCATGGTCTCCTTCTGGGGAGGCTCGCCGGGATGGGACTCGGTGGCACAGTTCTGCAGTGGCTCCAGTCCTTCCTGGAGGGCCGTTCCCAGATGGTGAAGCTGGGGGACACCTGCTCGGGCCCCTGGCCTTTGACCTGTGGGGTCCCGCAAGGGTCTATTTTATCCCCCATGCTTTTTAACATCTACATGAAACCGCTGGGAGAGGTCATCCGGAGTTTTGGAGGGCGTTGCCATCTCTACGCGGATGACACGCAAATCCACTACTCGTTTCCATCTGACTCCAAGGAAGCCCCTCGGATGCTGAACCAGTGCCTGGCCGCTGTGGCGGACTGGATGAGGAGGAACAAGCTGAGGATCAATCCTGACAAGACAGAGGCCCTCCTGGATCAGGGCATTGGGTGGCAACCTGTGCTGGACGGGGTCGCACTCCCCCTGAAATCACAGGTCCGCAGTTTGGGGGTCCTCCTGGATTCAGCGTTGACGCTTGAGGCGCAGGTGTCGGCGGTGGCCGGGAGGGCTTTTGCACAACTCAAGCTTGTGCGCCAACTGCGACCATACCTCGTGAAGTCTGACTTGACCACGGTGGTCCATGCCTTAGTTACCTCTAGACTGGACTACTGTAATGCGCTCTACGTGGGGCTTCCCTTGAAGACGGCCCGGAAGTTACAGTTGGTCCAACGCTCGGCCGCCAGACTAATAACGGGGGCGAGTTACAGGGAGAGATCTACTCCCCTGTTTAAGGAGCTCCACTGGCTGCCGTTCATCTTCCGGTCCCAATTCAAGGTGCAGACCATCATTTATAAAGCCCTAAACGGTTTGGGACCCACCTACCTTCGTGACCGTATCTCCTTCCATAAACCTGCCCGACCTCTCCGATCATCAGGGGAGGCCCTCCTGTCGCCACTACCTATATCTCAGGCTCGCCTTGTAGGAACTAGGGAGAGGGCCTTTTCCGCTGTGGCCCCTCGCTTGTGGAACTCGCTGCCCATTGAAATCAGGCAAGCCCCCACCCTTTTAGCCTTCAGGAAAGATTTAAAAACATGGCTCTTCCGGTGTGCTTTCGGAGAGTAAATGTTCTATGCTACTCCCCCCGATATTTATCCTCTAGACTGGTTCACTATCTGATGTCCCGTCCCTCGAGGTTTTATTCTGATCCCTTTCTCACCCAGAGTTTTAATTTTTAATCTAGTTTTTAAATGTAGTATTCATGCGGCCCGCCCTTGTTATATTGCTGTTTTGATCTTATGTTGTACTATTTATTTTATGTATTGTATTATTTAATTGCATTATGTTATGGTTATATTGTATTGTCCTGGGCATGGCCCCATGTAAGCCGCCCCGAGTCCCCATTGGGGAGATGGTGGCGGGGTATAAATAAAGTTTTATTATTATTATTATTATTATTATTATTATTATTATTATTATTGGGAGGGCTTTGATTGTGCTTTCCTTGCATATCAGGGGGTTGGACTAGATGGTCCACGTGGTCTCTTCCAACTCTATTATGCTATGAAACATCAAGAGAAAATGCTGCTAAAACACGTTGGCCATACAGCCCAGAAACCACACGACACCCTAGCGATTCCGGTCATGGAAAGATTCGACAATACATTAAATTGCATTAAAATTTTCAATTACATAGTGTTATCATTAGCTGTAAAAGATCATGCATATCCCGTGCAACACGGGAACGAGATAGTCTATGACTTGGAAACATGTGATATGCAGTGCAAGACCGGATCCTTGCATGCCTGGAGCCGTTCCTTCCGCTAACGCACCTGTGTTCTGTCTCTCCACAGACTCCGCTGGGCTCGGCCAAAGGTAAGGACGTGACTCCCTTGATGCGAAAATCCCATTTGCAACCAAAGCCGAAGCATTGTTTGGTTGCTCTCAAAGGAACAGATCTTCAATATGCAACACTCCCCGCCTAAAACTGGGATTCCTCATTTGGTGCGGGGACTTGGAATGGGAGTTGTAGTCAGTGGATTGACTGTGATGGGACGACATAGAGAACGTGGATACGAGTCCGAATCCAGGCAGACCCAAGGAAGCAATGCGTGGACTCAGCTTCATTGCTGAGACTAACCAACAGAACCATCAGGGTTCGCCATTATCCACGGTTTCTGGTTTCCAAGATCAAGAGGGGGAATACGTGCAGGTTGACCAAACGCAGGGCCGGCCCTAGGTGTTTTCAACAGTATTTTGCCCCCCACCCCACCCCAAATCAATAAATGGTAGAAGGTATAGGTCAATGGTTGCCAAACTTATTTCGTCCACCACTCGCTTTCCAGAAAAAATATGACTCAGCGCCCCCTAGAAGGGGTGTGTGGCTTAGAGGGGTGGGCGTGGCTCCTGCTCAAGAGGGTGGGGCTGAGCCTCTCCCCTGCAGGGCTGCGAGGGTAGGTGGGCGGGGCCACAAATGGGCAGCCAGGACTGGGATGGGTGGAGTTACGAGCTCTGAGGCAGGGCTGAGCTTCTATCCCTGTCCTGTGGCACCTGCCAGGACACAGGGGGTGGAGCTAGAGGAGGGGGAGGGGCCTCTTCCCAAGTGCCTGACGGGGCTGAACCTCTATGCCCCGCCCCCGTGTTCTAACAAGCGCCCCAGAGGCTCTTGGGAAGAGGCCCCGCCACTAGCCCCACCCTTTAGTCCTCAAAGGCTTCTCAGGAGAGGTATAGAGGCTCAGCCCTGTCTCGGGCTCTTGGGAAGAGGCCCCGCCCCCTTCCCTAGCTCCGCCCTCTGTGTCCCAACAAGTGCCTCAGGAGAGATATAGATTCTCAGCCCTGTCTCGGGCTCTTGGGAAGAAGCCACGCCCACTCCTCTAGCTCCACCCCTGTGTCCTAACAGGCGCCTCAGGGGCTCAGCCCTGTCTCCGGCACAAATCTTTTATCTATTCTATTCACCTATCCCAAAGTGGGCGCTACCGCCCCAGGTGGGAGCTGCAGCGATCCACGGGGGCAGTGATGGCATCTATTACGACATGGGGGCGGGCCCATGGGAGGGACGGGGCCTCTTCCCAAGGGCCGGAGACAGGGCTGAGCACCTGAGGTGCCTGTTAGGACACAGGGGGCGGAGCTAGAGGAGTGGGCGTGGCTTCTTCTCAAGAGCCTGAGACAGGGCTGAGCCTCTATACCTCTCCTGGGAGGCCTTTTAGGACTAAAGGGCGGGACTATACCTCCCCTGAGGTGCTTGTTACAACACGGGGATGGAATATAGAGGTTCAGCTCCATCAGGCACTTGGGAAGAGGCCCCGCCCCCTCCTCTAGCCCCGCCTTCTGTGTCCTGGCAGGCTCCGGAGGACAGAGATAGAAGCTCAGCCCTGCCTCAGAGCTTGTAACTCCGCCCATCCCAGTCCTGGCCGCCCATTTGTGGCCCCGCCCACCTCCCCCTCCCAGCCCTGCAACTTGGACTAGGGGAGAGGCTCAGCTCTGCCCTCCTGAGCAGGAGCCACGCCCACCCCTCTCCATGGGGCGCTGAGACGCATTTTTTCTGGAAAGGGGGGTGGCAGGCCAAATAAGCTTGGGAACCACTGGTGTAGACGCAGCCCAAGCTCCCGCAACCCTTCCCAGCAATTTAACTCCCATGTGTTTCCCCTCTTTTCTCCCTCCGCCTAAAGCCAGCAGCAAGGCCTCCAACAGCCCCGCGAAAGTGGCGGACGGTGGGATGATGAAGGCGGGTAGGTCGCATCTTGGCTCCCCTCCCACCCCGGCCTCGTTGGGGAACTACAAGTCCCACGGCCTGCCCCGTAACCGCATGCCGCTTTGCCTGCTCTTTCAAACTTATTGCCCTAGATATATTTCCCAGGGACTCGCTTGCCTTGGGCGGCGCTTGGCTGGGCCTCTTTCTGTCTTTGCGGAAAGGTATTTCTTTCCCTTCCGCCTTGCTCTGCTGCTTTTTCGATAGATTTGATTCGCTCATTTCAACCGGGAAATTATTCGAACACGGATTGAGGTTCCGGGCTTTCGGCTGCCACTTTTGGACTATCTCACCCGTCATTTTTATGATGAAACTCGGCACACTTGTCGGCAACATTTACCACTTTACGCCTGCCTAGTTTCAGAACATTTAGTTCATCCACTGATTTTTAGGAATGTTTAAAAAGTTTTTACAAATCAAAGGAAGAAACTAGCTTTGCAGGAAGCCTTGTAATTGGCTGACAAGGAAAAAAGAAACGGCATGCAGCTGATATTGTTAATCACATCCGCCCTCTCTATTGGGCTTGAGGCTCATTTCTCTACCATTTTTATGGCTATCAGGATGAAACTTGGCCTACTTGTAGGCAAGACTTTCAACTTTAAGCCTGCCAAGTTTCGGAATGTTTCGATCATCCACTGATTTTTAGGAATTTTTAAAAAGTTTTTACAAATCAAAGGAAGAAACCAGCTTTGCAGAAAGCCTTGTAATTGGCTGACAAGGAAAAAAGAAACATCAGACTCCTCTAATGGGCTTGAGGCTCGTTCCTCTATCATTTTTATGGCTATCAGGATGAAACTTGGCACATTTGTAGGCAACACCTTCGACTTTAAGCCTGCCAAGTTTCGGAATGTTTTGGTCATCCACTGATTTTTAGGGAATTTTTAAAAAGTGTTTACAAATCAAAGGAGGAGGCCAGCTTTGCAGAAAGCCTTGTAATTCGCTGACAAGGAAAAAAGAAACAGCATGCAGCTGATATTGTTAATCACATCCGCCCTCTCTATTGGGCTTGAGGCTCGTTTCTCTATCATTTTTGTGGCTATCAGGATGAAACTTGGCACATTTGTAGGCAAGACTTTTGACTTTAAGCCTGCCAAGTTTCGGAACGTTTCGATCATCCACTGATTTTTAGGAAATTTTAAAAAAAGTTTTTACAAATCAAAGGAGGAGGTCAGCTTTGCAGGACGCCTTGCAATTGGCTCACAAGGAAAAAAGAAACATCAGACCCCTTTATTGGACTTGAGGCTCATTTCTCTGTCATTTTTGTGGCTATCAGGATAAACCTTGGCATATTTGTAGGCAACACTTTCGACTTTAAGCCTGCCAAGTTTCAGAACTTTTCGATCATCCACTGATTTTTAAGAAATTTCTAAAATTTTACAAATTAAAGGAAGAAACCAGCTTTGCGGAAAGCCTTGTGATTGGCTGACAAGTAAAAAAACATCATCAGTCACATCAGTTCCCACCCACCCTGGATAATTACAGAGTATGTTACATTGAAAAAAACAGAGTTTGTAACGTTCTGAAGTAAAAGGAAAACCATTGTCAATAATCACATCAGTCCCTTTCCATTCCAGACAATTACGGAGCATATCGCATTGGAAAAAATCTATAATTTAAGACACTCCGAATCAGTGAATCTTTACTAATCTCTCAGAAACGTTTCAGAGGCTTCCGTTTTGTTTCGTAACGCTTCAGAGGGGGATATCCCATTCCGATTAGTATTGACGAATCATACAAATCTCTGATTTATGTTTCGTAAAGCTTCGGAGGGGGATTGAAATGGCAATGGATTCAAATGGCAAGAAAAGATGTTGACGAATCATACAAATCTCGGAATTATGAAAGCTTTGTACAACCCTAATATACACACACATACCTATATATATATTTGGATGGAGTTGGGTAAAGGTAAAGGTTTCCCCTTGACATTAAGTCTAGTCAGAGGTCTGTGGTTTGCTCTCCTCCCCACTCTTTTCAACATTTTCAAAGCTTTCTGTTTAAGCAGTGATGGCACGATCGACAGCATAGATGAAACTCTCTGTCCCTTCTGGAGGTGCTTGTCGTTTGTGTAAATGTTGACCATTGATGGAGTAAGCACGTTTCATAGAATCATAGAATCATAGAATAGTAGAGTTGGAAGAGACCTCATGGGCCATCCAGTCCAACCCCTTTCTGCCAAGAAGTTTCCCTGGTGGTTCCTCTGTTTTCGCCACACGGGAAAACTTTATAACAACAACAATAACAACAACAACAACAACAACAACACTATGCAACCCAGTATTGCTCCCAGGTTATTTTTCAACGAATCCTATCAAGGAAGAATCCAATCCTGTCCTTGACCGCCCAGCATAATAACACTAAGAGGCACTAAGACCAGACGATCTCATAAGACCATAGGTATGCAAAGAGACCCCCCAAAGACCATCTAGATGGTCTCATAAGGCCATCAGAAGACCATAGACAAGGAAAGGGACCCTCAAAGACCATCTAGATGGTTTCATAAGACCGTAGGTAAGGAAAGTGACCTCCAAAGTCCATCTAGATGCTTTCATAGGACCATAGGTAAGGAAAGTGACCTCCAAATGCCATCTAGATGGTCTCATAAGACCATAAGTAAGGAAAGGGACCCTCAAAGTCCATCTAGATGCTCTCATAGGACCATAGGTAAGGAAAGTGACCTCCAAATGCCATCTAGATGGTCTCATAAGACCATAAGTAAGGAAAAGGACCCTCAAAGTCCATCTAGATGCTCTCATAGGACCATAGGTAAGGAAAGTGACCTCCAAATGCCATCTAGATGGTCTCATAAGACCATAAGTAAGGAAAGGGACCCTCAAAGTCCATCTAGATGCTCTCATAGGACCATAGGTAAGGAAAGTGACCTCCAAATGCCATCTAGATGGTCTCATAAGGCCATAAGTAAGGAAAGGGACCCTCAAAGTCCATCTAGATGCTCTCATAGGACCATAGGTAAGGAAAGTGACCTCCAAATGCCATCTAGATGGTCTCATAAGGCCACAGCTAAGCAAAGAGACCTCCAGAGACCATCTAGATGGTTTCATAAAGCCAGCAGTAGACCATCGGTAAGGAAAGGGACCTCAAAGACCATCTAGATGATCCCTTCAGGCCTTCAGAAGACCATAGATAAGAAAAGGGACCCTCAAAGACCATCTGGATGGTTTCATAAGACCATAGGGAAGGAAAGGAGCCTCCAAAAGCCATCTAGATGGTCTCATAAGGTTGCAGCTAAGCAACGAGACCTTCAAAGACCATCTAGACGATCTCATAAGACCAAAGGTAAGCAAAGAGACCTCCAAAGACCATCTAGATGGTCTCATAAGACCATCGACAAGGAAAGGGATCCTCAAAGGCTATCTACATGATCTCATGAGGCCATCAGAAGACCGTAGATAAGGAAAGGGACCCTCAAAGACCATCTAGACGATCTCATAAAATCATAGGTAAGGAAAGAGATCTTCTAAGACCAGGTAGACTGAGGTCAACCCTAAGTCTAAAGTTTAGGACAGGGGCCAGGTCAATGTCCTTGGAGGGCCGCATCCGCCCCACGGGCCGTAGTTTGGGGACCCCTGACCTAAAGCTTCAAAGAGCTTCTCTTCCACAATTTCAAAGCTCCCAGCGCTCTTGGGCCAAGAAGACATAGCAAAACTATCCTTCCCAGGATTCCACAGGAGTTAAAAGTGGTGTCGATCTGTAATGTAGATGCACCCAGAGAAGGCGAAAGACATGGTAAAACCATAACTTCCAGTATCATATGGCATATACAAAATTCCCCACGCATGCCGGTTAACTGAGAGTCAATATTATTATTACTTAGCGCTTAGCACTTAGATGATGCGTTCCTCGGCTTTCACGCAGATCACAACATCTTTTCTATTTACCTCTGTTCGTATCCATTTCAAACACGATATTATTATTATTATTATTATTATTATTATTATTATCTGTGCCCGGCCACGTGTTGCTGTGGCGTATGGGAATCCTTTGTTGGCCAGGTGGAATAGTAGTGAATAGCCTTGCAGCCTCAAGGCCTGGCTGTTTTCTTCTTATGGGAATCCTTGTTTGGTGAGCTGTAATACAATGGAATAGTGTTGTTGCTAGGAAGCCTGGGAACTTGTGTTCTAGGGGAATTTTTTTTGGGCTGCTAGAATTGCAACGAATAGCTTCGCTGCTTCAAAGCCTGGCTACTTCCTTTGTAGGGGAATCCTTGTTTGGCCATCTTGAATTGCACCAAATAGTCTTGCAGCTTAAAAGCCTGGCCGCTTTCTACATACGGGCATATTGTTTTCTTTCTTTCTTTCTTTCTTTCTTTCTTTCTTTCTTTCTTTCTTTCTTTCTTTCTTTCTTTCTTTCTTTCTTTCTTTCTTTCTTTCTTGATGGTCACTCCTTGGAAAGTGATTAGTTTTGTGGCCAAATTTGGTGAGATTCGGCCCAGTGGTTTTGTTGTTAACTAGGTCCTAATTATGCACATTACATTTATATATACAGTAGAGTCTCACTTATCCAAGCTAAACGGGCCGGCAGAAGCTTGGATAAGCGAATATCTTGAATAATAAGGAGGGATTAAGGAAAAGTCTATTAAACATCAAATTAGGTTATGATTTTACAAATTAAGCACCAAAGCTTCATGTTATACAACAAATTTGACTGAAAACGTAGTTCAATACGCAGTAATGTTATGTTGTAATTACTGTATTTACAAATTTAGCACCAAAATATCACGATATATTGAAAACATTGACTACAAAAATGGCTTGGATAATCCAGAACGTTGGATAAGCGAGGCTTGGATAAGTGAGACTCTACTGTATATATATAGATTATTATTATTATTGACACAAAGACATACTATGACACAGCAAACAAGATAGATATGCTGGATTTCATATCACAAAATCCCAAGTCGAACACTTCCCAAGTGTCTAGGACTGTGTGATGTATTTTCGGATGATGCGCCCAGATCCCAGTCGGGTGGCCTTTTGCAGTTGGCAGAGAGTAATTTTGTCAATATCTATTGTTTCCAAATGCCGGCTGAGATCTTTTGATGTGCCCATCACCACCGGGACCACCTGCACTGGTTTCTGCCAGAGTCTTTGAAGTTCAATCTTGAGGTCCTGAGAGCAGCTGAGTTTTTCCTGTTGTTTTTCGTCAATGCGACTGTCACCTGGGATGGCAACATCCATGATCCAAACCTTTTTCTTTTCCACAACTGTGATGTCTGGTGTGTTGTGTTCCAGATCTTTGTCAGTCTGGATTCGGAAGTCCCACAGTATCTTTGCGTGCTCATTTTCCAAGACTTTTGCAGGTTTGTGATCCCACCAGTTCTTTGCTGCTGGGAGGTGGGACTTGAGGCATAAGTTCCAATGAATCATTTGGGCCACATAGTTGTGCCTCTGTTTGTAGTCTGTCTGTGCGATTTTCTTACAACAGCTGAGGATATGATCCATGGTTTCGTCGGTTTCTTTGCACAGTCTGCATTTTGGGTCATCAGCTGATTTTTCGATCTTGGCCTGAATGGCCTTTGTCCTGATGTCTTGCTCCTGGGCTGCAAGGATCAGGCCTTCTGTCTCCTTCTTCAGGGTCCCATTCGTGAGCCAGAGCCAGGTCTTCTCCTTGTCAGCTTTTCCTTCAATTTTGTCAAGGAATTTTCCATGCAATGTTTTGTTGTGCCAGCTGTCAGCTCTAGTTTGTAGTGCAGTTTTCTTGTACTGATTCTTTGTCTGCTGTGTTTTGAGGAGTTTCTGATTATTATTATTATTTTATTGAGACACAGCAGGTTATTATTATTATTATTATTATTATTATTATTATTATTACCATTATCATTATTATGTTTATACCCCGCTTCTAGAAGCAAGGAAGAGGGAGGCAAGTGGGCCGCAAAGGCAGATCTGTCTTTCACCCCGGCTCTTCTCTCTCGTCCCAATGAGCGAAATGCCTGCCGTGCCCATAACCGATTTCCAAGGTCATCACAATGGCCACTGTGTTTGCATTTGGCCAGCCGGGCCAATGGATAGATGGACGATAGCAACAACATGCTCGGAACCCTCTCTGGCTCGATTCCTTTCCAAGCCTGAGGCTCTGGTGTATATTCCCTTCCCTTTCGACAGATGCGTGTGCGTGCATTTGTCAATGCGTGGGTGGTTTTTTTCCCGCCTAGCTACAGCGGGGGGTTGTTAGTCAATGGAATAAAAATAGACTGAGGCAGGCCTACTAAGGATATTAGTGGTGCTCCTGCATGTGTGGATGGGCCCTTGAGTCGCCCCGCGTTGGGTTGTCTTCGGCGAGGAAGGATTCTCGGCATTTTTCCCCACGTTGCTATGTGGCAACATTAGTCTAGTATCTATCTATCTATCTGTTTCCCTGAAAATAATTATATTAATTTTTGCTCCCAAAGATGCGCTAGGTCTTATTTTCAGGGGATGTCTTATTTTCCACGAAGAACAATTCTGTGAAGTCTTTCTTTTCCTCTCCTTTGCTTCAGTTCCCTCTGTTTAGGTTTTCCTAATAGTGTAGATACATCAATTTTTATTAATTTTGGGTGGAGCATAAATTCCTCCTCTTTTTCCTTTCTGCAGCAGAGAGTCTAGCAAGAAAACTCTGAAGTCATCTCTCTGGAATCCTTGAAAGTCTTTTGCCTCTGATGTAAAGCGATGGATTATAAAATACAGTAGAGTCTCGTTTATCCACTTATTACTGTATTTACGAATTTAGCACCAAAATATCACGATGTATTGAAATGCGTTGGATAATCCAGAATGTTGGATAAGCGAGTGCTAAATTCTTGCTAGACTCTCTGCTGCAGAAAGGAAAAAGGAAAAAGAGGAGGAATTTATGCTCCACCCAAAATTAATACAAATGGATGTATCTACACTATTAGGAAAACTTAAACATAATGTATAGTTTTAAGCTATTTTATAATAGTTCCGGGTGGAGTTAACCCTTTATTTAGTCAGCTTTTGTATGATATTATTTCTTGCACCCACTTTTTGCTTGATATTCAAGCAGTGCTTCTTATAAGTCAGAGCACAGTCCAGAATGACTCCCTGGTATTTTGGTGTGCTGCAATGCTTCAATTGGATTCCTGTGCTTTTCAAAACTGTCTTCTATGTGCTGCGTCAGGTCAGACTAGTGATGTGATCTGAGGCCGAGAGACTGTGCTCAGGACCAGGTTTCGTAGCCAAGCAGCTATTCGAATCAGGAAAGAAGCCTTAATCGTTGCTTTGCTGTGTTGGAGATAAGGCTTCTTGCCTTGCAGCCTTGTAGGCAACATTTATGACTCCAGGCCTGCCAAGTTTCAGAATGTTTCGATCATCCACTGATTTTAAGGAAATTTTTAAAGTTTGGACAAATCAAAGGAGGAGACCAGCTTTGCAGAAAGCCATGTGATTGGCTGACAAGAAAAAACAGCATGCAGGTGCCATTGTCAATCACATCCGCCCCCTCTCTCGAGGCTCATTTCTCCATCATTTTTATAGCTATCAGGATGAATCCTGACACACTTGTAGGCAACATTTATGACTTCAAACCCGCCGAGTTTCAGAATATTTTGGCCATCCGTTGATTTTTAGGAAATATTTATCTCCGACGGTTTTCTGACTATCAGGATGAAACTTGGCACACTTGTAGGCAACATTTATGATTTCAAACCCGCCAAGTTTCAGAATATTTTGGCCATCCGTTGATTTTTAGGAAATATTTTATCTCCGACGGTTTTCTGACTATCAGGATGAATCCTGACACACTTGTAGGCAACATTTATGATTTCAAACCCGCCAAGTTTCAGAATATTTTGGCCATCCGTTGATTTTTAGAAAATGTTTTATCTCCGTTGTTTTTCTGACTATCAGGATGAAACTTGGCACACTTGTAGGCAACATTTATGACTTCAAACCCGCCAAGTTTCAGAATATTTTGGCCATCCGTTGATTTTTAGAAAATGTTTTATCTCCGTTGTTTTTCTGACTATCAGGATGAAACTTGGCACACTTGTAGGCAACATTTATGATTTCAAACCCGCCAAGTTTCAGAATATTTTGGCCATCCGTTGATTTTTAGAAAATGTTTTATCTCCGTTGTTTTTCTGACTATCAGGATGAAACTTGGCACACTTGTAGGCAACATTTATGACTTCAAACCCGCCAAGTTTCAGAATATTTTGGCCATCCGTTGATTTTTAGAAAATGTTTTATCTCCGTTGTTTTTCTGACTATCAGGATGAAACTTGGCACACTTGTAGGCAACATTTATGATTTCAAACCCGCCAAGTTTCAGAATATTTTGGCCATCCGTTGATTTTTAGAAAATGTTTTATCTCCGTTGTTTTTCTGACTATCAGGATGAAACTTGGCACACTTGTAGACAACATTTATGACTTCAAACCCACCAAGTTTCAGAATATTTTGGCCATCCGTTGATTTTTAGGAAATGTTTTATCTCTGTCATTTTTCTGACTATCAGAATGAAACTTAGCACACTTGTAGGCAACATTTATGACTCCAAGCCTGCCAAGTTTGAGAATGTTTCAATCATCCACTGGTTTTTAGGAAATTTTTTAAGTTTTGACAAATCCACGGAGGAGACCAGCTTTGCAGAAAGCCATGTGATTGGCTGACAAGAAAAAACAGCATGTAGGTGCCATTGTCAATCACATCCGCCCCCTCTATTGGGCTCGAGGCTCATTTCTCCATCATTTTTATAGCTATCAGGATGAAACCTGACACACTTGTAGGCAACATTTATGACTTCAAACCCGCCAAGTTTCAGAATATTTTGGCCATCCGTTGATTTTTAGGAAATATTTTATCTCTGACGGTTTTCTGACTATCAGGATGAAACTCGGCACACTTGTAGGCAACATTTATGATTTCAAACCCGCCAAGTTTCAGAATATTTTGGCCATCCGTTGATTTTTAGAAAATGTTTTATCTCCGTTGTTTTTCTGACTATCAGGATGAAACTTGGCACACTTGTAGGCAACATTTATGACTTCAAACCCACCAAGTTTCAGAATATTTTGGCCATCCGTTGATTTTTAGGAAATGTTTTATCTCTGTCATTTTTATGGCTATTAGGATGAAACTTGACACACTTGTAGGCAACATTTATGACTCCAAGCCTGCCAAGTTTGAGAATGTTTCAATCATCCACTGGTTTTTAGGAAATTTTTTAAGTTTTGACAAATCCACGGAGGAGACCAGCTTTGCAGAAAGCCATGTGATTGGCTGACAAGAAAAAACAGCATGTAGGTGCCATTGTCAATCACATCCGCCCCCTCTATTGGGCTCGAGGCTCATTTCTCCATCATTTTTATAGCTATCAGGATGAAACCTGACACACTTGTAGGCAACATTTATGACTTCAAACCCGCCAAGTTTCAGAATATTTTGGCCATCCGTTGATTTTTAGGAAATATTTTATCTCTGACGGTTTTCTGACTATCAGGATGAAACTCGGCACACTTGTAGGCAACATTTATGATTTCAAACCCGCCAAGTTTCAGAATATTTTGGCCATCCGTTGATTTTTAGAAAATGTTTTATCTCCGTTGTTTTTCTGACTATCAGGATGAAACTTGGCACACTTGTAGGCAACATTTATGACTTCAAACCCACCAAGTTTCAGAATATTTTGGCCATCCGTTGATTTTTAGGAAATGTTTTATCTCTGTCATTTTTATGGCTATTAGGATGAAACTTGACACACTTGTAGGCAACATTTATGACTCCAAGCCTGCCAAGTTTGAGAATGTTTCAATCATCCACTGGTTTTTAGGAAATTTTTTAAGTTTTGACAAATCCACGGAGGAGACCAGCTTTGCAGAAAGCCATGTGATTGGCTGACAAGAAAAAACAGCATGTAGGTGCCATTGTCAATCACATCCGCCCCCTCTATTGGGCTCGAGGCTCATTTCTCCATCATTTTTATAGCTATCAGGATGAAACCTGACACACTTGTAGGCAACATTTATGACTTCAAACCCACCAAGTTTCAGAATATTTTGGCCATCCGTTGATTTTTAGGAAATGTTTTATCTCTGTCATTTTTATGGCTATCAGGATGAAACTTGACACACTTGTAGGCAACATTTATGATTCCAAGCCAACCAAGTTTTAGAATGTTTCAATCACCCACTGATTTTTAGGAAATTTTTAAAGTTTTGACAAATCCACGGGGAGAGCAACTTTGCAGAAAGCCACGTGATTGGCTGACGAGAAAAAACCAGCATGTAGGTGCTTCTTCCACTTTGCGCTTCTAACATTCTTGGGGGCACGGATCTCGCATTCCCTTTCCTGCGATGGCTTTGGCTTCCACGCACCCGTCCGCTTGCCTCCGCTCGCACCAATCCGCTTCACGTCTGAGCTTGGCGGGTGAGACCAGGATGGAGAGCGGGGCTTTTGGGGGGTCTCGGTGCTCACTGTCCCTGTTTGCCTCCCAGCTATGTACTCTGTGGAGATCACTGTGGAGAAGGACAAAGTCACGGGAGAGACCAAGGTCCTTTCCAGCACCACTAGACTTCCCAAAGACCACTCAGTTCAGGGGGTCAAAGTGTACGAGGACGAGATGAAAGGTAGGCTCCGTCCGCACCCCAACGTCCGAGGATGGGCCAGGAAGTCCAAAGCCGATCTTGGGGTCCCTATTACTCCTCGCTCGTCCCACTTTCTCAGTTGCTGTTAAAACGCCCCCGTTTCTCCTTCTTGCCCTGCACCTTTGTCCGGCGCTTTGCTTCAGTCACTGCCAACTGGGTTCCAAGTGCCAACCGCGTTTTGCACTCCATGTCTCAAACTTTCTCAGCGGCTGAGCCCTTTTTGAAGCGAAGGTTTTTTTATGAAGCCCCAAGAAATGTATATTATGTGGTAAGGTAGGGAGCCACGGTGGAGGAACCTTCCCGGAAGCAAGGCCTAATAATAATAATAATAATAATAATAATAATAATAATAATAATAATCCCCCCCGCAGGTGCCACCTTGACGTGGTGGGGGGGCTTAGCCATTCCGAGGATGCAAAAGGCCACCCGACTGGGATCTGGGCGCATCATCCGAAAATACATCACACAGTCCTAGACACTTGGGAAGTGTTCAACTTGTGGTTTTGTGAAACGAAATCCAGCATGTCTATCTTGTGTGCTGTGTCATACAACATCGTTGTGTCAATAATAATAATAATAATAAACCATCACAACAAAGGATTCCCCCAGGCAGGAAGCAGCCAAGCATTGAAGCTGAAAGGCTATTCAATGCTAATCAAGGTGGGCAATTGAAACATTCACACCTGCCTCCAACAGAAAAGAGTTCTTTCTTTCTACCACCCTGGACCTTCCGCAGATATATAAACCCCACCTGACTAGTTTCCAGCCTCTGAGGATGCCTGCCATAGATGTGGGCGAAACATCAGGGGAGAATGCTGCTTCTGGAACATGGCCATACAGCTCAGAAAACTCACAGCGACCCAGTGATTCTGGCCATGAAAGCCTTTGACAACAACATATTATTATTATTATTATTATTATTATTATTATTTTATTGTATGACACAGCAAACAAGATAGACATGCTGGATTTCATGTCACAAAATCACAAGTCGAACACTTCCCAAGTGTCTAGGACTGTGTGATGTATTATTATTATTATTATTATTATTATTATTTTATTACGACACAGCAAACAAGATAGACATGCTGGATTTCGTATCACAAAATCCCAAGTCGAACATTTCCCAAGTGTCTAGGACTGTGTGATGTATTTTCGGATGATGCGCCCAGATCCCAGCAGGGTGGCCTTTTGCAGCTGGCAGATCATAATTTTGTCAATGTCTATTGTTTCCAAATGCCGGCTGAGATCTTTTGGCACGGCACCCAATGTATAATGTATATTATTATTGTTGTTGTTGTTATTATTATTATTATTATTATTATTATTATTATTATTATTATTATATTACAAGGATAAAGGTTTCCCCTGACATTAAGTCGTGTCCGACTCTGCGGGTTGGTGCTCATCTCCATTTCTAACCCTAACCCTAACCCTAACCCCTAACCCTAACCCAAAGAGCTGGCATTGTCCAAAGACACCTCTAAGGTCACGTGGTACGACTGCACATTATATTATATGATTTACTAGCTTGGGGACCCGGCGGTGCCCGGGTCATTTGAGAAAGGCCTTGTTTGCCTGTGTTCCAAGTGTAGCCTATATCCAATGTCAGCTGGGTTCAGTGGGCGCGGGTGAGCTCCAACTCCCATATGCAAGTCCCATCGTCCAGTGTCCATCCCTCTCCAAACAGAGCCAGTATGTAGAGTAGGTCATGGGGGCTCCATGTACCATGTTTGGTCTTGATCAGTCATTTGTGTGGGTCGCGGTGCTCTCAGGAAGTGAGTGAAGGTATTGGAAGTCCCATCGTCCATGGTCCATCGTCCTCCAAACTGCACCTGGGTGTAGAGTGAGTCCTGGGTGTTGTCTGTGTCAAGTTTGGTCTTGATGAGACATTGATGGGGGTGACAGTGGTCTCGGGAAGTGAGTGAACATACTGCAAGTCCCATCATCCAAGGTCCGAGCTCTTTCAAACCTCACCAAGATGTAGAGTGGGCCATGGTGGCTCTATGTGCCAAGTTTGGTCTTGATCAGTCATTGGTGGGGGTCACAGTAGTCCCAGGAAGTGAGTGAAGATAGTGCAAGTCCCCTCATCCACGGTCCCTCCTCCCCCAAACTGCACCAGGATGTAAAGTGGGCCACCCTGCACCTGCGTGTCAAGTTTGATCCAGTTTTGTCATTCATGGGCATCACAGTGGTTTGTGGGAGGTGAATTGGATGAAGGTACTGCAAATCCCATAATCCTTGGTCCATCCTCCGTCAAACTGCTGCAGCATGTAAAGTGTGTCATTTGGGATATGTGTGCCCGGTTTGGTTCAGTTCTGTGATTTGTGGCAGTTGCTGTGGTCTCAAGAAGTGAGAGAACGTACTGCAAATCCCATCATCCTTGGTCCATCCTGCCCCAATATCCATCAGGATGTAAAGGGGGCCACAGGGGTTCTGTGTGCCAAGTTTGGTCCAGTTCCCTCACTGGTGGGTGTCACAGTGGTCTGTGGGAGGTGTAGCATTCGAAAGTACTGCAAATCCCATCATCCGTGGCCCATCCTGCCCCAATCTACACCAGGATGTAAAGGGGGTCACAGGGGTTCTGTGAGCCAAGTTTGGTCCAGTTCCCTCACTGGTGGGTGTCACAGTGGTCTGTGGGAGGTGTAGCATTCGAAAGTACTGCAAATCCCATCATCCGTGGCCCATCATCCCCAAACAGCACCAGGATGTAAAATGGGTCATAGGGGTTATGTGTCACAAGTTTGGTCCAGGTCCGTCCTTCCTGGCAGTCACAGTGGCCTGAGAAAGTGGCGGCCAATCAGAAAGCTGCCACATACACACATACAAACACTGACTTTTACTATATACATAGATATGCAGTCATATTATATTATACAGGGTGTTTGAAAAAGAACTTCCTATTTTTAAGTATAAGTACATTAAAACTAGGGAGTTCTTTTTCAAGTACCCTGTATTATGTTATATTATATTATATGCAACAGGTGATATAATATAACATATTATATATTATACTAGCTGTGCCCAGCCACGCGTTGCTGTGGCAAAGTGGTGGTGGTATTGGTTAAAAATTGTAGTGTAATTTTTATTTGACGTTATTTGCATTTTTTAATTAATTTTATTGTAAGTTATATTTTTATTTATTATATTTTATTATTTTCTTGTATTATTTTTAGTTATTTTCTGTTATTATAGTATTTTATTGTATTAATTTTTTCGTGTTTTTTATTATTTTTTATTGGGTTGCTAGGAGACCAAGTTGGAGGAGCTTAGCCTTCTAACTGGCAGCAATTGGATAAAAGCAATTATTCCTCTCTCTCTAATTAGGACTTTATTTTTCTTTTCTTTTTGTTGTATCAACCTAGAGGCGTGGATGATGGGTTGTGTTGTCAAATTTTGAGGTTGGGGGGCCTGTAGTTTTGTTGTTTTGTGGGTCGCCGTGATGCCATCACTCTTTTATATATATAGATTACTCGTTGCCCGGGTTATTTGAAAAGTCGGCGTTTGGGTTCACAGTGGTCTCTGGATGTAGGTGAACTACAACTCCCCCAAATCAAGATGAATTTCCACCAAAGAATTCGAGTATTTTGTCTTGGTCATGGGGGTTCGGTGTGCCAAGTGGGTTCAGAGTGCTCTTTGGTGGAGTTCAAAGTGCTCTTCAATTGCAAGTGAACCACAGTTTTCATAACTTAGTTGAAGATGGAATACCCCTTTTACATTTTTGATGAGTGAAGGGGTCCTTGGGTTGAGTGCAGAGGGTCCAGAGATGATTGTGGAGGCCTTGGGTCAAGCATGGAAGGTCTTGGACTCAGTGGAGGACCTCGGCTTGAGAGTGGAGGGTGTTGGAGAGAGGGTGGAGGGCCTTGGGATTAGTGGAGGGTCTTCAGTTGTGTGTGGAAAGCATTAGGCTGAGCATGGATGGTCTTGTGAGTGTGTGAAGGCCTAGGGGTGAGTGTGGAAGGCCTTGATGTGAATGTGGAGTCTTGGGTTGAGTGTGGAGGCCTTAGGTTGACTGTGGGTTGAGTGTAGAAGGTCTTGGGTTGAGTGTAGAAGGTCCAGAGATGATTGTGGAGGCCTTGGGTCAAGTGTGGAAGGTCCTGGACTTAGTGGAGGACCTCAGCTTGAGAGTGGAGGGTGTTGAAGGGAATGTCGAGGGCCTTGGAATTAGTGGAGGGTCTTCGGTTGTGTGTGGAGAGCATTGGGCTGAGCATGGAGGGTCTTGTGAGTGTGTGAAGGTCTTGGGGTGAGTGTGGAAGGCCTTGATGTGAATGTGGAGTCTTGGGTTGAGTGCGGAGTCCTTAGGTTGAGTGTGGAGGGTCTTGGGTTGAGTGTAGAAGGTCCAGAGATGATTGTGGAGGACTTGGGTCAAGCGTGGAAGGTCTTGGACTCAGTGGAGGACCTCGGCTTGAGAGTGGAAGGTGTTGAAGAGAGGGTGGAGGGCCTTGGGATTAGTGGAGGGTCTTCAGTTGTGTTAGGCTGAACATGGAGGGCCTTGTGAGTGTGTGAAGATCTTGGGGTGAGTATGGTCTTGAGGTGAGTGCGGAGTACTTGGGTCAAGTGTGCAAGGTCTTGGACTCAGTGGAGGACCTCGGCTTGAGAGTGGAGGGTGTTGACAAGAGTGTGGGGGGCCTTGGGATTAGTGAAGGATCTTCGGTTGTGTTAGGCTGAACATGGAGAGTCTTGTGTGCGTGAAAGTCTTGGATTGAGTATGGTCTTGAGGTGAGTGTGGAGTCCTTGGGTCAAGTGTGGAAGGTCTTGGACTTAGTGGAGGACCTCGGCTTGAGAGTGAAGGGTGTTGAAGAGAGTGTGGAGGGCCTTGGAATTAGTGGAGGGTCTTTTGTTGTGTTAGGCTGAACATGGAGGGTCTTGTGAGTATGTGAAGGTCTTGGATTGAGTGTGGATGGTCTTAGGGTGAGTGTGGAATCCTTTGGTCAAGTGTGGAAGGTCCTGGACTTAGTGGAGGACCTCAGCTTGAGAGTGGAGGGTGTTGAAGGGAATGTCGAGGGCCTTGGAATTAGTGGAGGGTCTTCGGTTGTGTGTGGAGAGCATTGGGCTGAGCATGGAGGGTCTTGTGAGTGTGTGAAGGTCTTGGGGTGAGTGTGGAAGGCCTTGATGTGAATGTGGAGTCTTGGGTTGAGTGCGGAGTCCTTAGGTTGAGTGTGGAGGGTCTTGGGTTGAGTGTAGAAGGTCCAGAGATGATTGTGGAGGACTTGGGTCAAGCGTGGAAGGTCTTGGACTCAGTGGAGGACCTCGGCTTGAGAGTGGAAGGTGTTGAAGAGAGGGTGGAGGGCCTTGGGATTAGTGGAGGGTCTTCAGTTGTGTTAGGCTGAACATGGAGGGCCTTGTGAGTGTGTGAAGATCTTGGGGTGAGTATGGTCTTGAGGTGAGTGCGGAGTACTTGGGTCAAGTGTGCAAGGTCTTGGACTCAGTGGAGGACCTCGGCTTGAGAGTGGAGGGTGTTGACAAGAGTGTGGGGGGCCTTGGGATTAGTGAAGGATCTTCGGTTGTGTTAGGCTGAACATGGAGAGTCTTGTGTGCGTGAAAGTCTTGGATTGAGTATGGTCTTGAGGTGAGTGTGGAGTCCTTGGGTCAAGTGTGGAAGGTCTTGGACTTAGTGGAGGACCTCGGCTTGAGAGTGAAGGGTGTTGAAGAGAGTGTGGAGGGCCTTGGAATTAGTGGAGGGTCTTTTGTTGTGTTAGGCTGAACATGGAGGGTCTTGTGAGTATGTGAAGGTCTTGGATTGAGTGTGGATGGTCTTAGGGTGAGTGTGGAATCCTTTGGTCAAGTGTGGAAGGTCTTGGGTTTAGTGAAAGGCCTCAGCTTGAGAGTGGAGGGTATTGAAGAGAGTGTGGAGGGCCTTGGGATTAGTGGAGGGTCTTCGGTTGTGTGTGGAGAGCATTAGGCGGAGCATGGATGTTCTTGTGTGTTAAGGTCTTGGGGTCAGTGTGGAAGGTCTTGGGTTGGGTGCAGAGGGTCTGAAGATGGCAGGTTGAGTGCGTAGGGTCATGAGGTAAGTGTGGAGGGCGTTAGGGAGTGTGTGCAGGTCTTGATGTGAGTGTGGAGTCTTGGGTTGAGTGAGGAGGCCTTAGGTTGAGTGTTGAGGGTCTTGGGTTGAGCGCAGAGGGTCTTGAGGTGAATATGGAGTCCTTGGGTCAAGTGTGGAAGGTCTTTGGGTCATTGGATGGCCTCAGCTTGAGAGTGGAGAGTTTTGAAGAGGGTCCGGGGGGACTTGGGATTAGTGGAGAGTCTTTGTTGTGTGTGGAGGGTGTTAGGCCGAGCACAGAGGCTCTTGTGAGTGTGTGAAAGACTTGGGTTGTCAGTAGTGGGCCTTGATGTGAGTGTAGAGTCTAGGTTAACTGTAGAGGCCTTGGGTTGAGTATAGAGGGTCTTGGATTGAGTGTGGAGGGTCTTGAGGTGAGTGTGGAGGCCTTAGTTCAAGTGTGGAAGGTCTTGCTTGAGAATAAAGGGTGTTGAAAAGAGTGCAGAGTGCCTTGGGATTTGTGGAGATTCTTCAGTAGTGTATGGAAGGTGTTAGGCTGAGCCTAGGGAGTCTTGGTGTAAGTGTGGATGCCTTGGGTTGAGTGTGGAGGTTCTTGAGGTGATTGTGGAAGGTCTTAGGTTGGGTACTCAGGGTCGTGAGGTGAGTGTGTGAAGATTTTGAGGTGAGTGTGGAGGTTCTTGAGGTGAGTGAGGAAGGTTTTAGGTTGGGTGCTCAGAGTTGTGAGGTGAGTGTGAAGGCCTTGGGCTTAGTTGAGGGCTCCAGCTTGAGTGGATGGTTTTGAAGGGAGTGTGCAAGGTCTTCAGTTGTGTTAGGCTGAGCATGGAAGGACTTGTGAGTGTGTAAATATCTTGGGATTAGTGTGGAGGGCCTTGATGTGAGTCTGAAGTCTTGGACTGCGTGCAGTGGCCTTAGGTTGAGTGTGGAGGGTCTTGGGTTGGGTGTGGAGGGTCTTGAGGTGAGTGTGGAAGGTCTTGGGGTCAATGGATGGCCTCAGCTTGAGAGTGGCGGTTGTTGAAGAGCATGGAGGGACTTGTGAGTGTGTGAAGGTCTTGGGGTGAGAGTGGAGATTCTTGAGGTGAGGGTGGAAGGTCTTAGGTTGGGTAGTCAGGGTTGTGAGGCGAGTGTGTGAAGATCTTAGCTTGGGTGCTCAGATTCCTGAGTTGAGTGTGGAGGCCTTGGGATTAGTGGAGGATCCCAGCTTGAGTGCAGAAGGTCTTCAGTTGTGTATAGAAGGTGTTAGGCTGAGTATGGAGGGTCTTGTGAGTGTGTGAAGGTCTTGGGGTGAGTGTGGAGATTCTTGAGGTGAGAGTGGAAGGTCTTAGGTTGGGTAGTCAGGGTTGTGAGGCGAGTGTGTGAAGATCTTAGCTTGGGTGCTCAGATTCGTGAGGTGAGTGTGGACGTCTTGGGATTAGTGGAGGATCCCAGCTTGAGTGCAGAAGGTCTTCAGTTGTGTGTGGAAGGAGTTAGTTAGGCTGAGCATGGAGGGACTTGTGAGTGTGTAAATATCTTAGGATTACTGTGGAGGGCCTTGCTGTGAGTCTGGAGTCTTGGACTGAGTGCAGTGGCCTTAGGTTGAGTGTGGAGGGTCTTGGGTTGAGTGTGGAGGGTCTTGAGATGAGTGTGGAGGGTCTTGAGCCGAGTGTGGAGGGTCCTGAGCTGAGTGTGGAGGGTCTTGAGCTGAGTGTGGAGGGTCCTGAGCTGAGTGTGGAGGGTCCTGAGCTGAGTGTGGAGGGTCTTGAGCTGAGTGTGGAGGGTCTTGAGTTGAGTGTGGAGGCCTTGGGTCAAATATGTAAGGTTTTGGGCTTTGTGGGGGCCTCATCTTGAGAGTGGAGGGTGTTGAAGAGAGTGCATGGAGGGACTTGTGAGTGCGTGAAGGTCTTTGGGTGAGTTTGGAGAGCCTTGGGTTGTGTGCAGAGGGTCGCAAAGTAAATACTTTGGGGAAGCAGAAACCTCAGGGCTTGCCCGTTGACCCATTGCTAAGGCCTCATTGTGTATCCCCTCTTGTCTTCCGTTGCAGTGGTCCACGCAGTCCGGGCCGAGGACGGGGCCCTGGAGAACGGCCTCCACCAGCTCAGCTCCTCCGAGGTGGACGAGCTCCTCCACAAGGCCGACGAGGTGACCCTGAGCGAAGCCTCCGAGAAAGCCAAGGACCCATCCAGCCAGAAGGCCACCCCTCGGAAGGAGATCACGGGCGTCCAGGCCAAAGCGGTGGACAGCCCCAAACTCTCGGCGTCCGGCGAAGGCAAAGAGCAGCCGGTCACCATGATCTTCATGGGCTACCAGAACGTGGAAGACGAGAACGAGACCAAAAAGGTGCTGGGCCTCGAGGGCACCATCAAGGCGGAGCTGGTGGTGATCGAAGATGCCGAGAACAAGGCGGCGGCGGGGAAGGACCAAGCGCCGCCCAACGGCACCGCGGTGGAAGCGGCCACGGCCGGCCTGCAGAAAGAGGAAGGCCGAGCCGGGGAGAAGCAGCCGGCCGCCAACGACACCGAGCCCAAAGGAGCCGGGCAAGACCTCGACGCCAAGAAACAGCGCTGCAAGTGCTGCTCGGTGATGTGAGAGGCCACCCGTGAGCGGCCCGCCAGGACTGTCTTCCCCTCCACGACGCCTTTGTGGTTACTTCCTGCGTTCTACAAACTCCTCGGTTTTCAAGAGTTCTTATTTTTACTTAAGGGTCCGTTCCTCCAGAAATCCTCCCTCTCTCTCTTTCTCTTTCGAAATATCCGAAACGTCTCCGGTTTCCCCCCCCCTTTGCCTGCCCTTGATATCCTCGCCTACGTAATGTATTCCTCCCCATAAATGTAAAAAAAAATATGCGAAATATTACATTCATTAGGCCTAGTGACCTTTTGTCTTGTCTCAGCAACGAGACTCATTGGGGGACGTTGATATTGGCCAAGAAAGAGAGAGAAGCACAAGTGGGAAAAGAGGGGTTTCTGCCAGAAGAAGAGGGAAGAAAGGAAGGAAGGAAGGGTGGAAGGGAGGGAGGATCCTTGTGTTCATCCAGAGGTTGAAAAACTCTTGGCTGCAAAGTCCTTCAGAACATCTCCCGGGTTCTTCAAGAACTTGATCTAAGCATCTTCTGAAGAACATCTGTCTAACTGAGATTGAAAAGCTCTTGGCTGCAAAGTCCTTCAGAACATCTCCCGGGTTCTTCAAGAACTTGATCTAAGCATCTTCTGAAGAACATCTGCCTAACTGAGATTGAAAAGCTCTTGGCTGCAAAGTCCTTCAGAACATCTCCCGGGTTCTTCAAGAACTTGATCTAAGCATCTTCTGAAGAACATCTGTCTAACTGAGATTGAAAAGCTCTTGGCTGCAAAGTCCTTCAGAACATCTCCCGGGTTCTTCAAGAACTTGATCTAAGCATCTTCTGAAGAACATCTGCCTAACTGAGATTGAAAAGCTCTTGGCTGCAAAGTCCTTCAGAACATCTCCCGGGTTCTTCAAGAACTTGATCTAAGCATCTTCTGAAGAACATCTGTCTAACTGAGATTGAAAAGCTCTTGGCTGCAAAGTCCTTCAGAACATCTCCCGGGTTCTTCAAGAACTTGATCTAAGCATCTTCTGAAGAACATCTGCCTAACTGAGATTGAAAAGCTCTTGGCTGCAAAGTCCTTCAGAACATCTCCCGGGTTCTTCAAGAACTTGATCTAAGCATCTTCTGAAGAACATCTGTCTAACTGAGATTGAAAAGCTCTTGGCTGCAAAGTCCTTCAGAACATCTCCCGGGTTCTTCAAGAACTTGATCTAAGCATCTTCTGAAGAACATCTGTCTAACTGAGATTGAAACGCTCTTGGCTGCAAAGTCCTTCAGAACATCTCCTGGGTTCTTCAAGAACTTGATCTAAGCATCTTCTGAAGAACATCTGCCTAACTGAGATGGTCCATGAGGTCTCTTCCAACTCTATGATTCTATGAGATGAACAGAAAACCAGCCTCACAAGTATATCTCTCCACCTTCTTTCCGGATATATCCCAATTGTCTGCCATAATCTAGTTGGATGGGTCGGTGAAGTGGAAAGCTGCGTTAAAATCACCCTGGATCTCCTGGATCTCCATCCAACATTGCTGGTTGCCTCTCCTGACTGCGTTTCATAGGCATTCGAGAGATTTCCAGCTCATGCTGACTCTGGGTCTGAGAGAGTGTGATGCTCCCAGGGTCTCCCATTGGGTTTCCATGGCCAAATCCGTCTCCCAAGTCCAACGGTCAAACTACTGTTGGACAACTACATTGAGAGGCCAAGGTGCCTCTCAATGATTTCTAGGTAGCCACAATATACTATGAAGCTCTCCAGACTCTCTTCAACATCCCCTATTCTCAAGACAAAGCCCTCCACTAAGTCCAAGACCTTCCACACTTGACCCAAGGACTCCACACTCATCCCAAGACCCTCCACATTCAATCCAAGATCTTCACATACTCACAAGAACCTTCATGTTGAGCCTAACGCACTCCACACAAAACCGAAGACCCTCCACTAATCTCAAGGCCCTCCACACTTTCTTCAATGCCCTCCACTCTCAAGTTGAGGCCCTCCACTAATCCCAAGACTTTCCACACTTGATCCAAGGACTCCACACTCATCCCAAGACTCTCCACATTCAATCCAAGATCTTCACATACTCACAAGAACCTCCATGTTCAGCCTAACGCACTCCACACACAACCGAAGACCCTCCACTAATCTCACGGCCCTCCACACTCTCTACAACACCCTCCACTCTCAAGTTGAGGGCCCCACGAAGCCCAAGACTTTCCACACTTGGTCCAAGGCCTCCACACTCAGCCCAATACTCTCTGCACTCAACCCAAGACTCTCTGCACTCAACCCAAGACTCTCTGCACTCAACCCAAGACCCTCCACACTCAACCCAAGACCTTCACACACTCACAAGCCCCTCCACACTCAACCCAAGACCTTCACACACTCACAAGACCCTCCATGCTCAGCCTAACGCTCTCTATACACAAGACCCCCCACTAATCCCAAGACTTTCCACACTTGATCCAAGGCCTCCATACTCACCTCAGGATCCTCCACACTCAACCCAAGACTCTCCACCCTCAACCCAAGACTCTCTGCTTTCAACCCAAGACTCTTTGCGCTCAACCCAAGACTCTCCACACTCAACCCAAGACCCTCCACACTCAACCCAAGACCTTCACACACTCAGAAGACCCTCCATGCTCAGCCTAACGCTCTCTATACACAACCTCCACTAATCTCTATACACAAGACCCTCCACTAATCCCAAGGCCCTCCACACTCACCCAAAGGCACCCTAGACTTAGCCTAACACCCTCTAGACACAACCCAAGAATCTCCACTAATCCCAAGGCCCTCCACACTCTCTTCAACACCCTCCATTCTCAAGCTGAGGCCCTCCACTAAGCCCAAGACTTTCCACACTTGATCCAAGGCCTCCATACTCACCTCAGGATCCTCCACACTCAACCCAAGACTCTCCACACTCAACCCAAGACTCTCCGCACTCAACCCAAGACTCTCTGCACTCAACCCAAGACCCTCCGGACTCAACCCAAGACTCTTTGCTCTCAACCCAAGACTCTCTGGGCTCAACCCAAGACTCTCTGGGCTCAACCCAAGACTCTCCACACTCAACCCAAGACTCTCCACACTCAACCCAAGACTCTCTGCACTCAACCCAAGACTCTCTGCACTCAACCCAAGACTCTCTGCACTCAACCCAAGACTCTCTGCACTCAACCCAAGACTCTCTGCACTCAACCCAAGACCCACCACATTCAACCCAAGACCCTCCACACTCAACCCAAGACTCTCTGCTCTCAACCCAAGACTCTCCACACTCAACCCAAGACTCTCCACACTCAACCCAAGACCACACTCATCCCAAGACCTTCACATACTCAGAAGACCCTCCATGCTCAGCCTAATGCTGTCCACACACAACAGAAGACCCTCCACTAACCCCAAGGCCCTCCCTACTCCCTTTGATACCCTCCACTCACAAGCTGAGGCTCTTCACTAACCCCAAGACCTTCCACACTTGACCTATGGTCTCTACACTCACCCTGGATCTTCTGGATCTCCATCCAACATTGCTGGTTGCCTCTCTGGACTGCAATTTGGAAACATGGAAAAGTTCGGAAAGGATGTGTTGACCGGAATCAAAGGAACGCACTTCTTTGCTACTCAACGGAGAGGAAGATCCGTGCCACATGCCAGCGAGGATGTCAATGGCTGAGGGGTGCAAATGGTTGGAAGTTTGGTGCAGGAGGAGTGAGTCGAGAAATGGTTGGATGGGGCACAGAGGGAGGAAATGAAAGAGTTGGAGATGGGACGTTTAGAGAGGGACAACTACAAGCACTGGAGATGGAACTATGTCAATATGTTGAAGAAAACTTGCTCAATGCAGGTTTGGAAATAGAAGAAAAACTCCCAAAGTTGTGACGTGGTTTCTGCCAACCTAGCAGTTCGAAAACATGCAAATGTGAGTAGATCGATAGGTACGGCTTCTGCAGGAAGGTAGCGGCGCTCCATGCAGTCATGGCCTACGGACAACTATGTCAATATTTTATTCCTGGCTTTGGAGAAAACATGCCCAACGTAGGTCTGGAAATAGAAATAGTATTTGCTAAGGGTTGTGACGTGGGTTCTGCCAACCTAGCGGTCCGAAAACAGGCAAATGTGAGTAGATCGATAGGTACTGCTTCTGCAGGAAGGTAGCGGCGCTCCATGCAGTCATGGCCTACAGACAACTATGTCAATATTTTATTCCTGGCTTTGGGGGAAACATGCCCAACGTAGGTCTGGAAATAGAAATAGTATTTGCTAAGGGTTGTGACGTGGGTTCTGCCAACCTAGCGGTCCGAAAACAGGCAAATGTGAGTAGATCGATAGGTACTGCTTCTGCAGGAAGGTAGCGGCGCTCCATGCAGTCATGGCCTACAGACAACTATGTCAATATTTTATTCCTGGCTTTGGGGGAAACATGCCCAACGTAGGTCTGGAAATAGAAATAGTATTTGCTAAGGATTACGACGTGGGTTCTGCCAACCTAGCGGTTCGAAAACATGCAAATGTGAGTAGATCGATAGGTACTGCTTCTGCGAGAAGGTAGTCACGACCTAGGACTACGGACAACGTGTCATGTCTACGGACAACGCCGGCTCTTCGGCTTAGAATTAGAGACGAGCACCAACCCCGGACATGACTAGACTTAATGTCGATGGGGAATGTTGACCTTTTGTGACGTGAGTGTTGGAGACGTGGGTTCGAATCCCCACTCCGCTATCGAGACGGACTCTCAGATTCAGAGGAAAGCAAAGGCAACCTCCCTCCGAACACAGCACACACACGACAGCTCTGGAAACGACTCGGAAGGCGAGGATGACAGCTTGCCTCGGAACACGTTCCCGTCTCTCTCATCCTCGTGGTCGTGAAAACATCAGATCTGTCGCAAGAGATTCCCCTGCCGGGCCTCAGCCGCTCCTTCCCGGCTTCCTCTCTCGCCAATGTTTTCCCCCCTTGAAGTGCAGCGTGGTTTCGCAACTCCTTTTCCTTCCCAGTCGCGTCAAGTGGGATTCCTCTCGGGCAAGGCGGAAAAACGTGCAGAGGCGTCTTGTCTCCTGGAAGCGAAAATAAGGAGAACATGTTTCAGGCACGGAACGCATACAGTCTTTGGAGACTTTTCAGCAAATGTAGGCCACGGCTCAATCCCTGCCCCATGGTCCACGCAGCCCGGAGATGAACCCAGACGTTGCGGAAAAGAAGGCTGCCATGCGGTCTCTTCGGCACCAAGACGTGTCTCTCGAGTCCAACGGTCAATGCCTCTCAATGCTTCCCAGGAGGCCACCCTATACCACACGCTCCTCAACACTCTCTATTCTCAAGACGAGGCCCTCCACTAAGCCCAAGGCCTTCCACACTTGAGCCAAGGCCTTGAGCCAAGGCCTTCACATACTCAGCCTACAACAGAAGACCCTCCACTAAGCCCAAGGCCTTCCACACTTGAGCCAAGGCCTTGAGCCAAGGCCTTCACAGACTCAGCCTACAACAGAAGACCCTCCACTAAGCCCAAGGCCTTCCACACTTGAGCCAAGGCCTTGAGCCAAGGCCTTCACATACTCAGCCTACAACAGAAGACCCTCCACTAAGCCCAAGGCCTTCCACACTTGAGCCAAGGCCTTGAGCCAAGGCCTTCACATACTCAGCCTACAACAGAAGACCCTCCACTAAGCCCAAGGCCTTCCACACTTGAGCCAAGGCCTTGAGCCAAGGCCTTCACATACTCAGCCTACAACAGAAGACCCTCCACTAAGCCCAAGGCCTTCCACACTTGAGCCAAGGCCTTGAGCCAAGGCCTTCACATACTCAGCCTACAACAGAAGACCCTCCACTAAGCCCAAGGCCTTCCACACTTGAGCCAAGGCCTTGAGCCAAGGCCTTCACAGACTCAGCCTACAACAGAAGACCCTCCACTAAGCCCAAGGCCTTCCACACTTGAGCCAAGGCCTTGAGCCAAGGCCTTCACAGACTCAGCCTACAACAGAAGACCCTCCACTAAGCCCAAGGCCTTCCACACTTGAGCCAAGGCCTTGAGCCAAGGCCTTCACAGACTCAGCCTACAACAGAAGACCCTCCACTAAGCCCAAGGCCTTCCACACTTGAGCCAAGGCCTTGAGCCAAGGCCTTCACATACTCAGCCTACAACAGAAGACCCTCCACTAAGCCCAAGGCCTTCCACACTTGAGCCAAGGCCTTGAGCCAAGGCCTTCACATACTCAGCCTACAACAGAAGACCCTCCACTAAGCCCAAGGCCTTCCACACTTGAGCCAAGGCCTTGAGCCAAGGCCTTCACAGACTCAGCCTACAACAGAAGACCCTCCACTAAGCCCAAGGCCTTCCACACTTGAGCCAAGGCCTTGAGCCAAGGCCTTCACAGACTCAGCCTACAACAGAAGACCATCCACTAAGCCCAAGGCCTTCCACACTTGAGCCAAGGCCTTGAGCCAAGGCCTTCACATACTCAGCCTACAACAGAAGACCCTCCACTAAGCCCAAGACCTTCCACACTTGAGCCAAGGCCTTCACAGACTCAACCTACAACAGAAGACCCTCCACTAATCCCAAGGCCCTCCACACTCTCTTCAACAACCTCCACCCTCAAGCCGAGGCCCTCCACTAAGCTCAAGACCTTCACACTTGACCCAAGGCCTCCACACTCACTGCAAGACCCTCCGAACTCAATCCAAGACACTCCACAGGCACATCAACACAACTCAAGACTTTCACACACTCACAAAACCCTCTGTGCTCAGCCGAATGCACGCTACACTCAAACCAAGACCCTCCACACTCAACCCAAGGCTTCTGCCCTCAACCCTCGACTCCACACTCACATCAAGACCCTCTACACACAACCCAAGACTTTCACACATTCATAAAACCCTATATGCTCAACCTAACGCCATCAACACTCAACCCTAAACCCTCCACACTCAACCCAAGGCCTCTGCACCCAACCCTAGACTCCACACTCACATCAACACAACTCAAGACTTTCACACACTCACAAAACCCTCTGTGCTCAGCCGAACGCCCTCTGCACTCAACCCAAGACCCTCCACACTCAATCCAAGGCCTCTGCCTTCAACCCTAGACTCCACACTCACATCAAGACCCTCTACACTCAACCCAAGACCCTCCACACTCAACCCAAGGCCTCTGCACCCAACCCTAGACTCCACATTCACATCAACACATGACTTTCACACACTCACAAAACCCTCTGTGCTCAGCCGAACACCCTCTACACTCAACCCAAGACCCTCCACATTCAATCCAAGGCCTCTGCCCTCAACCCTAGACTCCACACTCACATCAAGACCCTCTACACTCAACCCAAGACCCTCCACACTCAACCCAAGGCCTCTGCGCTCAACCCTAGACTCCACACTCACATCAAGACCCTCTACACTCAACCCAAGACCCTCCACACTCAACCCAGGGCCTCTGCACCCAACCCTAGACTCCACACTCACATCAAGACCCTCTACACTCAACCCAAGACCCTCCACACTCAACCCAAGGCCTCTGCACCCAACCCTAGACTCCACACTCACATCAAGACCCTCTACACTCAACCCAAGACCCTCCACACTCAACCCAGGGCCTCTGCACCCAACCCTAGACTCCACACTCACATCAAGACCCTCTACACTCAACCCAAGACCCTCCACACTCAACCCAAGGCCTCTGCCCTCAACCCTAGACTCCACACTCGCATCAAGACCCTCTACACTCAACCCAAGACCCTCTACACTCAACCCAAGACCCTCCACACTCAACCCAAGGCCTCTGCGCTCAACCCTAGACTCCACACTCGCATCAAGACCCTCTACACACAACCCAAGACTTTCACACACTCACAAAACCCTCTGTGCTCAGCCGAACGCCCTCCACACTCAACCCAAGACCCTCCACACTCAACCCAAGGCCTCCACACTCAACCCAAGGCCTCTGCCCTCAACCCTAGACTCCACACTCACATCAAGACCCTCTACACACAACCCAAGACTTTCACACACTCACAAAACTATTTGGGGGTCTGGCCATGCCTTGGAGGAGTTCCTATGGAGATGCCTTCAGCTTTAGAGCCTTTTTCCCACTGCTCATGGAATCCTGGGATTTGTAGTTTGTGGGGCTCCCTAAGCTTCCCACCTCAGGGTCCCATGAGGTCCATCTGTGGCAGTTAAACTGGGATCACACTGGGATAATCCTATAATGTGGATCATTGACTGGAAACACGCCCAGGTTTCCAAGGGTGAGATCCTTGCCTGCTCTCATTCCAGGGTTTCTTTCTTTCATGGAAGAGTCTTCTTCACTTTGGAGACTGTTTCCAATCTTTGAGAGCCTTTATCCCTCCCCTGACTCAGAAACAGAAAGATCGCAACTGTTTCCAGCATTGCTGGGTTATATGGAAAACTCATCTTGGAAGGGCCATCCAGTCCAACCCTGTTCACCGCTCCCGAAAGATGTCCATTCGATCTCTGCTGAACGTTAGGAGAAACTTCTGACTAGCAAGAGCAACTCCGCAATGGATGCAACTGCCTGGAGAGACGTCTCCAAAAAGAGTATGGAGGGCTCTCCCCACTTGGAAGGCCTTCGTTGGAGTCTCTGCGTTGAGCCAAGGGTTGGCCTTGGTGGGTCACCTCCAACTATACAACTCTTGATGTCCTTCAAGATCTGTTTCAAGACCTCCAAAGAGGGAGAGTCTACTATCGACTACTCGGTCAAATGCTTAACAGGAGAAGTGGGACCTCCAAGGATCATCCAGTCCATTCGGTCCCTGTTTTGAAGTCACAGGAGGGTAGACTTCCACTGAACTTTAGAAGGAACTTTAGAAGGCAACTCAGCAATGGACGCAACCCATAGCTTTGTAGAAAGCAAGCCAGGGCCATCTTCTCCGTGGTATCTCTTCCGTGGCATCTGATGCCGTCTCTTCTCTCCCCTGGCTCCCTTTGGTCTCAAAGCTCCAGAACTTGCTGATCAGAAGGTCAGTGGTTCGAATCCACAGAACGGGGTGAGCTCCAGTTGTTAGCCCCAGCTTCTGCCAACCTAGCAGTTCAAAAGCATGCAAATGTGAGTAGATCAATAGGTATCGCTTTGGCGGGAAGGTAACGGCACTCCATGACCTAGGAGGTGTCTACGGACAACGCCGGCTCTTCGGCTTAGAAATGGAGATGAGCACCAACCCCCAGAGTTGGACTCGACTAGACTTAATGTCAACCTTGACTATATTAGACATGTGCAAAGTGTCTGGAATCCGATTAGTAATTCATTTCGGAGAATCTGAATCTCCGAAGATTGGGAACGTTTTGAGGTTCATTTCTCTGTCATCTGTACAGCTGTTGGGATGAAACTTGGCACACTTGTAGGCAACCTTTCCGACTTTAAGCCTGCCAAGTTTCAGAACGTTTCGGTCATTCACTGATTTTTAGGATTTTTTTAAAAATTGTTAAAAAAAAATTCCTAAAAATCAGTGAATGACCGAAACATTCTGAAACTTGGCATGTAGCTGTCGTTGTCAATTACATCAGCCCCCTCCCACCCCAGACAATTCTGGAGTATGTTACACTATAATAATAATAATAATAATAATAATAATAATAATAATAATAATAATAATTATAATAATATAATAAAAAAACTTTATTTATATACCACCCTATATCAAGGGACTCAGAGCAGTTTCCAATACATTGAAAAAAAACTATAGCTTGAAATGCTCCAAAACAACAAATCTTTACTAATCTCTCTGGCTGCTGTTTTGTTTCGTAATGCTTCGAAGAGAGTCTTGTTCCGAGGAGTAATTTGGAGATTTGCATGAATGAATCATACAATTTTCCGAATTATGAAACAGTCCTCGTGTAGCACTCCGGGCCTAGAAACCCTATGACCACTGCACCACACAAGAGTCCAGGAATATAAGCAAACAGTTTATTGTAAACAACATATAAAAACCAGGAATAAGAAAGGAAGATATATAATCCAAAAAGGTTTAGCAAAAGGTGGGAGCCAAACAATAATCCAAGTTTTTCCCAAAGGTGACAAAATCCAAGGAATCACAGATACAGCATAAGTCCACAAATAGGAAGATATAACTAGTAAGACTTGAACAGGAACATGAAAACTTCCAGGATATATTAAATCCAAAATCAAAGCTTGATAGGAATCAGGAACAAAAGAACGCAGGCTTAGCTTCTCACTCTAAAGCAGTGTTGCCTGGACCAAACTTAAGGTAAACAACTTGTTGCTTAATAGACACCCATGAAAGCATTCCGTTTCCCGTGAATTTCTTTCACAACTTTCCCACGTAATTTCTCTGAATGATGTAATCTATTTTCAGCTCTGATTTGTTGACTTTGTGCCATAGGAAAACTCACAACCCTTTCTGAATCATCCACAGGAAAGCTCACAATTCTCTCTAAATCATCAGTTAAACCATCAGCCTCTGGTGACTGATCGACAACACCGTGTGATTGGCTGACAAAGAAAAAAACAGCATTCAGCTGTCGTTGTTGATCACATCAGCCCCTCCTACTCCAGACAATTATGGAGTATGAAAAAAAAATACAACTTGAAATGCACTGAGACAACAAATCTTTACTAATCTCTCGGAAACATTTCGGAGGCTTCTGTTTCATTTTGTAATGCTTCGGGGAGGGTTCTGTTCCAGTGAGTAATTTGGAGATTTGTATTAGTGAACCATATAAATTTCCGAATTACTAAACGGATTTCTGAAGCTTTGCACAGCCCTAATATATATATTTAGGAGGTGTCTACGGATAACGTCGGCTCTTAGGCTTAGAAATGGAGATGAGCACCAACCCTCAGTCGGACAAGACTAGACTTAATGTCAGGGGAAACCTTTACCCTTTACCTTAATATATATTTTAAGATGTTAGGGAGTGCTTCCTTGGCTAGCAGTCAGGAACGGTGCGGAGATAATGGAGAAAACACTCCCCATGAAGAGCCAGTCAGAAGATTTCTTGCAAGTCAATGTGTCCGAAAAGGACAGTTACCCCCAGTGCCATCTGCAGCGTCCTCTTGAGGAGACCGTTGAGTAAATAACGTCATCCCAAGGATGCCAACGAGGGAATACATCTGGATTTTCCCTCATACAGACAAATGATGGAGATAATGGAAAAGACACTCCGCATGAAGAGCCGGCCAGAAGATTTCTTGCAAGTCAATGCATCCGAAAAGGACAGTTGCCCCCAGTGCCATCTGCAGCGTCCTCTTGAGGAGACCGTTGTGTAAATAATGTCATCCCAAGGACGCCAACGAGGGAATATGTCTGGATTTTCCCTCATACAAATCGTGGAGATAATGGAAAAGACATTCCCCATGAAGATTTCTTGCAAGTCAATGCATCCGAAAATGACGGTTGCTCCCAATGTCATCTGCAGTGTTGCTTTGAGAAGACCGTTGTGTAAATAACGTCATCCCAAGGACGCCAACGAGGGAATATGTCTGGATTTTCCCTCGTACAAATCGTGGAGATAATGGAAAAGACATTCCCCATGAAGAGCCGGCCAGAAGATTTCTTGCAAGTCAATGCATCCGAAAATGACGGTTACTCCCAATGTCATCTGCAGTGTTGCTTTGAGAAGACCGTTGTGTAAATAACGTCATCCCAAGGACGCCAATGAGGGAATGCGGCTGGATTTTCCCTTGTACAGACAAATGGTGGAGATAAATGGTGGAGATAATGGAGAAAACACTCCCCATGAAGAGCCGGCCAGAAGATTTCTTTTCCCCCAGGGCCATCTAGTCGGGCCCCGTTTTCTACCCCCTTTGCTTCCCTCGTCTCTCTGGTGTGTACAAACGTAGTGACCCCTTTGTATACCTTTGTCGCCATCCAAATCCTTCCCGTGTCGTCGATTTCGAATGTGTCATAACAGCGCCAATCAAAAAAAGGTGTGAATCATCCGGGAAGGAAAGAGAAAGAGAGAGAGAGAGAAAATATCAAGCTGTTCCTTTTCTGGGTTTCCTCTTCTTCTTCTCTGGTTTCATTTTCTGTTTGTTTTTTTATGCCTCCCTACAAACCCGCCTCCCCACAAATAAAGACAAATTAAAAGTGCAGGCTTCCGATTTGCAAAACCCACTTGGCGTCGATGTGTTTGAAAGGGATCAAGGGATGCTGGGAGATGTAGTCCAAAGGGTCGCTTTCGCCCCGTTCCTTGCTCGGGGGTCGGTTCGGTGCTGATCTGCTCGAAACCGGGCCGCCATGCCAGGGATGCTGGGAGTTGTAGTCCACCCTGATTCAACCCCAACTATCTTCCAATACCAACAAATTTGGGTGGGGTGATGGGAGTTGTAGTCCACCCTGATTCAATCCCTATGGTCTTTCAACACCAACAATCATTTCAGGGATGATGGGAGTTGTAGTCCACCATGATTCAGTCCCTATGGTCTTTCAACACCAACAATCATTTCAGGGATGATGGGAGTTGTAGTCCACCCTGATTCAATCCCTATAGTCTTTCAACACCAACAATCATGCTGGGGATGATGTGAGTTGCAGTCCACCCTGATTCAATCCCTATGATCTTCCGACACTAACAACCATGATTCAATCCCTGATTTCAACACCAACGAATCAGGGGTGTGGATGATGGGAGTTGTAGTCCACAATGATTCAATACCTATGATCTTCCGACACTAACAATCATGCTGGGGATAATGGGAATTGTAGTCCACCCTGATTCAATCCTATGATCTACCGACACTAACAATCATGCTGGGGATGATGGGAGTTGTAGTCCACCCTGATTCAATCCCTATGCTCTTCTGACACTAACAATCATGCCGGGGATGATGGGAGTTGTAGTCCACCATGATTCAATCCCTGATTTCAACACCAGCGAATCAGGGGTGTGGATGATGGGAGTTGTAGTCCACCATGATTCAGACCCTGTGATCTTTCAACTCCAACAAGTCAGTCTGGGGATAATGGCAGTTGTAGTCGACCCTGATTCAATCCCTACGATTTTTCATCAATGAGTCAGAGAATGATGGGAGTTGTAGTCCACCCTCATTCAATCCCTGTGATCTTCCAACACCAACGAATCAGGGGTGTGGATGATGGGAGTTGTAGTCCACCCTGATTTTTCAACATCAATGAGTCAGTCTGGGGATGACGGGAGTTGTAGTCTGCCCTCATTCAATCCCTATGATCTTGAAACCAGTGGGGTCAGTGTGCTCTCTGGCTGTAGGGTGAACTACAACTCCCACTATGGTGAGTCAGTCCCCTCAAACCCCTCCGGTAGATTGAGTGAGTCATGGGGGTTCTGGGTGCCAAGTTTGGTCCAGGTCCATCATCGGTGGAGGTCACAGTTTCCCTGGTTGTGGGTGAACTACAACTCCCAGAAAGGAAGGTCAGCTCCCTAACCGTAACCCAAACCGCTCCAGGAATCCAATTTCGACATCTCCGGTCTGTGTGCCACGTTTGGTCCAGATCCATCGATGTTTGGTTTCACAGTGCTTTCTGGATGCATGCGAACTACAACTCCCCCAAATCACGATGAATTTTCCCCAAAGACCTCCAGTATTTTTTGCTGGTCATGGGGTTTCTGTGTGCCAAGTTTGGTCCAATTCTATCTTTGGGGGAGTTCAGAGTGCCCATTGATTGCAGGTGAACTATACATCCCAGGACCTACAACTCCCAAATGTCCAGGCCAATTCCCCTCAAAACCCACCAGTATTCAAATATGGGCATATCGGGTAGGCATGCCAAGTAGAGTTCAGATCCATTATTGGGTTCGTAGTAAATGGATGTAGGTGAACTACAACTCCTATCAATCCCTCCAAAGACCTCTAGTATTTTTTCTTGGTGTGCTAAGTTACTTCCAGGTCTATTGCTAGTGGAGTTCAGAGATTGCGGGTGGACTATATATTAGACATGTCCAAAAAATCGTTTTGAATCGTATATCGGATTTATTTCGGATTGTTCTCGCTTTTTGATACGCATTCCGAGACATTGTCTCACAGCGCAACCAGCAATGTAATTCGAACCATTGTTGGCCCATTCTCTAATTGTCTCTTAATGTTTCATTAATTCCCCCCCCCAAAAAAATTTTTTGATTCCCAGTGTCCTTCTTGCTTACAAATATAGCAAGGGAATTTCTAGTTTTCAAAGTATCTTTGCACAACTTGCCAGGGCATTGCAAATTTAATGAGGATAGCTCAAGAAATGAGGGTGGGAGAGCCCTGTAAAAGCCCCCCCCCCCCCCGGTTCCTTTTTTTGGGCGATTGCGCATGCGATCTGCCATTTTAGAAACATTTAGAATCATTACGAATTTTCGGAAATACCCGAAATTTTTGGATAAAAAAAATCGTAAATACTTTCTATATCGAAGCGCCAGCGCCCCCTACTTTAGAAACGAGAATTGAAACATTTTTTTCATTGATCTGACATGCCTACTATATATCCCATATAAATGATGGTGAATTCTCCCCAAACCTCCCTAGTATGTTCAGTTGCTGATCAATTCCTCTTTTTGGAAATAATAGGAAAGGGTTAAGGGAGAGGCAGTGGGCGGGGTCATGCAAATTTCACACCAATGGAGAGAGTCAGAAACACTGGGGTGTCTGTGCTGGAGGAGGAACGGAAAATAGGATGAAATTGTCCACAAATGGGTGGTGGGCAGGATGGTCTTTGTGGAGGACATTGCCAGGGGTCTTGGATATGTTTACGTTGCTCGCCATAACCTGCAATGTCATTGGATGGAGAGCCATTGGTGTCTCCTGAATAGTGGGAGCAATAGTTATTTGTGGGAGTGGGAGCCTATGGTTCTCAACCTGTGGGTATTTTTGGCCTACAACTCCCATAATTCCCAACTGTTAGGACTTCTGGGAGTTGAAGGCCAAAACATCTGGAGAACCTCTGGTTGTAAGTGGACACCCCAGCCACACACATACACACATATTTTCACTTTCATTATGTGTATAGATAATATTCTCAGAGTCATAGGATCCTAGTTCAAAGAGACCCTCAAGGGCCATCCGGTCCACCTCCTTCTACCACCATTCAAGCCCTCCCAACCGATGGCCAGAACTTATAAAAGGAATGTCAATATAATACTTAGGCAGAAGAAATGAAATGTACAAGGCATGGGATGGGATCGGCTTGCTTGACAAGAGTCCACAAGGAAGGAGACTTGAAACCTTTGGACCAGAGGTCCCCAAACTAAGACCCGTGGGCCGGATGTGGCCCCCCAAGGTCACTGACCTGGCCGCTGCCTAAACTTTAGATTTAGAGTTGACCTAAGTCTACCTGGTCTTTGGAGGTCTCTTTGTTTATCTATGGTCTTATGAGATCGTCTTGCTTAGCTATGGCCTTACGACACCATCTAGATGGCTTTTGGAAGTCACTTTCCTTACCTATGGTCTTTTAAGAGCATCTAGATGGTCTTTGAAGGTCTCTTTGCTTAGCTATGGCCTTATGAGACCATCTAGATGGCTTTTGGAGGTCTCTTTGCTTACGTATGGTCTTATGAGATTGTCTAGATGGTCTTTGAAGGTCTCTTTGCTTAGCTAGGGCCTTACGAGACCATCTAGATGGCTTTTGGAAGTCACTTTCCTTACCTATGGTCTTATGAGAGCATCTAGATGCTTAGCTAGGGCCTTACGAGACCATCTAGATGGCTTTTGGAGGTCACTTTCCTTACCTATGGTCTTATGAGAGCATCTAGATGGTCTTTGAAGGTCTCTTTGCTTACGTATGGTCTTATGAGATTGTCTAGATGGTCTTTGAAGGTCTCTTTGCTTAGCTAGGGTCTTATGAGACCATCTAGATGGCTTTTGGAGGTCACTTTCCTTACCTATGGTCTTTTAAGAGCATCTAGATGGTCTTTGAAGGTCTCTTTGCTTAGCTATGGCCTTATGAGACCATCTAGATGGCTTTTGGAGGTCTCTTTGCTTACGTATGGTCTTATGAGATTGTCTAGATGGTCTTTGAAGGTCTCTTTGCTTAGCTAGGGCCTTACGAGACCATCTAGATGGCTTTTGGAAGTCACTTTCCTTACCTATGGTCTTATGAGAGCATCTAGATGCTTAGCTAGGGCCTTACGAGACCATCTAGATGGCTTTTGGAGGTCACTTTCCTTACCTATGGTCTTATGAGAGCATCTAGATGGTCTTTGAAGGTCTCTTTGCTTACGTATGGTCTTATGAGATTGTCTAGATAGTCTTTGAAGGTCTCTTTGCTTAGCTATGGCCTTATGAGACCATCTAGATGGCTTTTGGAGGTCTCTTTGCTTACGTATGGTCTTATGAGATTGTCTAGATGGTCTTTGAAGGTCTCTTTGCTTAGCTAGGGCCTTACGAGACCATCTAGATGGCTTTTGGAAGTCACTTTCCTTACCTATGGTCTTATGAGAGCATCTAGATGCTTAGCTAGGGCCTTACGAGACCATCTAGATGGCTTTTGGAGGTCACTTTCCTTACCTATGGTCTTATGAGAGCATCTAGATGGTCTTTGAAGGTCTCTTTGCTTAGCTATGGACCTACGAGATCATCTAGATGGCTTTTGGAGGTCACTTTCCTTACCTATGGTCTTATGAGAGCATCTAGATGGTCTTTGAAGGTCTCTTTGCTTACGTATGGTCTTATGAGATTGTCTAGATGGTCTTTGAAGGTCTCTTTGCTTAGCTAGGGTCTTATGAGACCATCTAGATGGCTTTTGGAGGTCACTTTCCTTACCTATGAGTACTTATGAGAGCATCTAGATGGTCTTTGAAGGTCTCCTTGCTTAGCTATGGCCTTATGAGACCATCTAGATTTGCTTTTTGTAAGACTGTTGATAGAGTGATCATGGCAATAATGAAAAGCAGAGGGGACAATGAATCTCCCTGGAAAATTCCTCTTCTGATGTTGACAAGTCCATAGCTTTCATTTCCAACAAACAGTTCAGTTTTCCAGGGCTCCATCATGTTTTCAATAAAGATGCCAACATTTTTACAAATCCCGATGGCGTCCAGGCATCTTATTATTATTATTATTATTATTATTATTATTATTATTATTATTATTATTATTGACACAACGACGTTGTATGACACAGCAAACAAGATAGACATGCTGGATTTCGTTTCACAAAACCACAAGTCGACACACTTCCCAAGTGTCTAGGACTGTGTGATGTATTATTATTATTATTATTATTTTATTGTATGACACAACAAACAAGATAGATATGCTGGATTTCGTTTCACAAAACCACAAGTTCCCAAGTGTCTAGGACTGTGTGATGTATTTTCGGATGATGCGTACAGATCCCAGCAGGGTGGCCTTTTGCAGCTGAGGAGCAGAACTAAGAGCACCTAACCCATTAGCATTATGGAGAATCAAACCCAAACGAAGTCTATTCTGGCTCGGGCGTCGCCCAGGATAAAAAGGACCGCGGTGGATGCTGCTGATTCTGGACATCCATCGACAAGTGGGCTACGGAATCATCAAAACCCAAATGAACAGTCACAGAAGCGGCAGAAATACACAATGCCAGAAAACCGCACAATTATTATTATTATTATTATTATTATTATTATTATTATTATTATTATTATTATATGCAATGGTCGTCAAATGTCAGAATCCATTTGCATGACCCCGCCCACTGCCTCTCCCTTAACCCTTTCCTATTATGTTCTATGGCACACAGCAAACAAAGAAGTTGATCAGCAACTGAACAGGCTGGATAGGTTTGGGGAGAATTCACCATGATGTATAGGAGTTGTAGGTCTTGGGATGTATAGTTCACCTGTATTCAGAGAACACTGAACCCGGAAGATGACGGATCTGGACCAAACTTGGCACACAGACCCAACATGGTGGAGTTTGGGGAGGGTTGACCCAAGATTTTGGGGAATTGTAGTTCACCCGCATCCTAATGCATTTCCTAATGGGAAATGGGAGTTATAGTTCACCTGTATTCAGAGAACACTGAACCCGGAAGATGACGGATCTGGACCAAATTTGGCACACAGACCCAACATGGTGGAGTTTGGGGAGGGTTGACCCATGATTTTGGGGAATTGTAGTTCACCCGCATCCTAATGCATTTCCTAATGGGAAATGGGAGTTATAGTTCACCTGTATTCAGAGAACACTGAACCCAGAAGATGACGGATCTGGACCAAACTTGGCACACAGACCCAACATGGTGGAGTTTGGGGAGGGTTGACCCAAGATTTTGGGGAATTGTAGTTCACCCGCATCCCAGTGCGTTTCCTAATGGGAACCTCCATAAAAAACAAATGCAAAGACTGAGTTTTTTGTTAAAGAACATATGACCCAACATCCAAAAACAAACAAGGCCTTTTTCAAAGAAGCCGGGCACCGCCGGGCACCCAGGCTAGTAGAAGGTAAAAGTCAAAATAATCATACAAAATAATGCAGTTCTTCTCCAGGGTTTGGCTGGGTCAGCTGGGCCGGTCAGGGCTTTTCTAGCATTTGCCCCTGACAAAAGGCCCAAGGCCTCGGGCAGCTGACGGAGGGGAAAAACGCTGTCCCGGGGCGCTGACCGGACGAAATGCCGGTGGCTGGAATGTTGCTGACCAGGAGGGTCTGGGAGAGCGGCAGCGGGGAGGGCCAGGCTCCCCTGGGACAGAACTGCCGTTGGAAGGGGCCACGGAGGGCATCTAGACACAGAAGCAGAGAATAATGGCGTTGGAAGGGACCACAAGGGCCATCTAGTCCAACCTGTTGACCTGCAGGAAAAGCACCATCAAAGCACCCCTGACAGATGGCCATCCATCCTCAATAATAATTTGGACAGAAAAACAAGAAAACTCATGACCACTCATCATTCACTGCACCCTCGCAGTGATGTTGACCGGCTGTATCTGCCTAGAAGATCAGGGGGCAGAGGACTCTTGCAAGTGGAAAATCAAAGATACAGAATGGGGGACGATGCCTGGCTTGAGAGCAGTGTGTGCGAAAAAGATCTTGGAGTCCTCGTGGGGAGGAAGATGAACATGAGCCAGGAATGTGATGCGGCAGCTAAAAAAGCCAACGGGATTCTGTCCTGCATCAAGAGGGGAATAGCGTCTAGATCCAGGGAAGTCCTGCTCCCCCTCTTTCTATTCTGCCTTGGTCAGACCACGTTACCTGGAATCACACTGTGTCCAATTCTGGGCACCACAGTTGAAGGGAGATGTTGACAAGCTGGAAAGCGTCCAGAGGAGGGCGACTAAAATGATCAAAGGTCTGGAGAACAAGCCCTATGAGGAGCGGCTTAAAGAGCTGGGCATGTTTAGCCTGCAGAAGAGAAGGCTGAGAGGAGACATGATGGGAGCCATGTACAAATACGTGAAGGGAAGTCCTAGGGAGGAGGGAGGGAGCTTGTTTTCTGCTGCCCTGCAGACTAGGACACAAGGGAACAATGGCTTCAAACTACAGGAAAGGAGATTCCACCTGAACCTCAGGAAGAACTTCCTCACGGTGAGAAGGGCTGTTCACCAGTGGAACTCTCTCCCCGGGGCCGTGGTGGAGGCTCCTTCCTTGGAGGCTTTTAAGCAGAGGCTGGATGGCCATCTGTCGGGGGTGCTTTGAATGCGATTTCCTGCTTCTTGGCAGAATGGGGTTGGACTGGATGGCCCATGAGGTCTCTTCCAACTCTACTATTCTATGATTCTATGATTCTAAGTAAAACAAGCAGTCAAAGAAAAAGAACATGCCCTGGCAGAAGATGTCAAGCAAAGTGAAGAACCTGCTTGGATTGAAGTCAAAAATCAGAAACTCCTCAAAGCACAGCAGACAAAAAATCAGTACAAGAAAGCCGCACTACAAACTAGAGCAGAATCAGTACAAGAAAACCACACTACAAACTAGAGCAGAATCAGTACAAGAAAGCCGCACTACAAACTAAAGCAGAATCAGTACAAGAAAACTGTACTACAAACTAGAGCAGAATCAGTACAAGAAAACCGCACTACAAACTAGAGCAGAATCAGTACAAGAAAACCACACTACAAACTAGAGCTGACAGCTGGCACAACAAAACATTGCATGGAAAGTTCCTTGACAAAAGTGAAGGAAAAGCTGATAAGGAGAAGACCTGGCTCTGGCTCACGAATGGGACCCTGAAGAAGGAGACAGAAGGCCTGATCCTTGCAGCCCAGGAGCAAGACCTCAGGACAAAGGCAATTCAGGCCAAGATTGAAAAATCAGCTGATGACCCAAAATGCAGACTGTGCAAGGAAACCGATGAAACCATTGATCATATCCTCAGCTGCTGTAAGAAAATTGCACAGACAGACTACAAACAGAGGCACAACTATGTGGCCCAAATGATTCATTGGAACTTATGCCTCGAGTCCCACCTCCCAGCAGCAAAGAACTGGTGGGATCACAAACCTGCAAAAGTATTGGAAAATGAGCACACAAAGATGCTGTGGGACTTCCGAATCCAGACTGACAAAGTTCTGGAACACAACACACCAGACATCACAGTTGTGGAGAAGAAAAAGGTTTGGATCATTGATGTTGCCATCCCAGGTGACAGTCGCATTGACGAAAAACAACAGGAAAAACTCAGCCGCTCTCAGGACCTCAAGACTGAACTTCAAAGACTCTGGCAGAAACCAGTACAGGTGGTCCCGGTGGTGATGGGCACACTGGGTGCCATGCCAAAAGATCTCAGCCGACATTTGGAAACAATAGACATTGACAAAATCATGATCTGCCAACTGCAAAAGGCCACCCGACTGGGCTCTGCAGCATCATCCGAAAATACATCACACAGTCCTAGACACTTGGGAAGTGTTCGACTTGTGGTTTTGTGATATGAAGTCCAGCATGTCTATCTCGTTTGCTGTATTATAATAATAATAATAATAATAATAATAATAATAATAATAATAACAATGACAATAATGATGATCAATCTAGTCAACCCCCATCTGACATGCTGGAAAAGCACAATCAAAGCACCCCTGACAGATGGCCATCCAACCTCAATAATAATAACAGTTATAAAAGTAATAATATTAATATTAATAATAATAATAACAATAACAATAATAATGATCAATCTAGTCCAATCCCCATCTGCCATGCAGGAAAAGCACAATCAAAGCACCCTTGATAGATGGCCATCCAGCCTCAATAATAATATTAATAATAATAAGAAGTTGGAAGAGACCCCATGAGCCATGTAGTCCAATTCCCTGACATGAAGGAAAAGTACCATCAAAGGACCCCTGACAGATGGCCGTAGAAGGCCATCAATAATAATAATAATAGTAATAGTAGTAGTAATAATAATGAGTTGAAAGAGACCCCATGGGCCATCTAGTCCACCGCCCTGACATGAAGGAAAGGCACCATCAAAGCACCCCTGACAGATGGCCATCCAGCTTCAATAATAATAATAGTAATAATAATAGTAGTAGTAATAATAATAATAATAATAATAATAATAATAATAATAATAATAATATAGTAATAGTAATCCATCTAATCCTACCCCCTGCCATGCAGGAAGAGCACCATCAAAGCATCTCTGACAGATGGCCATCCAGCCTCAATCATCATCATCATCATCATCATCATCATCATCATCATCATCATCCATCTAATCCTACCCCCTGCCATGAAGGAAGAGCACCATCAAAGCATCTCTGACAGATGGCCATCCAGCCTCAATAATAATAATCATCATCATCATCATCATCCATCTAATCCTACCCCCTGCCATGAAGGAAGAGCACCATCAAAGCATCTCTGACAGATGGCCATCCAGCCTCAATACTACTACTACTGCTACTACTAATAATAATAATAATAACCCGTCTAGTCCAACCCCCTGCCATGTAGGAAGAGCACTATCAAAGCTTGAAAATATATTCCCCTCTAAAACAAATTCCGTGATTTTGACATTTGATGAAGCATTGCACATATAATAATAATAATAATAATAATAATAATAATAATAATAATAATAATAATAATTTTATTTTTCTATCCCACCTCCATCTCCCCTCCATCAGGGCAACTGAGCAAAATGAAATACATATAAAGCAGCATATTCAACCAGATGAAACACATTAAAACCAAAGTAATATGTAGGCCTCGCACACGCATGGTATTTGGTATCCACGGGAAGGGAAGTCCGGGAACCAAACCCCAGCGGAAACAGAGAGAGAAAGAGATGCCAAGCCCTAAAATGCCGTCCAAAGGGAAACAGCGAGGCCGGGTTTTGACCCAATGGCACCATCTAGAGTCTTTGGAGAGCATTTATTGCCAGTCCAGCATTGGAAAGGCGCATTAAGTCCAGGGGTCCCCAAACTAAGGCCTGTGGGCCGGAGGCGGCCCTCCAAGGTCATTGACCAGGCCCCTGTCCTAAATTTTAGACTTAGGGTTGACCTAAGTCTATCTGGTCTTTGGAGGTCTCTTTCCTTACCTATGGTCTTATGAGACCATCTAGATGGCTTTTGGAGGCCACTTTCCTTACCTATGGTCTTATGAGACCATCTAGATGGCTTTTGGAGGCCACTTTCCTTACCTATGGTCTTATGAGACCATCTAGATGGTCTTTGAAGGTCCCTTTCCTTATCTAGGGTCTTATGAGACCATCTAGATGGCGTTTGGAGGCCACTTTCCTTACCTATGGTCTTGTGAGACCATCTAGATGGCTTTTGGAGGCCACTTTCCTTACCTATGGTCTTATGAGACCATCTAGATGGCCTTTGAAGGCCACTTTCCTTACCTATGGTCTTATGAAACCATCTAAATGGCTTTTGGAGGCCACTTTCCTTACCTATGGTCTTATGAAACCATCTAAATGGCTTTTGGAGGCCACTTTCCTTATCTAGGGTCTTATGAGACCATCTAGATGGCTTTTGGAGGCCACTTTCCTTATCTAGGGTCTTATGAGACCATCTAGATGGCTTTTGGAGGCCACTTTCCTTACCTATGGTCTTATGAGACCATCTAGATGGCTTTTGGAGGCCACTTTCCTTACCTATGGTCTTATGAGACCATCTAGATGGCTTTTGGAGGCCACTTTCCTTACCTATGGTCTTATGAGACCATCTAGATGGCTTTTGGAGGCCACTTTCCTTACCTATGGTCTTATGAGACCATCTAGATGGCTTTTGGAGGCCACTTTCCTTACCTATGGTCTTATGAGACCATCTAGATGGCTTTTGGAGGCCACTTTCCTTACCTATGGTCTTATGAGACCATCTAGATGGCTTTTGGAGGCCACTTTCCTTACCTATGGTCTTGTGAGACCATCTAGATGGCTTTTGGAGGCCACTTTCCTTACCTATGGTCTTATGAGACCATCTAGATGGCTTTTGGAGTCCACTTTCCTTACCTATGGTCTTATGAGACCATCTAGATGGCTTTTGAAGGCCACTTTCCTTACCTATGGTCTTATGAGATTGTAGACGCACCCCATGTCTACAAAAGGCCATCGGTAAGGAAAGGGACCCAAAAAAGGCCATCGAGATGATCTCATAAGGCCATCAAAAGACCATAGATAAGGAAATGGACCCTCAAAGACCATCTAGATGGTTTCATAAGAGCATAGGTAAGGGAAGGGCCCCCCAGAGGCCATCTAGACAATCTCATAAAACTACAGGTAAGGAAAGAGACCCTTAAAAGCCATCTAGATGGTCTCATAGGACCATAGGTAAAGAGAGTGACCTCCAAAAGTCATCTAGATGGTCTCATAAGGCCGTAGCTAAGCAAAGAGACCTTCAAAGACCATCTAGACAATCTCATAAGAGCATAGGTAAGCAAAGAGACCTCCAAAGACCAGGTAGACTTAGGTCAACCCTAAGTCTAAAGTTCAGGACAGGGGCCAGATAAATGACGTTGGAGGTCCGCATCCGGCCCATGCGCCTTAGTTTGGGGACTCTTGATCTAGAGTATCTTTGCGTGCTCATTTTCCAATACTTTTGCAGGTTTGTGATCCCACCAGTTCTTTGCTGCTGGGAGGTGGGACTTGAGGCATAAGTTCCAATGGATCATTTGGACCACATAGTTGTGCCCCTGTTTGTAGTCTGTCTGTGAAATTTTCTTACAGCAGCTGAGGACATGATCCATGGTTTCGTCGGTTTCCTTGCAGAGTCTGCATTTTGGGTCATCAGCTGATTTTTCGATCTTGGCCTTGATTGCCTTTGTTCTGATGTCTTGCTCCTGGGCTGCAAGGATCAGGCCTTCTGTCTCCTTCTTCAGGGTCCCATTCATGAGCCATAGCCAAGTCTTCTCCTTCAATTTTGTCAAGGAACTTTCCATGCAATGTTTTATTGGGCCAGCTGTCAGCTCTAGTTTGTAGTGCGGCTTTCTTGTACTGATTCTGCTCTATTTTGTAGTGTGGTCTTCTTGTACTGATTCTTTGTCTGCTGTGCTTTGAGGAGTTTCTGATTTCTGTCTTCAATCAAAGCAGGTTCTTCACTTTGCTTTATATATTCTGCCAGGGCAGAATATGCTTGTTGACTGCTTGTTTTACATATTTTCTTCTTCTTCGTCTTCTTCTTCTTCTTCTTCTTCTTCTTCTTCTTCTTCTTCTTCTTCTTCTTCTTCTTCTTATTATTATTATTATTATTATTATTATTATTATTATTATTATGGGGCTTCGATGGTGATTTTCTTGCCTGGCAGAAGGGGGTTGGACTAAATGGCCCCTGGGGGTTCTTCCCTTTGCTTTCCATCTTCTGCCAGGGCATGTTCTTCTTCTTTGACTGCTTGTTTGACTTGCAAGAGTCCTCTGCCCCCTAATCTTCTAGGCAGATATAGCTGGTCAACATCACTACGAGGGTGCAGTGAATGATGAATTATGATGATGATGATGATTATTATTATTATTCTATCTGAATCTCTGAAACAAATTGCTCATCGGATTTCGGCCACTCTGCACATCTCTATCGGCTACCAATACAAGTCTCTCTTTGTTGACATTTTTTGGAAACCTGTCACCGGTTAGACAGGTTGGGCCGGATACCCAAGAGGCCCTCCTCGGCCAGGCGTTGGGAAGTGAGATGACCCTCATGTCTTCAATTACCTTTGTCCCCAAACCAGAGTTCTTTTCGCCCAAGGAAACATCATCATAGCAGGATCGTGATTTCAAGGGAGGCAAAGGACAAGCAACGGGTGTCGTAAAACGAATGCTGATTTGTCGCGTCCGTTGAAGGTGCCTCTGTTGTGATTCATTGAGCAGACCCGCTTTCGGTAGCCTCATAAAAGAGATCCCACGTCCAGGGTGTGGCGGCACGTTCACCTGAAGCGCTGGACTTTGTCTCAGGTGAGACTGGCTTTCTTCTGTCAGGCGCCAACCGGACGGGACTGCCTCCCATCCGGAGAAAAAGCGCTTGTGACGATTCATCAAACCCAGGAACAGAACAGTTCCTCCTGGACTGAGCAGACACAGATTCTCGGACAGGTAAGTTGGACTTTCTTGGATCCTTTAGTACATAGATGAGCTTCTTCAGAAGGTGGTGGATTCTCTGTCTTTGGAGGTCTTCAGGAATAGATGGGCTGCTTCAGAAGGTGGTGGATTTTCCATCTTTGGAGATCTTCAGATGGTGGATTCTCCATCTTTGGAGGTCTTCAGGAATAGATGGGCTCCTTCAGAAGGTAGTGGGTTCTCCGTCTTTGAAGGTCTTCAGGAGCAAATTGGCCGCTTCAGAAGGTAGTGGATTCTCCGTCTTTGGTGGTCTTCAGGAATAGATGGGCTCCTTCAGAAGGTGGTGCATTCTCCATCTTTGGAAGTCTTTAGGAATAGATGAGCTTCAGAAGGTGGTGCATTCTCGGTCTTTGAAGGTCTTCAGGAACAAATGGGCTGCTTCAGAAGGTAGTGGGTTCTCCGTCTTTGGAGGTCTTCGGGAATAGATGGGCTCCTTCAGAAGGTAGTGGATTCTCCATCTTTTAAGGTCTTCAGGAATAGATAGGCTCCTTCAGAAGGTAGTGGATTCTCCATCTTTGGAAGTCTTTAGGAATAGATGAGCTTCTTCAGAAGGTGGTGCATTCTCCGTCTTTGGAGGTCTTCAGGAATAGATGGGCTGCTTCAGAAGGTGGTGCATTCTCCGTCTTTGGAGGTCTTCAGGAATAGATGAGCTTCTTCAGAAGGTGGTGCATTCTCCGTCTTTGGAGGTCTTCAGGAATAGATGGGCTGCTTCAGAAGGTGGTGCATTCTCCGTCTTTGGAGGTCTTCAGGAATAGATGGGCTGCTTCAGAAGGTGGTGCATTCTCCGTCTTTGGAGGTCTTCAGGAATAGATGGGCTGCTTCAGAAGGTGGTGCATTCTCCGTCTTTGGAGGTCTTCAGGAATAGATGGGCTGCTTCAGAAGGTGGTGCATTCTCCGTCTTTGGAGGTCTTCAGGAATAGATGGGCTGCTTCAGAAGGTGGTGCATTCTCCGTCTTTGGAGGTCTTCAGGAATAGATGGGCTGCTTCAGAAGGTGGTGCATTCTCCGTCTTTGGAGGTCTTCAGGAATAGATGGGCTGCTTCAGAAGGTAGTGGGTTCTCCGTCTTTGGAGGTCTTCAGGAATAGATGGGCTGCTTCAGAAGGTGGTGCATTCTCCATCTTTGGAGGTCTTCAGGAATAGATGGGCTGCTTCAGAAGGTGGTGGGATCTCCGTCTTTGGAGGTCTTCAGGAATAGATGGGCTGCTTCAGAAGGTGGTGCATTCTCCATCTTTGGAGGTCTTCAGGAATAGATGGGCTGCTTCAGAAGGTAGTGGGTTCTCCGTCTTTGGAGGTCTTCAGGAATAGATGGGCTGCTTCAGAAGGTGGTGCATTCTCCGTCTTTGGAGGTCTTCAGGAATAGATGAGCTTCTTCAGAAGGTGGTGCATTCTCCGTCTTTGGAGGTCTTCAGGAATAGATGGGCTGCTTCAGAAGGTGGTGCATTCTCCGTCTTTGGAGGTCTTCAGGAATAGATGGGCTGCTTCAGAAGGTGGTGCATTCTCCGTCTTTGGAGGTCTTCAGGAATAGATGGGCTGCTTCAGAAGGTAGTGGGTTCTCCGTCTTTGGAGGTCTTCAGGAATAGATGGGCTGCTTCAGAAGGTAGTGGGTTCTCCGTCTTTGGAGGTCTTCAGGAATAGATGGGCTGCTTCAGAAGGTGGTGCATTCTCCGTCTTTGGAGGTCTTCAGGAATAGATGGCTGCTTCAGAAGGTGGTGCATTCTCCGTCTTTGGAGGTCTTCAGGAATAGATGGGCTGCTTCAGAAGGTAGTGGGTTCTCCGTCTTTGGAGGTCTTCAGGAATAGATGGGCTGCTTCAGAAGGTGGTGCATTCTCCGTCTTTGGAGGTCTTCAGGAATAGATGGGCTGCTTCAGAAGGTGGTGCATTCTCCGTCTTTGGAGGTCTTCAGGAATAGATGGGCTGCTTCAGAAGGTAGTGGGTTCTCCGTCTTTGGAGGTCTTCAGGAATAGATGGGCTGCTTCAGAAGGTGGTGCATTCTCCGTCTTTGGAGGTCTTCAGGAATAGATGGGCTGCTTCAGAAGGTAGTGGATTCTTTACCTATATATATACAGGTCAAGGTAAAAGTTTCCCCTCAACATTAAGTCTAGTCAAGTCCAACTCTGGGGGTTGGTACTCATCTCCATTTCTAAGCTGAAGAGCCTGCGTTGCCCATAGACACCTCCAAGGTCACGAGGCCGACATGCCACAAAAATATAATGTGCCGATTTGATAAATGTGGGTACGAAAGAATTGAATGGAAGAGGAACAAACGGGACCGAATAATTTTGAAGACACCAGTCTGAAAATTAAGGCCTGCAATGACTAACTAGTCATTACATCTATTAGTGGTGTGCATTTGTATGGAATCGCTGTTCGTTTTGTTTAGTTTCATTCGTTTTGGATTTGGATTTGCCTGCCATAGATGTGGGCGAAACGTCAGGAGGGAATGCTTCTGGAACCTGGCCAGACAGCCCAGAAAACATACAACAATCCGGAGATAATGTTTTGAACCCAAGCGAATGTGATGACCACAGCAGGTATAGGACTTGGTGGAATTTGGTCAATGTGATGAAGTGGTAAGTTCAACCTCTCGGCGTTTTTTCGAGTCTCTGGAATTCCCCGAGGCAGGTGGAGGAGGACGGAGAGAGGGAGGGCAAAGGCCTTATCAGACTGACGCAGAAGTCGTGGTGGAGGCCTCCCTCGCAGGGCCTGGGTGCCCCTCCCTTCCCCGTCCAAGGTTGGGAACCGCAAATGGAGCTTGCAAACACCTTCTGGAGAAGACTTGGACGGGGGAGAATCAAGGTCTAGTGTCTGGCTTGCAATGGGTCACCATCGGTGGAGGAAGGACACTCGCTGAGTGGACACCAAGTCCAGCTTTGACATGGCTCTCTCCAAATCCACACAGGTTAGTGTCGGGAAACAGAAATGCCGGAGTGCGGAGCTTGGGGAAGTTGTTATCACTCTCTTCACTCCTCCCAATTATGGATTTTCAGGTGGCTCGAGATCGTGGTCGTGCCTTTGAGCTATGCTCGTTTGTGCAGGGACAGCCGTACAATACTGAGCAGACCGTCTACAAGACACCCGGGGATGGAGTAAACCAGGGTCCCTCAGACTTTTGGGGGACCAGACTAGGATGAAATAGTCCAAAATTAGGATTGTTGTTGTTGTGCGCCTTCAAGTCATTCCAGACTTAGGTCAACGCTAAGTCTAAGGTTTAGGACAGAGGACAGGTCAATGACCTTGGAGGGCCTTAGTTTGGGGACCCCTGATCTAGACGATTTCATAAGACCATAGGGAAGCAAAGAGACCTCCAAAGACCATCTACATGATCTCATCAGGCCATCAGAAGACCATAGATAAGGAAAGGGACCCTCAAAGGCCATCTAGATGGTCTCATAAGACCATAGGTAAGGAAGGAGACCCTCAAAGGCCATCTAGATGGTTTCATAAGACAATAGGTAAGGAAAGGGACCTCCAAAGGCCATCTAGATGGTCTCATAAGACCATAGGTAAGGAAAGGGACCCTCAAAGACCATCTAGAAGGTCTCATAAGACCATAGGTAAGGAAAGAGATCCTCAAAGGTCACCTAGATGATCTCATTAGGCCATCAGAAGACCATAGATAAGGAAAGGGATCTCCAAAGACCATCTTGATGGTTTCATAAGACCATAAGTAAGGAAAGGGACCCTCAAAGGCCCTCTAGACGGTCTCACAGGGCCATAGCTAAGGAAAGTGCTCTCCAAAAGCCATCTAGATGGTCTCACAAGGCCATAGCTAAGCAAAGAGACCTCCAAAGACCAGGTAGATGGATATATAGATATACGAATAGATGGATAGATAGATGAATGGATGGATAGATAGATACTGAATACACAGATACATAGATGGATAGATTGATTGACTGATTGATTGATTGATGGACAGATGGATGGATAGATGGCTGGATGGATGGACAGATATAGATAGATAAAGATGAATTGATAAATGAACAGATGGATGGATAGATAGATAGATTAAGGGATAGATGAATAGATAGATAGATAGATAGATAGATAGATAGATAGATAGATAGATAGATAGATGAATGAATGGATAGATAGATATTTGAATTGATAGATCAATAGATAGATGGATATATAGATATATGAATAAATGGATAGACAGATGAATACACAGATAGATATTGATTGACTGATTGATTGATGGACAGATGGATGGATAGATGAATGGATGGATGGATGGAAGGACAGACAGATATAGATAGATAGAGATGAATTGATAGATGAACAGATAGATGAATAGACAGATGAATAGATCGATAGATGGATACATAGATGGATAGATGAATTGATGGATGGATGAATAGATGGATAGATAGATAGATGAATGAATAGATAAATAGATAGATATTTGAATTGATAGGTGAATAGATAGATGGATATATAGATATATGAATAGATGGATAGATAGATGAATGAAGGGATAGATATTGAATACACAGATAGATACATAGATGGATAGATTGATTGACTGATTGATTGATTGATTGATGGACAGATGGATGGATAGATGGATGGATGGATGGATAGACATAGATAGAGATGAACTGATAGATGAACAGATGGATGGATAGATAGATAGATGAAGGGATAGATGAATAGATAGATAGATGAATAGATCAATAGATGGATACATAGATGAATAGATGAATTGATGGATGGATGAATAGATGGATAGATAGATGTATAGATAAATAGATATTTGAATGGATAGATGAATAGAAAGGCAAATGGATGGACGGATGGATGGATAGATAGATGAATACATAAATACATAAATAGATGGATAATGTAGGGTATTTCCCTAGATTGTTGCTTTGCTTTGCTTTCTCTGGGCGGTGCAAATGACAAGCGAAACCTCCTTGCTGGCATTCCACGGGCCCACCGCCTCCTCCTCCTCCTTCAGGTGGACTTTAGGCTCCCGGCCAAAGGGCAGAGACCGAGGAGAGGAGCCGAGCAAACAACAAGAGGAATGAGCAGGCCGTCAAGAATCTGTCAAAGTGCACATACCAACGGGGAGACCGGCTTGGAGGAGTGGAGGGATGGGCAGGAATTCCATCTTCACCTTGCAAGAGAAAGGAATGGGAACAGTCGAGTCTTTCTTTCCGAAGGGGATACTGGCATGGCTTCATAGAGTTGGAAGGGACCCCCAGGGGCCATTTAGTCCAACCCCCTTCTGCCAGGAAAGAAAATCACCATCAAAGCCCCCTAATAATAATAATAATAATAATAATAATAATAATAAGAAGAAGAAGAAGAAGAAGAAGAAGAAGAAGAAGAAGTAAATAAGTCAAACAAGCAGTCAAAGAAGAAGAACATGCCCTGGCAGAATATGTAAAGCAAAGTGAAGAACCTGCTTTGATTGAAGTCAAAAATCAGAAACTCCTCAAAGCACAGCAGACAAAAAACCAGTACAAGAAAACCGCACTACAAACTAGAGCAGGATCAGTACAAGAAAACCGCACTACAAACTAGAGCAGGATCAGGACAAGAAAACCGCACTACAAACTAGAGCAGGATCAGGACAAGAAAACCGCACTACAAACTAGAGCAGGATCAGTACAAGAAAACCGCACTACAAACTAGAGCAGAATCAGTACAAGAAAACCGCACTGCAAACTAGAGCAGGATCGGTACAAGAAAACCGCACTACAAACTAGAGAAGAATCAGTACAAGAAAACCGCACTACAAACTAGAGCAGGATCAGTACAAGAAAACCGCACTACAAACTAGAGCAGAATCAGTACAAGAAAACCGCACTACAAACTAGAGCAGAACCAGTACAAGAAAACCGCACTACAAACTAGAGCAGAATCAGTACAAGAAAACCGCACTGCAAACTAGAGCAGGATCAGTACAGGAAAACCGCACTACAAACTAGAGCAGAATCAGTACAAGAAAACCGCACTACAAACTAGAGCAGGATCAGTACAAGAAAACCGCACTACAAACTAGAGCAGAATCAGTACAAGAAAACCGCACTGCAAACTAGAGCAGGATCAGTACAAGAAAACCGCACTACAAACTAGAGCAGAATCAGTACAAGAAAACCGCACTGCAAACTAGAGCAGGATCAGGACAAGAAAACCGCACTACAAACTAGAGCAGGATCAGGACAAGAAAACCGCACTACAAACTAGAGCAGGATCAGTACAAGAAAACCGCACTACAAACTAGAGCAGGATCAGGACAAGAAAACCGCACTACAAACTAGAGCAGGATCAGGACAAGAAAACCGCACTGCAAACTAGAGCAGGATCAGTACAAGAAAACCGCACTGCAAACTAGAGCAGGATCAGTACAAGAAAACCGCACTACAAACTAGAGCAGGATCAGGACAAGAAAACCGCACTACAAACTAGAGCAGAATCAGTACAAGAAAACCGCACTACAAACTAGAGCAGAATCAGTACAAGAAAACCGCACTGCAAACTAGAGCAGGATCAGTACAAGAAAACCGCACTACAAACTAGAGCAGAATCAGTACAAGAAAACCGCACTACAAACTAGAGCAGGATCAGTACAAGAAAACCGCACTACAAACTAGAGCAGAATCAGTACAAGAAAACCGCACTGCAAACTAGAGCAGGATCAGTACAAGAAAACCGCACTACAAACTAGAGCAGAATCAGTACAAGAAAACCGCACTGCAAACTAGAGCAGGATCAGTACAAGAAAACCGCACTACAAACTAGAGCAGGATCAGTACAAGAAAACCGCACTACAAACTAGAGCAGGATCAGGACAAGAAAACCGCACTACAAACTAGAGCAGGATCAGGACAAGAAAACCGCACTACAAACTAGAGCAGGATCAGTACAAGAAAACCGCACTACAAACTAGAGCAGAATCAGTACAGGAAAACCGCACTGCAAACTAGAGCAGGATCAGGACAAGAAAACCGCACTACAAACTAGAGCAGGATCAGGACAAGAAAACCGCACTACAAACTAGAGCAGGATCAGGACAAGAAAACCGCACTACAAACTAGAGCTGACAGCTGGCACAACAAAACATTGCATGGAAAATTCCTTGACAAAATTGAAGGAAAAGCTGACAAGGAGAAGACCTGGCTCTGGCTCACGAATGGGACCCTGAAGAAGGAGACAGAAGGCCTGATCCTTGCAGCCCAGGAGCAAGACATCAGGACAAGGGCAATTAAGGCCAAGATCAAAAAATCAGCTGATGACCCAAAATGCAAACTGTGCAAGGAAACTGATGAAACCATGGATCATCTCCTCAGCTGCTGTAAGAAAATCGCACAGACAGACTACAAACAGAGGCACAACTATGTGGCCCAAATGATCCATTGGAACTTATGCCTCAAGTACCACCTCCCAGCAGCAAAGAACTGGTGGGATCACAAACCTGCAAAAGTCTTGGAAAATGAACACGCAAAGATACCGTGGGACTTCCGAATCCAGACTGACAAAGTTCTGGAACACAACACACCAGACATCACAGTTGTGGAAAAGAAAAAGGTTTGGATCAGGGGTCCCCAAACCTTTTAAGCAGAGGGCCGGTCCACAATCCTTCAGACTGTTGAGGGGTCGAATTATCATTTGAAAAAAAAAATACAAATAAATTCCTATGCATACTGCACATGTCTTATTTGTAGTGCAACAACAACAACAACAACAACGAAAGAACAATACAATATTTAAAAATGAAAACAATTTTAACCAACATAAACCTATTAGGATTTCAATGGAAAGTGTGGGCCTGCTACTGGCCAATGAGATAGTCAAGTTAATTAGGATTGTTGTTGTTGTTGTTGTTGTTGTTGTGTGCCTTCAAGTCAGGTCAGACTTTGGCCGAGCCTAAGTATAAAATTAATTATTTATTTACTGCATTTATTTACTACATTTATATCCTACCCTTCTCACCTCGAAGGGCTCATAGCAGCTGTATGTACATATAATATATTATATTATTAGCATAACACAATATTAGCATTATCTATTATTATATTGAACTATACCACTATCTATAAATATAAAAGAGTGATGGCATCACGGCGACCCACAAAACAACAAAACTACAGGCCCCCCAACCTCGAAATTTGACAACACAACCCATCATCCACGCCTCTAGGTTGATACAACAAAAAGAAAAGAAAAATAAAGTCCTAATTAGAGGGAGAGAAATAATTGTTTTTATCCAATTGCTGCCACTTAGAAGGCTCTAAGCTCTGCCCACTTGGTCTCCTAGCAACCTACTCAGCCCAGTGTTAATAAAAGAATAAAAAATAAAATAAATACAAATAATACATTAAAAAATAATTAAAAACACTAAAAAAAATTAATACAATAAAATACTATAACAAAATAACTAAAAATAATACAACAAAATAATAAAATATAATAAATAAAAAAGATAAGTTACAATAAAATTAATTTAAAAAAATACAAATAACGTCAAATAAAAATTCCACAACAATTTTTAACCAATACCACCACCACTTTGCCACAGCAACGCGTGGCCGGGCACAGCTAGTACTATTATATAATAGGTAATATATAACATATAATTAATATTATTATATGGTATTACTATTAGTATTATATTGTATAACATAAGATTATTATCAATATTATATGTATATACAATGTATTATATTATTAAAACTGATATAAAAATATTATATTATAAAACTGAGGGTGGGGGCCAGGTAAAAGACCTTGGAGGGCTACATCCGGCCCCCGGGCCTTAGTTTGGGGACCCCTGGTTTGGATCATGGATGTCGCCATCCCAGGTGACAGTCGCATTGACGAAAAACAACAGGAAAAACTCAGCCGCTCTCAGGACCTCAAGATTGAACTGCAAAGACTCTGGCAGAAACCAGTGCAGGTGGTCCCGGTGGGGATGGGCACACTGGGTGCCGTGCCGAAAGATCTCAGCCGGCATTTGGAAACAATAGACATTGACAAAATCACGATCTGCCAACTGCAAAAGGCCACCCGACTGGGATCTGCAGCATCATCCTAAAATATATCACTTAGTCCTAGACACTTGGGAAGTGTTCGACTTGTGGTTTTGTGATACGAAATCCAGCACATCTATCTTGTTTGCTGTGTCGTAAAATAATAATAATAATAATAATAATAATAATAATAATAATAATACATCACACAGTCCTAGACACTTGGGAAGTGTTCGACTTGTGGTTTTGTGATACGAAATCCAGCATGTCTATCTTGTTTGCTGTGTCATACAATAAAATAATAATAATAATAATAATAATAATAATAATAATAATACATCATACAGTCCTAGACACCTGGGAAGTGTTCGACTTGTGGTTTTGTGATACGAAATCCAGCATATCTATCTTGTTTGCTGTGTCGTAATAAAATAATAATAATAATAATAATAATAATAATAATAATAATAATAATAATAATACATCATACAGTCCTAGACACCTGGGAAGTGTTCGACTTGTGGTTTTGTGATACGAAATCCAGCATATCTATCTTGTTTGCTGTGTCGTAATAAAATAATAATAATAATAATAATAATAATAATAATACACCACACAGTCCTAGACACTTGGGAAGTGTTCGACTTGTGGTTTTGTGATACGATATTCAGAATGTCTATCTTGTTTGCTGTGTCATAAAATAATAATAATAATAATAATAATAATAATAATAATAATAATAATAATAATAATACACCACACAGTCCTAGACACTTGGGAAGTGTTCGACTTGTGGTTTTGTGATACGATATTCAGAATGTCTATCTTGTTTGCTGTGTCATAAAATAATAATAATAATAATAATAATAATAATAATAATACACCACACAGTCCTAGACACTTGGGAAGTGTTCGACTTGTGGTTTTGTGATACGAAATCCAGCATATCTATCTTGTTTGCTGTGTCGTAATAAAATAATAATAATAATAATAATAATACATCATACAGTCCTAGACACTTGGGAAGTGTTCGACTTGTGGTTTTGTGATACGAAATCCAGAATGTCTATCTTGTTTGCTGTGTCATACAATAAAATAATAATAATAATAATAATAATAATAATAATAATAATTATTATTATTATTATTATTATTATATGTAATGTGCGTTTTATTATGGAATAAACAACAAACCCACTGAACCAAATCACACCAAATTTGGCCACAAAAGACATAGTCATCAAAAATATGTCTTTCAAACAAAGAAACCTAGAAAAATAAAGTCCAAATTAGAGGACAAGGAAAAGCTGTTTTTCTCCCCTAGCTGCAAGTTAGAAGGGTAGGCCCCGCTCACTTCATCCCCTAGCAACCCACTCAGCCACAATGAAGCCCAGGGCCTCTTCACTCAGGCCTCTTCCTCACAGCCTATAAAATACAGATTATCTGATTTGAACTGGATTATATGTCAGTGTAGACTCAAGGCCCTTGCACATAGCTATATAACCCAGAATGCCAAGGCAGATCATCCACAGTATCTGCTTTGAATTGGCTATTCATTGCTATTCCATCTGGTCAACAAATGATTCCCATAAGCCACAGCAACACATGGCCGGGCACAGCTAATAATAATAATAATAATAATAATAATAATAATAATAATAATAATAATAATAATAATAATGCACAGACAGAGCATAAGCAGAGACATAATACTGTTGCTCTAATGTTATGTTATGTTTTTATTGATGTGACATTGTTTTATTGCTGATCTTGTTTTATTGTTTTATTGCTGTTATTGTATTGTTGTCGGGCATGGCCCCATGTAAGCCGCTCCAAGTCCCTCCGGGAAGATGGGGCAGGATATAGTTTATTATTATTATTATTATCAACACAACGACGTTGTATGACACAGCAAACAAGATAGATATGCTGGATTTCGTTTCGCAAAACCACAAGTCGAACACTTCCCAAGTGTCTCGGACTGTGTGATGTATTTTCGGATGATGTGTGCAGATCCCAGTAGGGTGGCCTTTTGCAGTTGGCAGATGGTGATTTTGTCAATGTCTATGGTTTCCAAATGCCGGCTGAGATCTTTTGGCACAGCACCCAGTGTGCCCATCACCACCGGGACCACCTGTACTGGTTTCTGCCAGAGTCTTTGAAGTTCAATCTTGAGGTCCTGAGAGCGGCTGAGTTTTTCCTGTTGTTTTTCATCTATGCGACTGTCACCTGGGATGGCAACATCAATGATAAAAATAATAATAATAATAATAATAATAATAATAATAATTATTATTATTATTATTATTAATGATCCATTGGAAATTGTGCCAAAAAACCCATCTGCCTGGGACAAAGAACAGGTGGGATCGCAAGCTTGAAAAAGTTACAGAAAATGAACATGTAAAAACTACTCGAGGACTTTCGAATTCAGAGTTTTGGAGCACAATACTCCTGACCTCACGATCGTATTAAAAAACAAAGTATGTATTGTCAATCTTCCAAATCCAAATCCAAATTTATTTAATGCTTAGACCATAGGTCTTTCGCATGCAAGACAAACAAACAAATACACAAAAGCCAGATCATCAAATACAATATAAAACATGCCATTAAAACCCTATATAAATCATTAAAACATTAAAATGCTGCAAATATCAATGTCAGGATATGCCCTTCAAATACTACATATGTCATGGATTAGCACCAACATAATTAAAAACAAGATAAAACCAAGTAAGTACAGCATTGTTAAGTATTGTCAATCTTGCAATCCCAAGCTTCGGTGTTCTGACACAATCTATATACAGTAGAGTCTCACTTATCCAACATAAACGGGCCGGCAGAACATTGGATAAACGAATATGTTGGATAATAAGGAGGGATTAAGGAGAAGCCTATTGAACACCAAATTAGGTTATGATTTTACAAATGAAGCACCAAAACATCATATTATACAACAAATTTGACAGAAAAAGTAGTTTAATACACAGTAATGCTATGTAGTAATGACTGTATTTGCGAATTTAGCACCAAAATATCACAATGTATTGAAAACATTGACTACAAAAATGAGTTGGGTAATCCAGAACGTTGGATAAGCGAGTGTTGGATAAGTGAGACTCTACTGTATTTACGAAATTAGCACCAAAATATCACGATGTATTGAAAACATTGACTACAAAAATGAGTTGGATAATCCAGAACGTTGGATAAACGAGTGTTGGATAAGTGAGACTCTACTGTATTTACGAATTTAGCACCAAATTATTACGATGTATTGAAAACATTGACTACAAAAATGAGTTGGATAATCCAGAACGTTGGATAAACGAGTGTTGGATAAGTGAGACTCTACTGTATTTACGAATTTAGCACCAAAATATTACGATGTATTGAAAACATTGACTACAAAAATGAGTTGGATAATCCAGAACGTTGGATAAACGAGTGTTGGATAAGTGAGACTCTACTGTATTTACGAATTTAGCACCAAAATATTACGATGTATTGAAAACATTGACTACAAAAATGAGTTGGATAATCCAGAACGTTGGATAAGCGAGTGTTGGATAAGTGAGACTCTACTGTATTTACGAATTTAGCACCAGAATATTACGATGTATTGAAAACATTGACTACAAAAATGAGTTGGATAATCCAGAACGTTGGATAAACGAGTGTTGGATAAGTGAGACTCTACTGTATTTACGAATTTAGCACCAAAATATCACGATGTATTGAAAACATTGACTACAAAAATGAGTTGGATAATCCAGAACGTTGGATAAACGAGTGTTGGATAAGTGAGACTCTACTGTATTTACGAATTTAGCACCAAAATATTACGATGTATTGAAAACATTGACTACAAAAATGAGTTGGATAATCCAGAACGTTGGATAAACGAGTGTTGGATAAGTGAGACTCTACTGTATTTACGAATTTAGCACCAAAATATTACGATGTATTGAAAACATTGACTACAAAAATGAGTTGGATAATCCAGAACGTTGGATAAGCGAGTGTTGGATAAGTAAGACTCTACTGTATTTACGAATTTAGCACCAAAATATCACGATGTATTGAAAACATTGACTACAAAAATGAGTTGGGTAATCCAGAACGTTGGATAAACGAGTGTTGGATAAGTGAGACTCTACTGTATTTACGAATTTAGCACCAAATTATTACGATGTATTGAAAACATTGACTACAAAAATGAGTTGGATAATCCAGAACGTTGGATAAACGAGTGTTGGATAAGTAAGACTCTACTGTATATAAAAATGTAATGTGCATAATTAGGACCGAGTTAACAACAAAACCACTAGGCCAAATCACACCAAATTTGGTAGATTTCTCTAAAATGATAATGATGATGATGATGATGATGATGATGTCAAGCTACTCTGGGACTTCCGAATTCAGATAGACAAGAGTTTTGGAGCACAATACTCCTGACCTTACGATCGTGTTAAAAAACAAAGTATGGATTGTCGATGACAACAGGATCGAAGAGAAACAACTGGAAAAGCTGACGTGACTCTGGCACAAGCCAGTCAAGGTGGTCCCAGTGGTGATGGGCACACTGGGTGCAATGCCTAAAGACCTTGGGCCTGCACTTAAACACAATCGGCGCTGACACAATTACCATCTGTCAGCTACAAAAGGCCACCCTACTCGGATCTGCACGTATTATTCACCAATACATCACATAGTCCTAGATACTTGGGAAGGGTCCGAGACGGGATCCAATACAACAGCCAGCAGAGTGATCTTGTTTACTGTGTATTGATCTTACTGTGTTTCAAACAACAACAACTACTACTACAACAGAACTATAGAATACTAGAGGCCATAGAGACTTTCATCCATGCTGATGATCGGGCCATCACCGCTCAAGCTTTTGACACGATAAATAAATAAATTCGGCAGGGACGGGCCTTATTCATGCCTGCTTTTCAAATTTCGTTATTTGTTTGTTTCTGTGATGTCTCATGGGCCATGTAGTCCCGTTCCCAGTACTATGGTGGCAGATGAAGAGGAAAACTTGGGTTTCCCACCGTTTCAGCCAGAATTGGAGCCCTTGCACCTGCAAGATGTTTGCCCACCAGAAGTCAGCCAAACAAGCCTTGAGCAGAAATCTCCCCCATTTTCTCGCCGGGATTATTATAATCGAGATAGAGGCGCTCGGGAGGCGACTCGCCGGAGCGCCAGGATAGCTGCCAGACAATTAGCTGATTAAGTCTGCTTCCCTTGGGAAACTTTAAGGAGTCATGCATCTGGACACAGTATAGGTTTCGGTTCTTGTTCCCCAGAGAAAGTGTTCCTTGGCGGGAAAACAAGATCCTATATAGGTGTTTGGCCGCAAAGGAATCCTTGCGGAGTCAATTCGTCAGCTTCGGGAGTAGATTGTGTGTGGACTACACTACTCCAGTTCCCTCGGACCTTGTTCCAGTTTCAAGCCTGCCTTGTCCTCGGATCTTGCCACGGACCTCGTTCTTGCTTCTTGCCTCTTGTTGCCACGTATCAAGCCTTGTTTGCCAAGCATCTAGTTTGCTTCCAGCCTTTGTTGTCAAGCTCCGTTGGACTAAAAGGACCCTGTCATTTCCCCACGCTTTGCTTGGCAAGGTGTGTGTTTCGGTTATTGGATTATAACTTTGGACTTTAATATCTTATATTGGACATTGTTTTCCTGGACTATTTTTGACCTTTCCTGAAAGGTCTACTACTGAACTATATTCTTCACTTGTTTTTACTGACTTTATATATTCCTTTAATAAAGATATTAGATAGATTCTGGCCTCTGCGCATGGTTATTGGTGCTCTGCAGCCTGGGTCCTGACAGTTTCAGTGATCCTTCCAAGTCTTTGCAATTTTCCGCTTGCAGGCCAGGCACACACTGAAATTCTCATTTGCTCCAGAAGAGGGAAGTAGTGTATCATTTTAAATATCACAGTGAGGCACAGATGTCAGGATGGGTGCAAATGTCATACCTATTAGTGGTGTGCATTTCTTTGGAATCACTGTTTGTTTTGTTCAGTTTCATTCATTTCGTATTTGTCCCCGTTTTCGAAAATGGGGCGCCTATACGAATAGAATTTTCGTCTCGCTTACAAAAAACGAAAATTTTCGGACCATTGGTGGCAATGGGAGGGCTTCCGAGACACACACACACCCCCCAACAATGTCTATGGGCTAGAGGGGTTATTATTATCATCATCATCATCATCATCATCATCATCATCAACACCCATTGTCACACATCAGATGTCACGGGGAAGAAGACCTCTCTCAGACTCAGCTTAGGGTCCCAGAATAACTATTGTTATTAATATTAATATTATTATTAAGACCCATTGGCACACATCAGATGTCACGGGGAAGAAGACCTCTCTCAGACTCAGCTTAGGGTCCCAGAATAACTATTGTTATTAATATTAATATTATTATTAAGACCCATTGGCACACATCAGATGTCACAGGGAAGCACTCCTCTCTCAGACTCAGCTTAGGGTCCATGAGTAACGGTTGTTATTAATATTAATATTAATATTAAGACCCATTGGCACACATCAGATGTCACAGGGAAGCAGACCTCTCTCAGACTCAGCTTAGGGTCCCAGAATAACTATTGTTATTAATATTAATATTATTATTAAGACCCATTGGCACACATCAGATGTCACGGGGAAGAAGACCTCTCTCAGACTCAGCTTAGGGTCCAAGAGTAACTTGTTATTAATATTGATATTATTATTAAGACCCATTGTCACACATCAGATGTCATGGGGAAGCAGACCTCTCTCAGACTCAGCTTAGGGTCCCAGAATAACTATTGTTATTAATATTATTATTAAGACCCATTGGCACACATCAGATGTCATGGGGAAGCAGACCTCTCTCAGACTCAGCTTAGGGTCCCAGAATAACTATTGTTATGAATATTAGTATTATTATTAACACCCATTGGCACACATCAGATGTCACGGGGAAGAAGACCTCTCTCAGACTCAGCTTAGGGTCCCAGAATAACTATTGTTATGAATATTAGTATTATTATTAACACCCATTGGCACACATCAGATGTCATGGGGAAGCAGCCCTCTCTCAGACCCAGCTTAGGGTCCCAGAATAACTATTGTTATTAATATTATTATTAAGACCCATTGGCACACATCAGATGTCATGGGGAAGCAGACCTCTCTCAGACTCAGCTTAGGGTCCCAGAATAACTATTGTTATGAATATTAGTATTATTATTAACACCCATTGGCACACATCAGATGTCACGGGGAAGAAGACCTCTCTCAGACTCAGCTTAGGGTCCCAGAATAACTATTGTTATGAATATTAGTATTATTATTAACACCCATTGGCACACATCAGATGTCACGGGGAAGAAGACCTCTCTCAGACTCAGCTTAGGGTCCCAGAATAACTATTGTTATTAATATTAATATTATTATTAAGACCCATTGGCACACATCAGATGTCATGGGGAAGCAGCCCTCTCTCAGACCCAGCTTAGGGTCCCAGAATAACTATTGTTATTAATATGAATATTATTATTAAGACCCATTGGCACACATCAGATGTCACGGGGAAGAAGACCTCTCTCAGACTCAGCTTAGGGTCCCAGAATAACTATTGTTATTAATATTATTATTAAGACCCATTGGCACACATCAGATGTCACGGGGAAGAAGACCTCTCTCAGACCCAGCTTAGGGTCCCAGAATAACTATTGTTATTAATATGAATATTATTATTAAGACCCATTGGCACACATCAGATGTCATGGGGAAGAAGACCTCTCTCAGACTCAGCTTAGGGTCCCAGAATAACTATTGTTATTAATATTATTATTAAGACCCATTGGCACACATCAGATGTCACGGGGAAGAAGACCTCTCTCAGACCCAGCTTAGGGTCCCAGAATAACTATTGTTATTAATATTAATATTATTATTAAGACCCATTGGCACACATCAGATGTCACGGGGAAGAAGACCTCTCTCAGACCCAGCTTAGGGTCCCAGAATAACTATTGTTATTAATATTAATATTATTATTAAGACCCATTGGCACACATCAGATGTCACGGGGAAGAAGACCTCTCTCAGACTCAGCTTAGGGTCCCAGAATAACTATTGTTATTAATATTAATATTATTATTAAGACCCATTGGCACACATCAGATGTCACGGGGAAGAAGACCTCTCTCAGACTCAGCTTAGGGTCCCAGAATAACTATTGTTATTAATATTAATATTATTATTAAGACCCATTGGCACACATCAGATGTCACGGGGAAGAAGACCTCTCTCAGACTCAGCTTAGGGTCCCAGAATAACTATTGTTATTAATATTAATATTATTATTAAGACCCATTGGCACACATCAGATGTCACGGGGAAGAAGACCTCTCTCAGACTCAGCTTAGGGTCCCAGAATAACTATTGTTATTAATATTAATATTATTATTAAGACCCATTGGCACACATCAGATGTCACGGGGAAGAAGACCTCTCTCAGACTCAGCTTAGGGTCCCAGAATAACTATTGTTATGAATATTAATATTATTATTAAGACCCATTGGCACACATCAGATGTCACGGGGAAGAAGACCTCTCTCAGACTCAGCTTAGGGTCCCAGAATAACTACTGTTATTAATATTAATATTATTATTAAGACCCATTGGCACACATCAGATGTCACGGGGAAGAAGACCTCTCTCAGACTCAGCTTAGGGTCCATGAGTAACTGTTGTTATTAATATTAATATTATTATTAAGACCCATTGGCACACATCAGATGTCACAGGGAAGCAGACCTCTCTCAGACTCAGCTTAGGATCCAAGAGTAACTGTTTTTATTAATATTAATATTAACACCCATACTAAATGATATTTAAACAAATAGATGAATGAAACAGATGAAATCACACACATCACTAATACCTATAGGCGCAGAGATGTTCCCAGACTTTGCAAACCACAAAAAATAGAAAAAGGTATTGAAACGAATATCTTCCAGCGAATTAGGAAGCGAATATTGTAGAATTGGATCGGAAGACCTAGAAAATGCAGAGAGACAACAGAATTTTGTCGGATGCGGATAAATTTTGTGATTTTGTTTCTAAATGCTTTCAATAACACTGCAATTTAATTGTTGTTTGAATTATAAAATTAGGTTGTAACTGAACTTCAATTGGCCAACAAACAAATAAATACAACGTATTCTCTTATCTCCAGGAATTAGAAAGCGACTGGATCTAAAGGAGGAAAGTCTGAAATAACAACAACAACAACAACAATTTATAAATGCTTTCAATAACACTGCTATTTAATTTTTTACACTTTTATAAAATTAGGTTGTAACTGAACTTCAGTAAGCCAACAAACAAATAAATACAAATTATTCTCTTACCTCCAGGAATTAGGAAGCGACAGTCCAGAGCTAAAGGAGGAAAGTCTGAAATAACAACAACAACAACAACAACAATTTATAAATGCTTTCAATAACACTGCTATTTAATTTTTTACATTTTTATAAAATTAGGTTGTAACAGAACTTTAATAAGTCAACAAACAAATAAATACAAATTATTCTCTTATCTCCAGGAATTAGGAAGCGACAGTCCGGATCTAAAGGAGGAAAGTCTGAAACACCAAGCAAAGGTTGTGAAAGAAGAGGTTTCCCACAAAACTCGAGAGGAGGAAGAGGATAAAGAAGAGGAAGGAGACCGAGGAGAAGGAGAAAGAGAAGGAAGAGAAGGAGACGGAGAAGGAGACGGCAAAGGAGGAGACGGAGAAGGGGACGAAGGAGAAGGAGAAAAGAAGGAGAAGGCAGCTGTCCATATAATGGAACCAAACGTGCGGAACGCTGTGTTTACAATCTTCCCCACTACAGGCCTACAGAAGAAAGAACAAAATGGTCACTGGACCATAAAGCAAGACGAGATGGGCTCTGATGCCAAGGAAAACGAGCAAATTGACTTCAGAGACCAGGATCCGAAGACCGACGGTAGATGGACGAGGAGAGATGTCTTGGGAGAAAGATCCGGGCGGATGGAGAAGTCCGTCAACGGCCAGCCGGACCTCTGGACGCCACCCCAAGACCGGGACTCCCGCTTGGCCGTGGTCAAGTCCGGCTCCTTATACGACGTCCGGGCCTACAAAGCGGAGAAGAAGCCCTCCCGGCTCTACGGCGAGGACGACGCGGACGAGCTCCCGTATCGGATCCCCCCCGAGGAACTCTCGCCGGAGAAGGCCCAAGAGTTGGAGGCGGAACGGCGGGAGGTTATCAAGAGCCAAACGGTGTGGAAGAGCACCACCGTCGCCGAGCGCCAGAGCGCCAGCCCGAGCTACACCGCGGTGTTCGCCGTGTGTTTCGACAGCGCGCCCGCGGACCCTGAAAACGTCGACACGGAGCAGATCAGCTTCGCCGCGGCCCGACAACAGTTCCTGGCGCTCGAAAAGACAAGTCCTAACGTATTGCAACAATGCGGGTCTCCACGCAGAACCCAAACGATGCCCGGGGTTGGAATCGTTGGATCTCATGAACAGAGAGACCTTTCAACCTCTCGAGGGCACGGTCAAGTTAGTTTGGGGGAAACCCGCCCCGGCGTGAAAGTGGTCATTATCGACGAGAGAGTGTCCCGAAAGTACACCGGAAGACCTCCAGACCCAAAGGATGGTGTTGAGGCCGCGGAAGAGACCCCCATCGAGCGGGAGATCCGGTTGTCCCAGGAGAGAGAAGAAGAGCTTTGGAAAGAGCGCGGGATCCCGAGAACCACAGACTGTTGGAAAGCGCGTGGTATCCCAAAGACCACGGAAATAGCGGACGGCGTTGAGGCCACGGAAGAGACCCCCATTGAGCGGGAAATCCGGTTGTCCCAGGAGAGAGAAGAAGAGCTTTGGAAAGAGCGCGGGATCCCGAGGACCACGGACCTTTGGAAAGTGCATGGTTTCCCAAGTACCACGGACCCGGTGGATGATGTTGAGGGCACGGAAGAGACCCTCATTGAGCGGGAAATCCGGTTGTCCCTGGAGAGAGAAAAAGAGCTTTGGAAAGAGCATGGAATCCCGAGGACCACGGACCTTTGGAAAGCGCGTGGTATCCCAAAGACCACGGAAACAGCGGACGGTGTTGTGGCCGCAGAAGAGACCCTGATTGAGCGGGAAATTCGGTTGTCCCAGGAGAGAGAAGAAGAGCTTTGGAAAGAGCATGGAATCCCGAGGACCACGGACCTTTGGAATGAGCGTGGTCTCCCAAGGACCACGGACCCAGCGGATGGTGTTGAGGGTGCAGAAGAGACTCTCATTGAGCGGGAAATCCGGTTATCCCTGGAGAGAGAAGAAGAGCTATGGAAAGAGCGCGGGATCCCAAGGACCACGGACACAGCGGACGGTGTTGAAGCCACGGAAGAGACCCCCAACGAGCAGGAAATCAGGTTGTCAGTGGAGAGAGAAAACCACCTTCAGAAAGAGCACAAGATCCCGAGGACCACAGACCTGGTAGACAGTGTTGAGGCGGCAGAAGAGACCCCCATCGAGCGAGAAATCCGGTTGTCCCAGGAGAGAGAAGAAGAGCTTTGGAAAGAGCGCGGGATCCCGAGGACCAGCAGCCGGGACGAGTTAATCGAGATCCGAACGAAGCCCCTGCTGTGGTCATCGTCCTCCACCGACGGGAAGGAGAAGCCTCGCGTGTCCTTTCCGGTCCAGAGGGAGATCGAGCAGGAAGCCAGACGTGAGGAAGACCTCCAAAAGGAAGGGCGGCTGCCGGGAACGTACAGCCAGGGCAAGCGCCAGCAGCTCGCCCAACGCCGGAAGGTTTTCGAGCCGTGCAAAACAATGATCTCGGGAGCGTCGGAGCGGCCCAACCGTGGAGAAAGAAGAGTCGCTGACCAGGATGTGAAACGGAGCTCTGAGGCCCGGGACAACGAACCATTCCTTCTTGCTTCTGGGATGGGTTCTTCTAGGCCAACGTTTCCAAATTCAGGAGACTCAGGAGAAGGACTCGTGATGCAGAAAGCTCACGTTGTTTCTCAGATGGGTTCTCCTAGGCCAACGTTTCTAAATTCAGGAGACTCAGGAGAAGGACTCGTGATGCAAAAGGCTCACGTTGCTTCTCAGATGGATTCTCCTAGGCCAACATCTCCAAATTCAGTTGACCCAGGAGAAGGACTCGTGATGCAGAAGGCTCACTTTGCCATCCCCGTCCGGAAGCTCCACTTCGGCACAAAAGTGGAAGAGCGCGGCGGCGCACCGAAGCGGCACGAGGTGTTCACCCTGAAGACGTGGCGCCCGCGCACCTCGGCCCTCATCGACCAGGAGATCCGGGACGCTTTGCGGAGGGAGCTGGAGCTCCAGGAGGAGAGGAGGAACGCCGGCCTGGCCGCCACGGCGGAACCACGTTCCCCAAACCCAGGTGAGAGGCAAAGGAGGACGCCGTAGTCCTTGCGACGTCCCTTAGCAGAATGCCGTCCAAACCAAGCACTCTTTGAGAATTGCCCAAGGCATTTTGGGTGTGGGTGAGCTTGTATTGTAAGGACTACAGCTGATTGAGTTGCTGAGAGTATTCTGGGCTGTCTGGCCATGTTCCAGAAGGATTCTCTCCTGACGTTTCTCCCACGTCTGTGGCAGGCATCCACAGAGGTTGTGAGATCTGTTGGAAACTAGGCAGGTGGGGTTTATATATCTGTGGAATAATGTCCAAGGTAGGAGAGAAAACTCTTGTCTGTTTGTGAGAGTGGCCCAGAATTTCTGTGTTCGCAAATAATATGCTGTATCCAAATTATTATTATTATTATTATTATTATTATTATTATTATTATTGATACAAAGACATAGTATGACACAGCAAACAAGATCTATATCCTTATCAGCTTTTCTTTCAATTTTGTCAATTCAATGCTTTGTTGTGCCAACTGTCAGCGCTAGTTTGTAGTGCGGTTTTCTTGCACTGGTTTTTTGTCTGCTGTGCTTTGAGGAGTTTCTGATTTTTGGCTTCAATCAAGTAGGTTTTTCACTTTCCATTATTATTATTATTTATTATTATTGACACAAAGACATAGTATGACACAGCAAACAAGATCTATATGCTGGATTTCGTACCACAGAATCACAAGTTGAACACTTTTCCTTATCAGCTTTTCCTTCAATTTTGTCAATGCAATGCTTTGTTGTGCCAACTGTCAGTGCTAGTTTGTAGTGCGGTTTTCTTGTACTGATTTTCTGTCTCTTGTGCTGGCTGAACTGCTGACCCGAAGGTTGGGCTGCTGACCTGAAGTTTGCTGGTTCAAATCCGTGAGATGGGCTGAGCTCCCATCTGTCAGCTCTAGCTTGCGGAGACATGAGAGAAGGCTCCCAGCAGTGGCGCAATGGGTTAAACCCTTGTGCTGGCTGAACTGCTGGCCCGAAGATTGCCAGTTCAAATCTGTGAGACGGGGTGAGCTCCCGTCTGTCAGCTCTAGCTTGCGGGGACATGAGAGAAGCCTTGCAGCTAACACATCCAGGGTTCCCCTTGGTAACGTCTCTGTAGATGGCAAATTCTCTTGAGTATGTTCTCAAGTCGCTTCTGACATGATTTAAAAAAGTGCTATGGAATCCTGGGAGTTGTAGTTTGATGAGGCACCAGCACCTTTTAGCAGAGAAGGCTCAAGAGCTGGGGAAACGACAACTCCCAGGACGTCATAGCACGAAGCCATGGCAGATAAAGTGATATCAAATAGCACTAGTCATACAGTGCAGATGCCCCCTTGGTTAGAGATGCAACAAGGAGCTTTCTTAGTTCTTAGGCGGAGAGGGGTCAAAAATAAATGCTGTTGTTGTCGTGGGTGTATGGAAACAACACATCGGAGACCGTGCTCTGCTTTTCACAAATGTGCAACATGCATCCCTTGTGTGTGTGTCTCTTGTCTCCAGCACGGACTGGTTTTGCCGGCTGCACTTCGCCCATCTCGAGCTCTTCTTCTTCCGGAAGAATGTCCGCTTTGGCCTCTCCGGACAGACTTTCCTCCAGGAAACCCTCCTCCGAGTCCGGTTTCCAGACATGCTTGAGCCCCTCAATGAGGCGGAGGGAAGACGGGAAGGTAAGCATTGGATGGTTGTGTTGTTAAACGGCGAAGTATGGAACCCTGCGCAGACGGGGAAGCCTTAGCATTGAACGGTTGTGTTGTTAAAGTGCGAAGTATGGAACCCTGCGCAGACGGGGAAGCCTTAGCATTGAACGGTTGTGTTGTTAAAGTGCGAAGTATGGAACCCTGCGCAGACGGGGAAGCCTTAGCATTGAACGGTTGTGTTGTTAAAGTGCGAAGTATGGAACCCTGCGCAGACGGGGAAGCCTTAGCATTGAACGGTTGTGTTGTTAAAGTGCGAAGTATGGAACCCTGCGCAGATGGGGAAGCCTTAGCATTGAACGGTTGTGTTGTTAAAGTGCAAAGTATGGAACCCTGCGCAGACGGGGAAGCCTTAGCATTGAACGGTTGTGTTGTTAAAGTGCGAAGTATGGAACCCTGCGCAGACGGGGAAGCCTTAGCATTGAACGGTTGTGTTGTTAAAGTGCGAAGTATGGAACCCTGCGCAGACGGGGAAGCCTTAGCATTGAACGGTTGTGTTGTTAAAGTGCGAAGTATGGAACCCTGCGCAGACGGGGAAGCCTTAGCATTGAACGGTTGTGTTGTTAAAGTGCGAAGTATGGAACCCTGCGCAGACGGGGAAGCCTTGGCATTGGATGGTTGTGTTGTTAAAGTGTGAAGTATGGAACCCTGCGCAGACGGGGAAGCCTTAGCATTGAACGGTTGTGTTGTTAAAGGGCGAAGTATGGAACCCTGCGCAGACGGGGAAGCCTTAGCATTGAACGGTTGTGTTGTTAAAGTGCAAAGTATGGAACCCTGCGCAGACGGGGAAGCCTTAGCATTGGACGGTTGTGTTGTTAAAGTGCCAAGTATGGAACCCTGCGCAGACGGGGAAGCCTTAGCATTGGACGGTTGTGTTGTTAAAGTGTGAATTATGGAACCCTGACGTTTCTTTTTCTCCTCTTCCCCAGTACGCCGGCATTGAACTCAGCGATGAAATCGACACGGAGGTAAAGTATTCATGTCCATTCATATGTGTAGCTTCACGTCGGATATTATGCTTCCTCCGCAAAAGAAAATGTGAAGTTTGGGGTGGTCCCACTCATGTCATAGCATAAAAACTGGGATGTACAATGGAAGTAAGCTGAGAGTAACAGCGGAGGAAATATGAGAAACCGGGTCACTTTAAAAGCAGCCGAGAAAGTGGGAAGACAGAGGATTAATAGGGATTGTCCCTGGCTAAGGAGGACACATCATTAGGGCTGAATGGTGCTTTTATTCATTCTCATTCTAATAATAATAATAATAATAATAATAATAATAATAATAATAATAATAATAATAATAATAATAAAAAATCACACAGTCCTAGACACTTGGGAAGTGTTCGACTTGTGGTTTTGTGATACGAAATCCAGCATGTCTATCTTGTTTGCTGTGTCATACAACGTCGTTGTGTCAATAATAATAATAATAATAATAATAATAATAATAATAATAATAATAATGTGTCCACAGGTCGTGAGGTCCACCAAAGCCATTTGCCGCCGGGGCGTCCTGGCTCAGCGGTGGGAGGCCGGGGAAATCCGCAACGCCCGCAGCCACGACGAGGACGACGACAGCGACAGCAGGGACTGAACCGGGCTTACATTGCGTACGGACGCAATCAATACCACTTCTGCCACTGCATTTTTGAAATCCCACCCCAACCTTTATTTTTATGCCATTACTATGGGCTATGTCAGATAAGAAGAATGAAATGATCTCTGTGCTTCAACTCCTTCTCGTTTCAATTTAAAGGTTGTATCTCCAATGGGAGTTGTAGTTCGACAAGGTCTATAGACTCCCCTGCATGCATCTGCACTCAGTGCTAGGGGATCCTGGGAGTTGTAGTTCGACAAGGTGTTTAGACTCCTCTAAATGCATCTGCACTGTAGCATCCATTCATGCAGCTAGGGGATCCTGGGAGTTGTAGTTCGACAAGGTCTTTAGACTCCTCTAAATGCATCTGCACTGTAGCATCCATTCATGCAGCTAGGGGATCCTGGGAGTTGTAGTTCGACAAGGTCTTTAGACTCCCCTGCATGCATCTGCACTGTAGCATCCATTCATGCAGCTAGGGGATCCTGGGAGTTGTAGTTCGACAAGGTCTTTAGACTCCCCTGCATGCATCTGCACTTTAGCATCCATTCATGCAGCTAGGGGATCCTGGGAGTTGTAGTTCGACAAGGTCTTTAGACTCCCCTGCATGAATCTGCACTGTAGCATCCATTCATGCAGCTAGGGGATCCTGGGAGTTGTAGTTCGACAAGGTCTTTAGACTCCCCTGCATGCATCTGCACTGTAGCATCCATTCATGCAGCTAGGGGATCCTGGGAGTTGTAGTTCGACAAGGTCTTTAGACTCCCCTGCATGCATCTGCACTTTAGCATCCATTCATGCAGCTAGGGGATCCTGGGAGTTGTAGTTTGACAAAGTCTTTAGACTCCTCTAAATGCATCTGCACTGTAGCATCCATTCATGCAGCTAGGGGATCCTGGGAGTTGTAGTTTGACAAGGTCTTTAGACTCCCCTGCATGCATCTGCACTGTAGCATCCATTCATGCAGCTAGGGGATCCTGGGAGTTGTAGTTCGACAAGGTCTTTAGACTCCCCTGCATGCATCTGCACTTTAGCATCCATTCATGCAGCTAGGGGATCCTGGGAGTTGTAGTTCGACAAGGTCTTTAGACTCCTCTAAATGCATCTGCACTGTAGCATCCATTCATGCAGCTAGGGGATCCTGGGAGTTGTAGTTTGACAAAGTCTTTAGACTCCTCTAAATGCATCTGCACTGTAGCATCCATTCATGCAGCTGGGGATCCTGGGAGTTGTAGTTTGACAAAGTCTTTAGACTCCTCTAAATGCATCTGCACTGTAGCATCCATTCATGCAGCTGGGGATCCTGGGAGTTGTAGTTTGACAAAGTTTTTAGACTGCTCTAAATGCATCTGCACTGTAGCATCCATTCATGCAGCTAGGGGATCCTGGGAGTTGTAGTTCGACAAGGTCTTTAGACTCCCCTGCATGCATCTGCACTTTAGCATCCATTCATGCAGCTAGGGGATCCTGGGAGTTGTAGTTCGACAAGGTCTTTAGACTCCCCTGCATGCATCTGCACTGTAGCATCCATTCATGCAGCTAGGGGATCCTGGGAGTTGTAGTTCGACAAGGTCTTTAGACTCCTCCGGATGCATCTCTACCCAGTGCTAGGGGATCCTGGGAGTTGTAGTTCGACAAGGTCTTTAGACTCCTCTAAATGCATCTGCACTGTAGCATCCATTCATGCAGCTAGGGGATCCTGGGAGTTGTAGTTCGACAAGGTCTTTAGACTCCTCTAAATGCATCTGCACTGTAGCATCCATTCATGCAGCTAGGGGATCCTGGGAGTTGTAGTTTGACAAAGTTTTTAGACTCCTCTAAATGCATCTGCACTGTAGCATCCATTCATGCAGCTAGGGGATCCTGGGAGTTGTAGTTCGACAAGGTCTTTAGACTCCTCTAAATGCATCTGCACTGTAGCATCCATTCATGCAGCTAGGGGATCCTGGGAGTTGTAGTTCGACAAGGTCTTTAGACTCCTCTAAATGCATCTGCACTGTAGCATCCATTCATGCAGCTAGGGGATCCTGGGAGTTGTAGTTCGACAAGGTCTTTAGACTCCTCTAAATGCATCTGCACTGTAGCATCCATTCATGCAGCTAGGGGATCCTGGGAGTTGTAGTTCGACAAGGTCTTTAGACTCCTCTAAATGCATCTGCACTGTAGCATCCATTCATGCAGCTAGGGGATCCTGGGAGTTGTAGTTCGACAAGGTCTTTAGACTCCCCTGCATGCATCTGCACTGTAGCATCCATTCATGCAGCTAGGGGATCCTGGGAGTTGTAGTTCGACAAGGTCTTTAGACTCCTCCGGATGCATCTCTACCCAGTGCTAGGGGATCCTGGGAGTTGTAGTTCGACAAGGTCTTTAGACTCCTCTAAATGCATCTGCACTGTAGCATCCATTCATGCAGCTAGGGGATCCTGGGGGTTGTAGTTCGACAAGGTCTTTAGACTCCCCTGCATGCATCTGCACTGTAGCATCCATTCATGCAGCTAGGGGATCCTGGGAGTTGTAGTTCGACAAGGTCTTTAGACTCCTCTAAATGCATCTGCACTGTAGCATCCATTCATGCAGCTAGGGGATCCTGGGAGTTGTAGTTCGACAAGGTCTTTAGACTCCTCCAGATGCATCTCCACTCAGTGCTAGGGGATCCTGGGAGTTGTAGTTTGACAAAGTCTTTAGACTCCTCTAAATGCATCTGCACTGTAGCATCCATTCATGCAGCTAGGGGATCCTGGGAGTTGTAGTTCGACAAGGTCTTTAGACTCCTCCAGATGCATCTCCACTCAGTGCTAGGGGATCCTGGGAGTTGTAGTTTGACAAAGTCTTTAGACTCCTCTAAATGCATCTGCACTGTAGCATCCATTCATGCAGCTAGGGGATCCTGGGAGTTGTAGTTCGACAAGGTCTTTAGACTCCCCTGCATGCATCTGCACTTTAGCATCCATTCATGCAGCTAGGGGATCCTGGGAGTTGTAGTTCGACAAGGTCTTTAGACTCCTCTAAATGCATCTGCACTGTAGCATCCATTCATGCAGCTAGGGGATCCTGGGAGTTGTAGTTTGACAAGGTCTTTAGACTCCTCTAAATGCAGCTGCACTGTAGCATCCATTCATGCAGCTAGGGGATCCTGGGAGTTGTAGTTCGACAAGGTCTTTAGACTCCTCCAGATGCATCTCCACTCAGTGCTAGGGGATCCTGGGAGTTGTAGTTTGACAAAGTCTTTAGACTCCTCTAAATGCATCTGCACTGTAGCATCCATTCATGCAGCTAGGGGATCCTGGGAGTTGTAGTTCGACAAGGTCTTTAGACTCCTCTAAATGCATCTGCACTGTATCATTCATGCAGTTAGGTGATCCTGGGAGTTGTAGTTCGACAATGTATTTAGACTCCTCCGGATGCATCTGCACTTTAGCATCCATTCATGCAGCTAGGGGATCCTGAGAGTTGTAGTTCGACAAGGTCTTTAGACTCCCCTGCATGCATCTGCACTTTAGCATCCATTCATGCAGCTAGGGGATCCTGGGAGTTGTAGTTCGACAAGGTCTTTAGACTCCTCCGGATGCATCTCTACCCAGTGCTAGGGGATCCTGGGAGTTGTAGTTCGACGAGGTATTTAGACTCCTCCGGATGCATCTGCACTTTAGCATCCATTCATGCAGCTAGGGGATCCTGGGAGTTGTAGTTCGACGAGGTATTTAGACTTCTCCAGATGCATCATGCTGTTTGATACTTGATGCCGGATACTTGATGTTTGCTTAGCCTTGCAAAACAAATTCTTGCAAAACTACAACTCCCAGGACTCCATAGCACCGAGAGAGAGAAATAGATGGGATTGAATATTTGGATTTAGAAACGGGGGGTGCATCTATAGCACGCATGGGCAAACTCGGGCCCTCCGGGTGTTTTGGTCTACAACTCCCACAATTCCTAACAGCCTGCCGGCTGTTAGGAATTGTGGGAGTTGTAGTCTAAAACACCCGGAGGGCCCGAGTTTGCCCATGTCTGATCACAAAGGGGATTTTGCTCCGACTTCCAGGCCTGTTTGTTTACAAGGAAACTTTCCATGATGCAAAGAAGACGCGCATGAATAAGTCATTCCGGGGCTTGAATTATTTAGGACATCTCGTATTGCAAGAAGCTAATCCCCGCACAGATACTCAATACGCCCCAAGGTGAACACTGGTGGAGTTTGGGGAAATTAGACCTTGACTTTTGGGAGTTGTAGTTGCTGGGATTTATAGTTTACTTACAATCAAAGAGCATTCTGAACTCCACCAAAGATGGAATTGAACCAAACTTGGCACACAGATCTCCCACAACCAACAGAAAACACTGGAAGGGTTTGGTGGACATTGATCTTGAGTTTGGGAGTTATAGTTCACCTACATCCAGACTCCAAACAATGATGGATCTTGACCAAACTTATTTATTTATTTATTTACAACATTTATATCCCGCCCTTCTCACCCGAAGGGACTCAGGGCGGCGTACAAATTGGCAACAATTCAATGCCTACACATAATTAAAGATACCTTCTGGGTGTCCATATCAACTATAAGCTACTTTCTAGGTGTCCATACCAACTCTACGCTGGTCTAGATACCTTCTGGGTGTCCATACCATCTCTACGCTGGACTAGAAACCTTCTAGGTGTCCATACCAACTCTACGCTGGTCTAGATACCTTCTGGGTGTCCATACCAACTCTACGCTGGTCTAGAAACCTTCTAGGTGTCCATACCAACTCTACGCTGGACTAGAAACCTTTTAGGTGTCCATACCAACTCTACGCTGGTCTAGATACCTTCTGAGTGTCCATACCAACTCTACGCTGGACTAGAAACCTTCTAGGTGTCCATACCAACTCTACGCTGGTCTAGATACCTTCTGAGTGTCCATACCAACTCTACGCTGGACTAGAAACCTTCTAGGTGTCCATACAACTCTACGCTGGTCTAGATACCTTCTGGGTGTCCATACCAACTCTACGCTGGACTAGAAACCTTCTAGGTGTCCATACCAACTCTACGCTCGACTAGATGTCTTCAAAATGTCCATACCAACTGTAAGCTGGTCTAGATACCTTCTGGGTGTCCATCCGAATTCTAGGCTGGACTTGATATTTTCTGGGTGTCCATACCAACTCTACGCTGGTCTAGATACCTTCTAGGTGTCCATACCAACTCTACGCTGGTCTAGATACCTTCTAGGTGTCCATACCAACTCTACGCTGGACTAGAAACCTTTTAGGTGTCCATACCAACTCTACGCTGGACTAGAAACCTTTTAGGTGTCCATACCAACTCTACGCTGGTCTAGATACCTTCTGGGTGTCCATACCAACCCTACGCTGGACTAGAAACCTTCTAGGTGTCCATACCAACTCTACGCTGGTCTAGATACCTTCTGGGTGTCCATACCAACTCTACGCTGGACTAGAAACCTTCTAGGTGTCCATACCAACTCTACGCTCGACTAGATGTCTTCAAAATGTCCATACCAACTGTAAGCTGGCCTAGATACCTTCTGGGTGTCCATCCGAATTCTAGGCTGGACTTGATATTTTCTGGGTGTCCATACCAACTCTACGCTGATCTAGATGTCTTCAAGATGTCCATACCAACTTGAAGCTGGTCTAGATACCTTCGGGGTGTCCATTAGTATGTCTGGTCTAGATGTCTTAAAGATGTCCATACCAACTGTACACTGATCTAGATGTCTTCAAGATGTCCATACCAACTCTAAGCTGGACTAGATACCTTCTGGGTGTCCATACCAACTTGAAGCTGGTCTAGATGTCTTCAAGATGTCCATACCAACTCAAAGCTGGTCTAAATACCTTCTGGGTGTCCATACCACCTCGAAGCTGATCTAGATGTCTTCAAGATGTCCATAACAACGCAAAGCTGGTTAGATACTTGGCACAAATACTCAACTTGCCCAAATGTGACCGCTGGTGGAGTTTGGGGAAATTAGACCTTGACTTTTAGGAGTTGTACTTGTTGGGATTTATAGTTTACTTACAATCAAAGAGCATTCTGAACTCCACCAACGGTGGAATTGAACCAAACCTGGCACACAGATCTCCCACAACCAACAGAAAATACTGGAAGGGTTTGGTGAGCATTGAACTTGAGTTTGGGAGTTATAGTTCACCTACCTCCAGACTCCAAACAATGATGGATCTGGACCAAACTTGGCACGAATACTTAACTTGCCCAAATGTGAACACTGGTGGAGTTTGGGGAAAATAGAATTTGACATTTGGGAGTTGTAGTTGCTGGGATTTATAGTTCACCTACAATCAAAGAGCACCTTGAACCCCAATGTGTGGTGGTAGAATAAGAGATAAAGTCAGTAAGAAAGGGCTACGTCCAAGATAGATTTGCATGAAGACCAAAGGAATATATCGACGACAAATCTGATAGGATTATTATCTATCTATATCTTCTTCTTCTTCTATCTATCTATCTATCTATCTATCTATATATAAAAGAGTGATGGCATCACGGCGACCCACGAAACAACAAAACTACAGGCCCTCCAACCTCGAAATTTGACAACACAACCCATCATCCACGCCTCTAGGTTGATACAACAAAAAGAAAAGAAAAATAAAGTCCTAATGAGAGAGAGAAAGGAATAATTGCTTTTATCCAATTGCTGCCAGTTAGAAGGCTAAGCTCCTCCAACTTGGTCTCCTAGCAACCCAATAAAAAATAATAATAAAAAACACTAAAAAATAATTTAAAACACTAAAAATTAATACAATAAAATAATAAAAGATAATAAATAAAAAGATAACTTACAATAAAATTAATTAAAAAAAATACAAATAACGTCAAATAAAAATTATACAACAATTTTTAACCAATACCACCACCACTTTGCCACAGCAACGCATGGCCGGGCAGAGCTAGTATATATATATAAATGTAATGTTCATTATTAGAACCGAGTTAACAACAAAACCATTGGCCAAATCACACCAAATTTGCCCACAAGACTCATCACTTTAGAAGTAACCACCAAAAAAAAGAGAGAGAGAAAGAGAGAGAGAGAGAGAGAGAGAGAGAGAAGAAAACACCATGCCCGTATGTAGAAAGCAGCCAGGCTTTTAAACTGCAAGGCTATTCAGTGCAATTCAACCAGACCAACAAAGGATTAACCTTGGTAGAAGGCAGCCAAGCCTTGAAGCAGCGATACTACTCTGTACTACTGAAGCTGACCAACCAAAGATTCCCCTAGGTAGCAAGCAGCCAGGCTTTGAAGTAGCGAGGCTATTCAGTGCAATTCTAGCAGCCCCAAAAAGTCATTCCCCTAGAACGCAAGTACCCAGCCTTCCAAGCAGCGAGCCTATTTCATTACATTCTAATTCACCAAACAAGGATTCCCATAAGAAGAAAACGGCCAGGTTTTGAGGCTGCAAAGCTATTCACTGCTATTCCACCAGGCCAACAAAGTACTCCCATATGCCACAGCAACACGTGGCTGAGCACAACTAGTTATTATTATTATTATTATTATTATTATTATTATTATTATTATTATTATTATTATATTATGACACAGCAAACAAGATAGAGATGCTGGATTTCGTATCACAAAATCCCAAGTCGAACACTTCCCAAGTGTCTAGGACTGTGTGATGTATTTTCGGATGATGCTGCAGATCCCAGTTGGGTGGCCTTTTGCAGTTGGCAGATCGTAATTTTGTCAACGTCTATTGTTTCCAAATGCCGGCTGAGATCTTTTGGCACGGAACCCAATGTGCCCATCACCACCGGGACCACCTGCACTGGTTTCTGCCGGAGTCTTTGAAGTTCAATCTTGAGGTCCTGAGAGCGGCTGAGTTTTTCCTGTTGTTTTTCGTCAATGCGACTGTCACCTGGGATGGCGACATCAATGATCCAAACCTTTTTCTTCTCCACAACTGTGATGTCTGGTGTGTTGTGTTCCAGAACTTTGTCAGTCTGGATTCGGAAGTCCCACAGTATCTTTGCGTGCTCATTTTCCAAGACTTTTGCAGGTTTGTGATCCCACCAGTTCTTTGCTGCTGGGAGGTGGTACCTGAGGCATAAGTTCCAATGGATCATTTGGGCCACATGGTTGTGCCTCTGTTTGTAGTCTGTCTGTGCGATTTTCTTACAGCAGCTGAGGATATGATCAATGATTTCATCGGTTTCCTTGCAGAGTCTGCATTTTGGGTCATCAGCTGATTTTTCGATCTTGGCCTGAATGGCCTTTGTCCTGATGTCTTGCTCCTGGGCTGCAAGGATCAGGCCTTCTGTCTCCTTCTTCAGGGTCCCATTCGTGAGCCAGAGCCAGGTCTTCTCCTTGTCAGCTTTTCCTTCAGTTTTGCCAAGGAACTTTCCATGCAATGTTTTATTTATTTATTTATTTACAACATTTATACTCCGCCCTTCTCACACGAGGGGACTCATGGCGGCTTACAAAAATTGGCAAAATTTAATGCCCGAAATGCAATCATAAAAACAAAACAATATAAACAAATCCATTAAAAACATTGTTAAAACACATTATAAAAACCTTAAAACGTATATAGAGTAGAGTCTCACTTATCCAACGTTCTGGATTATCCAACGCATTTTTGTAGTCAATGTTTTCAATATATCGTGATATTTTGGTGCTAAATTTGTAAATACAGTAATTACTACATAGCATTACTGCGTATTGAACTACTTTTTCTGCCAAATTTGTTGTCTAACATGATATTTTGGTGCTTCATTTGTAAAATCATAACCTAATTTGATGTTTAATAGGCTTTTCCTTAATGCCTCCTTATTATCCAACATATTCGCTTATCCAACATTCTGCCGGCCCGTTTATGTTGGATAAGTGAGACTCTACTGTATAATTAATTAATTAATTTTGTTGTGCCAGTTCTCAGCTCTAGTTTGTAGTGCGGCTTTCTTGTACTGGTTTTTTGTCTGCTGTGCTTTGAGGAGTTTCTGATTATTATTATTATTATTATTATTATTATTATTATTATTATTATTGAGGCTGCATGGCCATCTGTCAGGGGTGCGTTGATTGTGCTTTTTCTGCATGGCAGGGGGTTGGACTAGGTGGAAAGGAAATGACTAATCACGGGGTCACCGGGACAAGAACCAAGAACAGGAAAGCATTTGAAACAATATGGGAAGAGGATGTGCAAAGCACATGAAACATTCCTCTGTGGAAGAGGAATAAGAAGAGTCAGTTGCGCAGCATTCCTGTTTTGGAATCTGGATTGTACTTTTGGGTTGCTTGCAGGCTTTTCATGGCTTGGTCCCAAAGGCAAACTGTCTCTCTCTCTCTCTGCCACCGGGATCGAAACCTGGCAAGGAAATTAAACCGCCCCTTGCAGAAATCCAACCTAACCGTGTAACAGGAGAGTGGCATGCGCTTGTGTGTTTGCAGGTCCCAAACACAATGCTTCTGGTCCCAAGCTGAATGCACGAACAGCTGGCAAGTTGGATGGAGGATGAATGGAAAGGGAGGAAAGCGCATCACGCCCCCACATTTCCTTTGCCATTGTGTCTTGTTCCTTTCCCAAAGTGAGTCAGGGAGCAAATATTTCCATTTGTAGTGCTTATGCGGGTCACTCGGCCTGGAAAGAAAGCTAGGTTTGAGAAAAGAAGGTATCAGTGCTGAGGATGAACTGGAGTACTAATAATAATAATAATAATACAGTAGAGTCTCACTTATCCAAGCTAAACGGGCCGGCAGAAGCTTGGATAAGCGAATATCTTGGATAATAAGGAGGGATTAAGGAAAAGCCTATTAAACATCAAATTAGGTTATGATTTTACAAATTAAGCACTAAAACATTATGTTATACAACAAATTTGACAGAAAAAGTAGTTCAATACGCAGTAATGCTATGTAGTAATTACTGTATTTACGAATTTAGCACCAAAATATCATGATATATTGAAAACATTGACTACAAAAATGGCTTGGATTATCCAGAAGCTTGGATAAGCGAGGCTTGGATAAGTGAGACTCTACTGTAACATATAATATCTTCTTCTTCTTCTGGTCCATGAGGTCATGAAGAGTTCGAAATGACTGACCGAATGAAGAATAAGAATAAGAATAAATTATATATAACATATAATATCATATATTATATTCATATATTCTATATAATATATTAGTTATGTTGTTATTATGCTTTTATATTATTAATATATTTTTAATATATTATAAATAACATATAATATCACATTATATTATATTAATATATTATATATAATATTTTATTATAATGTTATTATTTCTGTATACAGTAGAGTCTCACTTATCCAACATAAACGGGCTGGCAGAAGCTTGGATAAGCGAATATCTTGGATAATAAGGAGGGATTAAGGAAAAGCCTATTAAACATCAAATTAGGTTATGATTTTACAAATGAAGCACCAAAACATCATGTTATACAACCAATTTGACAGAAAAAGTAGTTCAATATGCAGTAATGCTATGTAGTAATTACCGTATTTAGCACCAAAATATCACGATATTTTGAAAACATTGACTACAAAAATGCGTTGGATAATCCAGAACGTTGGATAAGCGAGTGTTGGTTAAGTGAGACTCTACTGTATTTCTATATATTATTACAATGTATGTATTAGGTCTTTATATTATTAATATATTAATATATATTCTATATGCTATGTTAGTTATTTTATTATTATGCTATTGTATTATTAATATATTATCTATAACATATAATATCATATTATATTATTATATTCTATATAATATATTCGTTATTTTATTATTATGATATTATTTCTATATATTATTACAATGACTTGGATAAGTGAGACTTTACTGTATTTCTATATATTATTACAATGTACGTATTAGGTCTTTATATTATTAATATATCTTCTATATGCTATGTTAGTTATTTTATTATTATGCTATTATATTATTAATATATTATCTATAACATATAATATCATACTATATTATTATATTCTATATAATATATTCGTTATTTTATTATTATGATATTATTTCTATACTGTATTAGTTATTTTATTATTATGCTTTTATATTATTAATATATTATAAATAACATATACCAATTATTATATTATATTAATGTTCTATATAATATATTTATTTATTTAATACATTTATATCCCGCCCTTCTCACCCTGAAGGGGACTCAGAGCGGCTTACAAATTAAATTTACATACAATATCATATTATTAGCATAGCACAATACTGGCAATAAATTACCATATTGTACTATATCTATATATTGTAATACTATTAATAATATTACATGTAATATATAATTTATCATTTTATTATTATGGTATTATTTCTATATATTATTACAATGTATATATGGAGGGGTTCCCAAGTGATGCTGCAGGAGACTCACCTCACTTCTATTGCTATTCTGAAAGAAGCACATTTAATAAGCTGCCAGTTCTCAAAATGTCTTCTCTGGCTTCAATGCCCGCGCCTAACATGGCCGCCATTAGAACCGTTTACAGTACAGTACTGTACTTACTCCCGCATTCGCCCGCACTCAAAATGGCCACGCTGAAAAGGATTACCTTGTCCACGATGGCTTCGGCTCCCGCTGTTGACATGGCGGACGGCGACCAATGGCGGCACGGGAAAGGCTTCCGAGAGCCAATGAGAGTCCAGAGCCAGCCCAAAGGGGGCGGGGCTCTTCTTCCCGCCTCCCTTTTCCAAACGACATCCGAGGCAGCCAATGGAGGTCCAGGGGGTGTTCGCGGGCGAGGGCGGGACCAGGCCCGTCCGCCATTTTGTGAGTCTATGTAACACGTAGCCGTTGGGTCCGCTCCTGCTCGTCCGGCGCCTGCTCACCGCTTTTTCCCTTCGGGTTGCCTTCGTGGGCCATGGACGGGTGAGTGGGACGGGAGGCTGAGAGGGTGGAGGCTAGGCCTCGGCGGAAGGGAGAGAAAGGGACCGTTCGTGAGGAGAAAGAATGGCCGCCTTCCTTCCGCGAGGGGAGGAAAGTTGAAGCGACTTTTCCTGAGGCACAAAACGGGTGGGGGAGGGGGGAGCCATTGAGGAGGAGGGAAGCTGCGCGCGCACCCAACTTTCCCTCACGGCAACTCTTTTCGCTTCTCTTCAGAAACTCTTCTCTCCGTGTCCCCCTTTTAGGCCCCGCCCCTCGCTCCCCTTCGCGCGGCGATTGGCCCGCCGCTCTAGCCAGCCCCGCCCCGTTTCGTTCTGATTGGTCCGTTTGGTGCGCGCTCCCCTGTTTTTTTTTTTTCTATTCTATTTCTTGGTACAGTTTTTTTTCACTTTCGCTCCAAGGAGCCTTTACGCATGCGCGCTGTCTCCTCGCTCACCACGTTTCTCCCTCAGCCCTTGCCTCCCCCCAACGCGCATGCGCGTCTACCTTCCCCAACTTCTTCGCTCTTCCTTTGAAAGTTCGAGCTAGCTTTTTTTTTCAGGCGCATGCGCAGTGGCTCATTTTTTGCAACTTTGGGACTCAAGCTCTTGCAGCAAGATGGAGGGAAGGAAGCCACGTTTTGGAATGAGAGCGGAAGTTTAATTTAATTCAATTTAATGATATAATGATATATAATAATATTATACTATACTAATATTATAATACATTGTATATACATGTAATATTAATAATATTATGATGTAATACAATGTAATAATAATTATAATTCACTATTATAATTGTATATTTATATTACATGCAATATTACTAATAATATTGCGATATAGTTGTATAATATAATATATTGTATGTATATATACTTGTAAACCGCCCTGAGTCCCCTTCGGGGTGAGAAGGGCGGGATATAAATGTTGCAAATAAATAAATAAATAATAAGTTGTGTTAGGCATATAGATCTCTCTTTTATTAATAATTATTGATATAATTATTAATATATAATAATTATATAATATAATATACATATATAATATACATATATCAATATAATATATATGCTGTAGATCAAACAAAAGTATTCGATCTCAGAATTGTGTATTCATTTATTTAATTTTTTTAGCACCAGCAATCTATATTTCCATAAAATAATATGTGTTCAAAAATACAGTATAGGAGAGGGAAAGAAAAAAAAAAAAGAACGGAATAAACAATGTGTGTATATACACATGAATATACATATATACAATCTAATTTACAATAATATATAATATAATATATTGTATATGCATATAATGTTAATAATATTATTTTGTAATACAATATAATACTAATAATACAATCTAATATTAATTATATATTATATATTAAATGTAATATTACCAATAATATTACAATGTAACGATATAGTACAATATAGTAATTTAATGCTAGTATTAGGTTATGATTTTACAAATTAAGCACCAAAACATCATGTTATACAACAAATTTGACAGAAAAAGTAGTTCAGTACGCAGTAATGCTATGTAGTAATTACTGTATTTACAAATTTAGCACCAAAATATGATGTATTGAAAACATTGACTACAAAAATGCGTTGCATAATCCAGAACGTTGGATAAGCGAGTGTTGGATAAGTGAGACTCTACTGTAATATAATATATTGTACGTACATATAATATTGATAATATTATAATGTAATCAATATATATAAAAGAGTGATGTCATCAGGGCAGCGAACAAAACTACAGGCCCCCCAACCTTGAAATTTGACAACACAACCCATCATTCACGGCTCTAGGTTGATACAACAAAAAGAAAAGAAAAGTAAAGTCCTAATTACAGGGAGAGGAATAATAGTTTTTATCCAATTGCTGCCAGTTTGTAGGCTAAACTCTGCCCACTTGGTCTGCTAGCAACCTACTCAGCCCAGGGGACAGGCGCAGTTAGGCCTCACTTAGGCTTCTTCCACAGATTATCAGATTTTAACTGGATTATATGGCAGTGTAGACTCAAGGCCCTTCCACACAGCTATATTACCCATTTAGAATCTTATATTATCTGCTTTGAACTGGATTATCTTGACTCCACACTGCCATATAATCCACTTCAGTATGCATACTAAACATAAAGACAACCATACAACAGACATTCAATGCCACCACTACCTCAACAATTTCTCACCGACACCACCAGACAATGCAACAGCAACGCGTGGCCGAGCACAGCTAGTACAATATAATAATACGCTATTATAATTGTATGTTTATATTACATGTAATATTACTAATAAAATTGCAATATAGTGTTATAGTACAATATAGTAATATATAATGCTGATATTGTGCTATGCTAATAATAATATCATATATTGTATGTAAATATAACTTGTAAGTTGATCTGAGTCCCCTTCAGGGTGAGAAGGGTGGGATATAAATATCGCTTATGTATATATGTACAGTGTATGTATTTACACACTCCACTTGCCTCACCTCCAACTGACCTCGGGGGATGCCAGTAGCCACATATGCAGGCAAAATGTCAGGAGAGAACGCTACTGGAATATGCCCATGCAGCCCTAAAAACGCACAGCAATCCAGTGATTCCATCCATGAAAGCCTTTGACAACATATTTTATTATGTTCATAAGTTTTTGAATGTGCTGTACCCTGCCTTGAGCAATCGGGAGAGGCGAGCGATAAATAACGTTTATTACGAAACACCAGTCTGAGCCTTGCAGAAGGGCGTAGCTTGCAAGGATCCCACTTGTTCTGCCAACTCAGCTCCATCTTTAATTCTTTGCCCGAGAATGTAGACTTTCACCTGCTTGTGGAGTAGGGCGGAGGCATGTTTCCTGTGTTTTTGAAATGGTGGCTCTGCCCTTTTCTGTGAAAAGCTAACCTTGATGATGGAAATTCATAGAATCCTAGGGTTGGAATAGCCATCCTCAAATAGTCCTCAAACTTTTAACGTTGGATAAGTGAGTGTTGGATAAGTGAGACTCTACTGTATACTTGAGTATAAGCCGACCTGAATATAAGCCCACCAGGACTCTCACCCGAGTATAAGCCGAGAAGGGTTTTTTTTTTCAGTCCTAAAAAAGGGCTGAAAAACTAGTATATACAGTATTCTTCCTCTGTGCACGAGGCAGGGCATTGCGGACAAGCATGTGGAGTTATTTGTTCTGTTCACATTATATTTTTAAATAGATAGACTAGCTGTGCTCGGCCACGCGTTGCTGTGGCGAAGTATGGTGGTATGGAAAATAAAGTATTGAGGAATTGGTGGTAGTTAAGGTAAAGGGTAAAGGTTTTCCCCTGACATTAAGTCCCTTATAAATGGGTTATATAGCTGTGTGGAAGGGCCTTGAGTCTACACTGCCATATAATCCAGTTAAAATCAGATAATCTGTATTTTATAGGCAGTGTGGAAGAGGCCTAAGTGAGGCCTAACTCTGCCTGTCCCCTGGGTTGAGTGGGTTGCTAGGAGACCAAGTGGGCGGAGCTTAGCCTTCTAACTGGCAGCAATTGGATAAAAACAATTATTCATCTCCCTCTAATTAGGACTTTATTTTTCTTTTTGTTGTATGAACGTAGAGGCATGGATGAGGGATTGTGCTTGCCAAGTTTAGTGTTTCTGGGATGTGTAGTTTTGTTGTTTTGTCCTAGGCCGAAATTTCATTACCTTTTTTTATATAGATAGATAGATATGTATGTCCTTCCTGTAATAGGTTTCTATTGTGAGCCTTCCCTCCCACCCCATTGCAAAAACAAGGGATACGAATAATAGTTTGCAGTTCACTTTTGAGACTGTCTGCTTTGGGAATTCTCTTTGGGAATTTTCCTCCTGGTTGATTTGGCTTTACTCAAATCACTTGCATTTTTTAAATTCTTCCCAAATAGAATTTGGACAAAGAAGGAAAGTCGGGCATCCGATTGTTTCAGCTTCGCTCCTGATGCCCAGATGGTTTTGATTATCCCACTCCAAATCAGCATTCAAGCTCTCCACAAAGCACATCTGTCTTAGCTGGCAATTCCAGACACTTGAGTCATTAAAACAAACCCAAAACTGTCTTGCTGTCTTGGGCATTTTTAGTGATAGTTTGCCGTAGCAAACGCTGCTGTGTTATAGCTCCGCTGGCAGCCTTTCGTTCATCAAGTGTGGCATCAATTGCGAATGGCTGAGATTATGAGAGGGCAGAAGTTGGCTAAGAAAAGGAACAACTGGGCAGTGTGTCACAAACACTGACTCAAGTGAACATGATGTTTAAAAGGGTGTGCTTTAGCCATGACTGGCTGCTTACTCTAGATTTTCTCATAGCCGTGCATGAGCTACGAGTCTGTGGAGAGGGACTTGTAGCTTTCTAGAAGTGGCATCGCCTCTACCCAAAGAAGAATAATGTGTCAATTAGTTCTCCTAACACATTGCACAATTATAATTTTAGTCGTCTCCTCCAAGACTGAGGACTGAAGTGCCATTATATCGCCTCTGTTCACTGGCCATGCTTTTATTCTGTGAAGCGGTGTTGTAGAGTTTGATATATTAATTTGTTGTGATTGTGTGTTATTGGGCTTGGTCCCCATGTGAGCCGCCCCGAGTCCCCTCAGGGAGATGGGGCCCGATACAAAAATAAAGTTACAGTAGAGTCTCACTTATCCAACACTAGCTTATCCAACGTTCTGGATTATTCAACACATTTTTGTAGTCAATGTTTTCAATACATCATGATATTTTGGTGCTAAATTCGTAAATACAGTAATTACTACGTAGCATTACTGTGTATTGAACTACTTTTCTGTCAAATTTGTTGTATAACATGATATTTTGGTGCTTAATTTGTAAAATCATAACCTAATTTAATGTTTAATAGGCTTTTCCTTAATCTCTCCTTATTATCCAATATATTCGCTTATCCAACATTCTGCCGGGCCGTTTACATTGGATAAGCGAGACTCTACTGTATTATTATTATTATAGACCAGTGGTTCCCAAATTTATCGGGCCTGCCGCCCCCTTTCTAGGAAGAATATTACTCAGTGCCCACTGAATGGGGGGGTGTGGCTTAGAAGGGTGGGCACAAATGAGCGGCCAGGACTGGGAGGGGCAGAGTTATGAGCTCTGAGGCAGGGCTGAGCTTCTATCCCTGTCCTGTGGCGCCTGCCAGGACACGGGGCGGGGCTAGAGGAGGGGGCGGGGCCTCTTCCCAAGTGCCTGACGGGGCTGAACCTCTATGCCCCGCCCCCATGTTCTAACAAGCGCCTCAGGGGAGGTATACAGAGGCTCTTGGGAAGAGGCCCCGCCCCTAGCCCCGCCCTTTAGTCCTAAAAGGCCTCTCAGGAGAAGTATAGAGGCTCAGCCCTGTCTCAGGCTCTTCCCTAGCTCCGCCCTCTATCCCAACAAGCGCCTCAGGAGAGGTATAGATTCTCAATCCTGTCTCGGGTTCTTGGGAAGAAGCCACGCCCACTCCTCTAGCTCCACCTCCTGTGTCCTAACAGGTGTCTCGGGCTCAGCCCTGTCTCCAGCACTTAGGAAGAGGCTCCGCCCCTCCCCTGGCCCCACCCCCATGTCCTAATAGGTGCCATCACCACCCCCCTGGATGGCTGCAGCGCCCACCAGGGGGCGGTAGTGCCCACTTTGGGAATCACTGTTATAGACTATCAACATTTGGAGAGGCCTAATACATTCCCCATTTGGCATGTCACTGTACTGCAAAGAACATGTGTTATATCATAGAGTAGGCGAAAGTGGGAGAAACAATGAAGGATATGTTGTTGTTGAAGGCTTTCATGGCCAGAATCACTAAGTTTTTGTGAGTTTTCCATGCTGTATGGCTATGTTCCAGAAGCATTCTTTCCTGACATTTTGCCCACATCTATGGCAGGCATCCTCAGAGGTTGTGAGGTCTGTTGAAACTAAGCAGTTGGGGTTTATATACTCAATGAAGGATAGTTTCTTGTTGCTCTGATTGAGCTGATGCTCAATCAGACTGAACCAAAGCTATGCAGACTGGCCCCTAACCTTCTCTCCTTTCGGAAGAACCTGAAAACATGGCTCTTCCAGCAGGCCTTTGACAACTGATCTAGTAAGATTCACCTGTTGCCTTCCACTTTTGATGGCTATGACACTTTGGATAACCACTCCCCCCTGACGATATCGACATAACTAGCACTCTGGCCCAGTTTTCTACAGATTTTATCCATGATTTTATCATTGTGTATTGTATGTGTTTGCATAACTTGTTTTATTGTTGTATGATTTGGTTTACTGCTTGTTTTTATATTGTTGACGACCGGGCTTGGCCCCATGTAAGCCACCCCGAATCCCTTCGGGGAGATGGGGCGGGGTATAAGAATAAAATTATTTTTATTATTATTTTATTATGACACAGCAAACAAGATAGATGTGCTGGATTTCATATCACAAAATCACAAGTTGAACACTTCCCAAGTGTCTAGGACTGTGTGATGTATTTTCAGATGATGTGTGCAGATCCCAGTAGGGTGGCCTTTTGCAGTTGGCAGATTGTGATTTTGTCAATGTCTATTGTTTCCAAATGCCGGCTGAGATCTTTTGGCACGGCACCCAGTGTGCCCATCACCACCGGGACCACCTGCACTGGTTTCTGCCAGAGTCTTTGAAGTTCAATCTTGAGGTCCTGATAGCAGCTGAGTTTTTCCTGTTGTTTTTCGTCAATGCGACTGTCACCTGGGATGGCAACATCAATGATCCAAACCTTTTTTCCTTTCCACAACTGTGATGTCTGGTGTGTTGTGTTCCAGAACTTTGTCAGTCTGGATTCGGAAGTCCCACAGTATCTTTGCGTGCTCATTTTCCAAGACTTTTGCAGGTTTGTGATCCCACCAGTTCTTTGCTGCTGGGAGGTGGTACTTGAGGCATAAGTTCCAATGAATCCTTTGGACCACATAGTTGTGCCTCTGTTTGTAGTCTGTCTGTGCGATTTTCTTACAGCAGCTGAGGATATGATCCATGGTTTCATCGGTTTCCTTGCACAGTCTGCATTTTGGGTCATCAGCTGATTTTTCAATCTTGGCCTTGATTGCCTTTGTCCTGATGTCTTGCTCCTGGGCTGCAAGGATCAGGCCTTCTGTCTCCTTCTTCAGGGTCCCATTCGTGAGCCAGAGCCAGGTCTTCTCCTTATCAGCTTTTCCTTCCGTTTTGTCAAGGAACTTTCCATGCAATGTTTTGTTGTGCCAGCTGTCAGCTCTAGTTTGTAGTGCGGTTTTCTTGTACTGGTTTTTTGTCTGCTGTGCTTTGAGGAGTTTCTGATTTTTTACTTCAATTTGTAAAAGTGGTGGTACGTATACCAGCATTGCAGACATGCCCTTTAATGTGGAAATAGGAGCCTCCGATTGCCTAAGGGATAAAAGCCTTGTGACTTAAAGGTTGGGTTGCTGACCTGAAGGCTGGCAGGTTCGAATCCCACCCGGGGAGAGCGCGGATGAGCTCCCTCTATCAGCTCCAGCTCCATGTGGGGACATGAGAGAAGCCTCCCACAAGGATGGCAAAACATCAAAACATCTGGGCGTCCCCTGGGTAACGTCCTTGCAGACGGCCAATTCTCTCACACCAGAAGCAACTCCAGTTGTTTCTGACACAAAAACAAAAACTTGGAAATCTCTGAAATCCAGTTGTGTCACATTCTCGGCAAGATGGTTTTTGCAAGAGTACAGCGTTCCTAAATACCGCAACTCCTTGATGCCCCTTTGAAGCCCAGGGGTTCTTTTCCTTGCTGTATTTTCCTTTTTGTTATATCTGTTCTCGATGACGCCTTCCGACCATCTAACTTTACCTTCTCTCCTTCTCTTGCAGCATTGTCCAAGATATAACAGTTGGTACAAAGGTAGGCATTCTCTCTTTCTTGTCTTCTGCAAATCATGCCCTGGAGCGATGTCTCATTCAGTTGCATGCAAAGGAATGCTGAATCCCCCCTCCAAGGAATGTTCTGTGCTTTTAGAAAGATACTTCTAGAAAGTTCTCCAATGGGCGGACGACCGCATTGTGAAAGAGTTGGCTTTGAAGCCTGGGAAACAAGCGCTAGATGGGGCCAAGGGTGTACGTAAGACATTTGTGTCAAAAGAATGGATCCCTGTACTAATGGCTGTATTTTACTGAATTCAAGCAGGAGGCATTGTGAAATTGTGATGTTTAATCGGCCCTGAGTCCCCTTAGGGAGATAGGGTGGAATATTATTATTTATTTATTATTATTATTTATTAGCAACATTTATATCCCACCCTTCTCACCCTGGAGACTCAGGGCGGCTTACAATTATATATACATACAATATATTATATTATTAGTATAGCACAATATAAGCATTATATATTATTATATTGTACTATATGACTATATTGCAATATTATTAGTAATATTGCATGTAATATAAATATACAATTATAGTGTATTATTATTATTACATTGTATTACATCATAATATTATTATCAATATTTATTATTATTAGCGACATTTATATCCCTCCCTTCTCACCCCGGAGACTCAGGGCGGCTTAGAATTATTTATACATACAATATATTATATTATTAGTATAGCACAATACAAGCATTATATATTATTATATTGTACTATATGACTATATTGCAATATTATTAGTAATATTGCATGTAATATAAATATACAATTATAGTGTATTATTATTATTACATTGTATTACATCATAATATTATTATCAATATTTATTATTATTAGCGACATTTATATCCCGCCCTTCTCACTCCGGAGACTCAGGGCGGCTTAGAATTATTTATACATACAATATATTATATTATTAGTATAGCACAATATAAGCATTATGTATTATTATATTGTACTATATGACTATATTGCAATATTATTAGTATATTGCATGTAATATAAATATACAATTATAGTGTATTATTATTATTACATTGTATTACATCTTAATACTTACTAATAATATTACAATATATTGATACAGTACAGTATAGTAATTTATTACCAGTATTGTACTATGCTAATATAATATTGTATGTAAATTTAATTTGTAAGCCACTCTGAGTCCTCTTCGGGATGAGAAGGGAGGCATATAAATGTAGCAAATAAATAAATAAATAATATTATTATCAATATTTACTATTATTAGCGATATTTATATCCTGCCCTTCTCACCTTGAAGGAGACTCAGGGCGGCTTACAAGTTATATATTCATACAGTATATTATATTATATTATTAGTATAGCACAATATAAGCATTATATATTATTATATTGCACTATACCACTATATTGCAATATTATTAGTAATATTACATGTAATATAAATATACAATTATAATAGTGTATTATTATTATGACATTGTATTTTATTATCAATTTATGTATATACAATATATTATATACAATATAGTATAATATTAATATAGTGTAATATGAGTATTATATATTACTATATTGTTAAATTATATATTATTATAATATTAGTATAGTATAATAATTTATATATTATATTGAAATACAAGTAAAGTTTTATTATTATTATTATTTATGTTGGCTGCTTATTTTATATTATATTTTTTACACTTTTTGTACCTTGCCTTTTGCACCTTTGGAGTGCTTTTGTGAGCTGCCCCGAGTCTCTCTGGGAGATGGTGGTGGGGTATTATTATTATTATTTATTTTGACTGCTTCTTTTCTGTTATTGTTTTTGCACTTTTTGTATCTTGCCTGTTGCACCTTTTGAGTGCTTTTGTGAGCCACCCCGAGTCTCTCTGGGAGATGGTGGTGGGTTATTATTATTATTATTATTATTTCATTTCTATCCCACTTTTATCCCGTGGGTGGAATTTAAAGCGGCGTACAACATGTAAAATTCATACAGATACATCAAACAGCAATACATAATCAATTACAACGTCTTATCCCAATATAAAAAAACCCAATTAACATATCAAATAAAACAATTTTAAAATAAAGTTTATTATTATTTATTCCCCACCTCTGGTGGCACAAGGGTTAAACCCTTGTGCCGGCAAGTACTGCTGACTTGAAGGTTGGGTTGCTGACCTGAAGGTTGCTGGTTCGAATCCAACCTGGGGACAGTGTGGGTGAGCTCCCTCTATCAGCTCCAGCTCCATGCAAGGACATGAGAGATGGTAAAAACATCAAAACATCCCCTGTTCAACGTCCTTTCATACAGACAATTCTCTCACACCAGAAGCGACTTGCAGTTTCTCAAGTCACTCCTAATTCAATTTTTTAAAAATTATTATCCCCATTTTTAAGCTTTCCTGGAAATGTGTAATTTTTATTTGACGTTATTTGTATTTTTTAATTAATTTTATTGTAAGTTATCTTTTTATTTATTATATTTTATTATTTTCTTGTATTATTTTTAGTTATTTTCTGTTATTGTAGTATTTTATTGTATTAATTTTTTAGTGTATTTAATTATTTTTAGTGTTTTTTATTATTTTTTATTGGGTTGCTAGGAGATCAAGTTGGTGGAGCTTAGCCTTCTTCTTTTTTATTATTATTTTTATTGAACTTACAGATAGTCTAGACAGTGAAAGTCTGAGAACAATTATATTTATAGTAAAGAAGGGTGAAAGAAGTAAATAGAGTCCGAAAAAGAGATAGGTAAATAAAGAGGGGAGAGAGAAGAATAAAATAAGAATAAGCACAAAACTGATACATTTATATATACAGTTGAGTCTCACTTATCCAACATAAACGGGCCGGCAGAATGTTGGATAAGCGAATATGTTGGATAATAAGAAGGGATTAAGGAAAAGCCTATTAAACATCAAATTAGGTTATGATTTTACAAATGAAGCACCAAAACATCATGTTATACAACAAATTTGACAGAAAAAGTAGTTCAATATGTAGTAATGCTATGTAGTAATTACTGTATTTACGAATTTAGCACCAAAATATCATAATGTATTGAAAACATTGACTACAAAAATGAGTTGGATAATCCAGAACGTTGGATAAGCGAATGTTGGATAAGTGAGACTCTACTGTATATATATGAAAAAAGAAGATACCAAAAAAACCCAGAAGGCAAAGAAACAAAAACACAAAAAAACCAAAAAAAACCCCAAAGTAAACAAAAATAGAGTCCAACAATACACACACACACACACACACACACACACACATTCAGTGACTTCCATCTCATACACAGTTACTTTGAAGAAAAAATTGATTATTTTTTCTTGTTTCTTGTCTCATTAGCCTTCCAACTGGCAGCAATTGGATAAAAGCAATTATTCCTCTCTCTCTAATTAGGACTTTATTTTTCTTTTTGTTGTATCAACCTAGAGCTGTGGATGATGGGTTGTATTGTCAAATTTCGAGGTTGGGGGGCCTCTAGTTTTGTTGTTTTGTTGGTCGCCGTGATGCCATCACTCATTTATATAGATAGATAGATTGTATGTATATATAACTTGTAAGCCGCCCTGAGTCCCCATTGGGGTGAGAAGGGCGGGATATAAATGTCGCTAATAAATAAATACACTGTCATATATGTTTATGGACTGGAACAACGTGCAATGTGATCTGACATGATGCCACAAGAATGTGAATGTATGTTATGGTTGTTTTAAACTGTTTATTTTATGGTGTTTTATACTTTTTATCGATGTATTTGGACTGTTTACATAATTTTAATATGTTCTAAAACGCTTTGGGTTTCGTGAGAGAGAAAAGCGGGATATAAATAAAGGTAATAATAACTTTATTTTTATAACCCACTCCCGTCTCCCCAAAGGGGACTCGGGGCGGCTCACATGGGGACAAGCCCAGCATCAACATACATTAAAATACAACATAATTAAGCCAATATAAAACAGTATAAAAAACACAGTTTAAACGATATAAGCCAGCATAAAACATCACTCTTCACTCAGGCCTTTGGATAAAAATTGCTCATCCCCATAACAATCCTGTATCCGTGACCATTCTTGTACCGGTTTGCACTTTTTACTTTTGTCAACTTGATATCCCAATTTGCACTTCCAAGAATTTGCAGCACTTTATCATTTGTGTTTACAATATTTATACGGTTCACTTCATCCAGTCTATTTTTACAACCTCTCCGTTTTAATCCATGTTTTTATTAAGTTCTTGTCATTTGCTTTACTGGTTAATGTTTAAATTTTTAATTGTCTCTTGTCTATTGTTGTGTTTTATATTGTTACTAGCTGTGCCTGGCCACGCTTTGTTGTGGCTTTTTTTAGGTGGTTCCATGTCTTAGAGGTGGGGGGGGGGGAATCCTTTGTTGGGAGGTGTTAGGTGGCCCTGATTGTTTCCTGGATGGAATTTCTTTGTTTTCAGAGTGTTGCTCTTTATTTTGTGTTTTGAGATGAAAGAGTGATGAGTACCAAATGGGTTTGGACCTTCAAAGAGTGGGTGTTTCCCTGTTTGGGGGGGGGGATCCTTTGTTGAGCGTAAGAACGTAGAGACGTGGATGAGGGGTTGTATTGTCAATTTTCTAGGTTGGGGGGCCTTTGGTTTTGTTGTTTTGCCTGGTGGAGCGACACCGTTGTCCTTTTATATATATAGACTAGCTGTGCCCGGCCACGCGTTGCAGTGGCGAAGTCTGGTGGTATGGGAAATAAAGTATTGAGGAATTGGTGGTAGTTAAGGTAAAGGGTAAAGGTTTTACCTTACATTAAGTCCATTATAAATGGGTGATATAGCTGTGTGGAAGGGCCTTGAGTCTACACTGCCATATAATCCAGTAAAAATCAGATAATATGTATTTTATAGGCAGTGTGGAAGAGGCCTGAGGCCTAACTCTGCCTTCTAACTGGCAACAATTGGATAAAAACAATTATTCCTCTCCTTCTAATCAGGACTTTATTTTTCTTTTCTTTTTGTTGTATGAACATAGAGGCATGGATGAGGGGTTGTGCTGCCAAGTTTAGTGTTTCTGGGATGTGTAGTTTTGTTGTTTTGTCCTAGGCCGAAATTTCATTACTCTTTTATATATATAGATTGTTTTTATTCGGGTCTTGGCCCCATGTAAGCACCCTGAGTCCCCTTTGGGGAGATAGAGGTAAAGTAAAGGTAAAGGTTTCCCCTGATGTTAAGTCCAGTCGTGTCCGACTCTGGGGTTGGTGCTCATCTCCATTTCTAAGCCGAAGAGCCGGCATTGTCCATAGACATCTCCAGGTCATGAGGCTGGCATGACTGCATGGAGCGCCGTTACCTTCCCGCCGGAGCAGTACCTATTGATCTACTCACATTGGCATGTTTTCGAACTGCTAGGCTGGCAGAAGCTGGGGCTAACAGCGGGCACTCACTCCACTTCCCGGGTTTGAACCTGGGACCTTTCGGTCTGCAAGTTCAGCAGCTCGGTGCTTTAACACACTGCGCCACCGGAGATTCCTGGGGAGATAGAGGCGGGGTATAAAAATAAAGTTACTGTATATACTTGAGTATAAGCCTAGTTTTTCAGCCCTTTTTTAAAGACTGAAAAAGTCCCCCTTGGCTTATACTCGGGTTAGGGTCCTGGTTGGCTTATATTTGGATCAGCGTATACTCGAGAATATATGGTACATTTATTATTTTTCTCTATCATTGTTATTATTATTTATTATTTTTCTCTATTATTGTTGCTACTACAGTAGAGTCTCACTTATCCAACATAAACGGGCCGGCAGAATGTTGGATAAGCGAATATGTTGGATAATAAGGAGAGATTAAGGAGAAGTCTATTAAACATCAAATTAGGTTATGATTTTACAAATGAAGCACCAAAACATCATGTTAGACAACAAATTTGGCAGAAAAAGTAGTTCAATGAAAACATTGACTACAAAAATGCGTTGGATAATCCAGAACATTGGATAAGCGAGTCCTGGATAAGTGAGACTCTACTGTATTACATTTATTTGACTTTATTTTTATTATTTTTATTAATACATTAATTATTTCACTCTATTTATTATTACATGTATTATTTTCCTGTGTTTATTTTTATTATTACATATATTATTTTACTCTATTATTATTTAAAGGATACATAAGCACATTTACATTGAAGAAGATGAGAATAATGATTTGATCAGAGTTGGACAGTCTTATCTTAAATTTAGGAGCCTCCGGTGGCCTAGGGGATAAAAGCCTTGTGACTTGAAGGTTGGGTTGCTGACCTGAAAGCTGCCAGGTTCGAATCCCACCCAGGGAGAGCGTGGATGAGCTCCCTCTATAAGCTCCAGCTCCATGTGGGGACATGAGAGAAGCCTCCCACAAGGATGGTAAAACATCCGGGCAATGTCCCCTGGGCAACGTCCTTGCAGACGGCCAATTCTCTCACTCCAGAAGCAACTCCGGTTGCTCCCGACACGAAAAAAAAATAATCTTAAAATTGAACTTTATGTAATTACAGTAGAGTCTCACTTATCCAAGCTAAGCGGGCTGGCAGAAGCTTGGATCAGCGAATATCTTGGATAATAAGGAGGGATTAAGTAAAAGCCTATTAAACATCAAATTAGGTTATGATTTTACAAATTAAGCACCAAAACATCATGTTTTATAACAAATTTGACAGAAAAAGCAGTTCAATATGCAGTAATGTTATGTTGTAATTACTGTATTTACGAATTTAGCACCAACATATCACGATATATTGAAAACATTGACTATAAAAATGGCTTGGATAATCCAGAAACTTGGATAAGCGAGGCTTGGATAAGTGAGACTCTACTGTATTCAAAATCTTTTAACCTACTGATGCCTCAATTAATGTAATTTTATTGGTATGTATTTTTATTTCTGAAATTTACCACTCTCGGCTGATACTGGAGTCAATGTTTTCCCAGGTTTTTTTGTGGTAAAAAATAGGTGCCTTGGCTTATATTTGGGTCGGCTTATACTCAAGTATATTTATTTACAGTATTTGTATTCCGCCCTTCTCACCCCGAAGGGGACTCAGGGCGGATTACAATGAACACATATATGGCAAACATTCAATGCCAACAGACAAACAACATTCAGTTTTAGACAGACACAGAGGCATTTTTTTAAACATCTTTCCAGCTTCACGATTCCGGCCACAGGGGGAGCTGTTGCTTCACCGTCCATTGGTGGCTGTTCTTCCTCTTCTTTTCCTCGTGAGCAGTTTTATATACGGTATTATTATTATTTTTATCAATTAGTATTATTATTACTACAGTAGAGTCTCACTTATCCAACACTCGCTTATCCAACATTCTGGATTATCCAACGCATTTTTGTAGTCAATGTTTTCAATACTTCATGATATTTTGGTGCTAAATTCATAAATATAGTAATTACTACATAGCATTACTGCCTATTGAACTACTTTTTCTGTCAAATTTGTTGTTAAACATGATGTTTTGGTGCTGAATTTGTAAAATCATAACCTAATTTGATGTGTAATAGGCTTTTCCTTAACCCCTCCTTATTATCCAACATATTCGCTTATCCAACGTTCTGCCGGCCCGTTTATGTTGGATAAGTGAGACTCTACTGTATATGGGAGCCCCCAGTGGCACAGTGTGATAAAGCACTGAGCTGCTGAACTTGCAGACCGAAAGGTCGCAGGTTCGAATCCAGGGAGTGGAGTGAGCTCCCGGTGTTAGCCCCAGCTTCTGCCAACCTAGCAGTTTGGAAACATGCGAATGTGAGTAGATCACGGGAAGGTAAGGGCGCTCCATGCAGTCATGACCTTGGAGGTGTCTAAGGACAACGCCGGCTCTTTGGCTTAGAAATGGAGTTGAGCACCAACCCCTGGACTTAATGTTAGGGTTTACCTTTACCTTTACGACTAGTTGCATACTCTGCGTGTTTCCAGTCCGTGTCGGCACATGTGGTGTGCAGACCGAGCTCCGGCCTGCTTGGGCAGGCCCTCCTGAGCGAGGCTGCTTCTCCTTCCCGCCTTGGAATGTCTCTGCTGGCATTCCTGGCGTGGGGCCCGGAGCCGTCCTGGCCGTTCCCATGGCAAAGAGCTTGGCCCGCCGACAAAACGCGGGCCGAACCCAGCCGAGCGGAGCAAATCGCCCTCCTCAAACAAGGCCCGCAAGCAGACCACAAGGAGACACACTGCTTTCAAACTGGGAGGGACATTTTCACGTCTTCTCCATGTTCTTTGTCGTCAACTTCTCTAAAGATTTCTTCTTTCTCGGTGGAAACTGAGGCACGGGTTGAGACAGGAAAGCCAGGTGTTTTGGATTCCCTTAACCCAGGGGTCCCCAAACTAAGGCCCGGGGGCCACATGCGGCCCATCGAAGCCATTTATCCGGCCCCCATGGCGTGCTTTCCAAAGCTCTGCTTGTTTATAATAGTATTTTAATTATTATTTAATTAATAATTACTTAGGGGTGCTTTCGCAGTGCTTTTGGTGCACAAAGGCAAAAGGGGGTTGGACGAAATGGCCCAAGGGGTCTTTTCCAATCATTATTGTTATTATTATTGACACAAAGACACAGTATAACACAGCAAACTATATATATATATACTAGCTGTGCCCGGCCACGCGTTGCTGTGGCAAAGTGGTGGTGGTATTGGTTAAAAATTGTTGTGTAATTTTTATTTGACGTTATTTGCAATTTTTTATTAATTTTATTGTAAGTTATATTTTTATTTATTATATTTTATTATTTTCTTGTATTATTTTTAGTTATTTTCTGTTATTATAGTATTTTATTGTATTAATTTTTAGTGTTTTTTATTATTTTTTATTGGGTTGCTAGGAGACCAAGTTGGAGGAGCTTAGCCTTCTGACTGGCAGCAATTGGATAAAAGCAATTATTCCTCTCTCTCTAATTAGGACTTTATTTTTCTTTTCTTTTTGTTGTATCAACCTAGAGGCGTGGATGATGGCTTGTGTTGTCAAATTTCGAGGTTGGGCGGCCTGTAGTTTTGTTGTTTTGTGGGTCGCCGTGATGCCATCACTCTTTTATATATATAGAAGATATATATATATATATATATATACAGTAGAGTCTCATTTATCCAACATAAACGGGCCGGCAGAACGTTGGATAAGCGAATATGTTGGATAATAAGGAGAGATTAAGAAAAAGCCTATTAAACATCAAATTAGGTTACGATTTTACAAATTAAGCACCAAAACATCATGTTATACAAGAAATTTTTCAGAAAAAGTAGTTCATTAGACATTAATGCTATGTAGTAATTACTGTATTTACGAATTTAGCACCAAAATATCACAATTATTGAAAACATTGACTACAAAAATGCGTTGGATAATCCAGAACGTTGGATAAGTGAGACTCTACTGTATGTGTGTGTGTGTGTGTGTGTGTATATATATATATATTTATTTATTTATTTACAGTATTTATATTCCGCCCTTCTCACCCCGAAGGGGACTCAGGGCGGATCACATTATAACACACATAGGGCAAACATTCAATGCCCATAAACACATCAAACAGAGACTGAGAGACACACACGCAGAGGCAAGTTAACTTTCTTCTGAGGGGATGTTCGATTCTGGCCACAGGGGGGGAGCAGCTGCTTCATCATTCACACTGACGGCACTTCCTCATACCAGGTCGTAAATTAGTTAATCTTGCCTCCCCACTTTTATTAGTGGTACCTTATCTCCTACTTGATAGATGCAACTATCTTTCGGGTTGCTAGGTCAGCAACGAGCAGGGGCTATTTTTTTTTTATTATTATTATTATTATTTTTATTGACGGGTGCTCACCCCGCCACGGGCTGGCCTCGAACTCATGACCTCATGGTCAGAGTGATTTAAGGCAGCTGCTCAACAGCTGCGCCACAGCCCGGCCCCGTTCAATACGCGGTAATGTTATGTTGTAATTGATGTATTTACAAATTTAGCACCAAAACATCACGATATATTGAAATCATTGACTACAAAAATGCGTTGGATAATCCAGAAGGTTGGATAAGCAAGTGTTGGATAAGTGAGACTCTATTGTAATAATATATAATAATAATAAATACAGGAAAATAATACATGTAATAATAAATAGAGTAAAACAATAACTATTTTACTCTATTTATTATTACATGTAATAATAATATCAGAGTGAAATAATAATAATAATAATAATAAATAGAGTAAAATAAATGTAATAGTAGCAACAATAATAGAGAAAAATGATAAATGTAATAATACCAATCATAATAGAGAAAAAATAATAAATGTACCATATATTCTCGAGTATAAGCTGACCCAAATATAAGCCAACCAGGACCCTCACCCGAGTATAAGCCGAGGGGGGCTTTTTCAGTCTTAAAAAAAGGGCTGAAAAACTAGGCTTATACTCGAGTATATACAGTAATTAACATTTTAATTGTGTTGTTGGGCCTTGCCCCATGTGAGCCGCCCCAAGTCCCCGAGGGGAGATGAAGGCGGGATGCAAAAATAAAGTTATTATTATTATTATTATTGTTTGCATGGCATCTCTGAGTTTCAATGGGATGCCACTCCAAGAGTGCTCATGGCATGGTTTTAACCAAGCCATGATTGTTATGTATTTTATATTGTTGTATTTTATACTGTGCCGTATTTTATTAAATGTTGTTCATTCTGAGTCCGCTTGGGGAGATGGAGGTGGGATACAAAAATAAAGTTATTATTTTATTATGACACAGCAAACAAGATAGATATGCTGGATTTTGTATCACAAAATCTCAAGTCGAACACTTCCCAAGTGTCTAGGACTGTGTGATGTATTTTTGGATGAGGCGTGCAGATCCCAGTAGGGTGGCCTTTTGCAGTTGGCAAATCATAATTTTGTCAATATTATTATTATTATTATTTTATTATGACATCAAACAAGATAGATATGCTGGATTTTGTATCAAAGAATCACAAGTCGTACACTTCCCAAGTGTCTAGGACTGTGTGATGTATTTTTGGATGATGCGTGCAGATTCCAGTAGGGTGGCCTTTTGCAGTTGGCAGATCGTAATTTTGTCAATATTATTATTATTATTATTATTATTATTATTTTATTATGTCACAGCAAACAAGATAGATATGCTGGAAGCGTCTAGGACTGTGTGATGTATTATTATTATTATTATTATTATTATTATTATTACTATTATTGTTTGCATGGCAGCTCTGAGTTTCAATGGGATGCCACTCCGAGAGTGGTCTTAACCAAGCCATGATTGTTATGTATTTTATATTGTTGTATTTTATATTGTGCCGTATTTTATTGAATGTTGTTGGGCTTGGTCCCCATGTGAGCCGCCCCAAGTCCCCTTTGGGGAGATGGGGCGGGATGCAAAAATAAAGTTGTTGTTGTTGTTATTATTATTATTTTATGATGACACAGCAAACAAGATAGATATGCTGGATTTCATATCACAAAATCCCAAGTCGAACACTTCCCAAGTGTCTAGGACTGTGTGATGTATTTTCGGATGATGCTGCAGATCCCAGTCGGGTGGCCTTTTGCAGTTGGCAGATTGTGATTTTGTCAATGTCTATTGTTTCCAAATGCCGGCTGAGATCTTTTGGCACGGCACCCAATGTGCCCATCACCACCGGGACCACCTGCACTGGTTTCTGCCAGAGTCTTTGAAGTTCAATCTTGAGGTCCTGAGAGCGGCTGAGTTTTTCCTGTTGTTTTTCGTCAATGCGACTGCCACCTGGGATGGCAACATCAATGATTATTATTATTATTATTATTATTATTGTTGTTGTTGTTGTTGTTGCATCGAGTTTCACAAGTCTCCTCTTGGGAGAATCGGGCTTTCTTGTCACTTGTGGACGGAGTTGATCTGCCTCTGAATGGGCCACGTGGGTTTGGGACCCCTCTTCCTTTCCCCGTTTGCCTCAGTTTCCCCACTGCTTTGGTTCTGTTTCTGAGTAGAACGTAGCCCAGTCCTATCGACTTACCTTTCCCTCCCTATTTTTTTTCTCGTTTCTCTTCCAGCGGGGATCTGACGAACTTTTCTCTACTTGTGTCACTAACGGACCCTTTATCATGAGCAGCAACTCTCCTTCTGCAGGTAACTTTTTCCGGTTGCCCACAGAGCCGTGGTTCCTTAGCTTTGCACTTTTCGTGGCCACTACGTTTGGACCAACTGCTTCAACCTTCTCTGCTGCCTTCATCTGTTGATTTATTTACTTGACATTATTCTGCTTTTCCCTGGACTTGTTTCAATATAAACTATCCAGTGTGTTGTCGAAGGCTTTCATGGCTGGAATCGCTGGGTTGCTGTGAGTTTTCCGGGTTGTATGGCCAAGTTCCAGAAGCATTCTCTCCTGACATTTTGCCTACATCTATGCCAGGCATCGTCAGAGGTTGACAGGTCTGTTGGAAGCTAGGCAAGAGGGATTTATATATTACTAATAATATTGCAATATAGTGGTATAGTGCAATATAGTTACAGTATATATAATTCTAATATTGTGTATATAATACTGATAATATTATAATATAATGCTATATAATAATACACTACTATAATTATATATTACATGTAATATAACGAATAATATTGCAATATAGTTGTATATAATACTAATATTGTGTTATGCTAATAATGTAATATATTGTATATACATATAATATTGATAATATTATAATGTAATGCAATATAATAATAATACAGTATTATAATTATCTATATATATAAAAGAGTGATGGCATCAGGGCAGCGGACAAAACAACAAAACTACAGGCCCCCCAACCTCGAAATTTGACAACACAACCCATCATTCATTTGTTGATACAACAAAAAGAAAAGAAAAATAAAGTCCTAATTACAAGGAGAGGAATAATAGTTTTTATCCAATTGCTGCCAGTTTGAAGGCTAAGCTCCGCCCACTTGGTCTCCTAGCAACCTACTCAGCCCAAGGGACAGGCACAGTTAGGCCTCACTTAGGCCTCTTCCACAGATTATCAGATTTTAACTGGATTATAAGGCAGTGTAGACTCAAGGCCCTTCCACACAGCTATATAACCCATTTATAATCTTATATTATCTGCTTTGAACTGAATTATCTTGACTCCACACTGCCATAAAATTCACTTCAGTGTGCATTTTAGACAGCTGTGTAGAAGGGGCCTCATATAATCCAGTTCTAAACAGATAATATAAGATTATAAATATACAGTAGAGTCCCACTTATCCAACATAAACACCCCGGCAGAACGTTGGATAACTGAATATGTTGGATAAGGGATTCAGGAAAAGCCGATTAAACATCCCATTCCCTCACGACCCTATCTGCTGCCAAATGGCCATCCATGTCTACAAAGCTATTCAGTGCCAATTCCAACATTCACACTTGCCTAAAGCAGACAACAGTTCTTTCTTCCACCCTGGGCATTCACAGATATATAAACCCCACTTGCTTTTGTTACAACACATTTCACAACCTCTGAGGATGCCTGCCACACATGCAGGCAAAACATCAGGAGAGAATACATTTCGAACATGACCAGGCAGAACACAGAACTCAGAGCAACCCAATACAAAGACAAACCAAAATAATAAAATACATACAAAAAAATACATTAAAAAACCAAAATAAAATAATACAATTTAAAAAACAAATAAAAATAATATAATCAAATAATAAAATATAATACATACTAATAATAAAAACAAATAATAATACAAGAATTAAAAATAAAATAAATACAAATAATACAATAAAAAATAAACACTAAAAAATTAATACAATAAAATACTATAATAACAAAAAAACTAAAACTAATACAAGAAAATAATAAAATATAATAAATAAAAAGTTACAATAAAATTAATTAAAAAATAAAATAATGTCAAATAAAAATTCCACAACAATTTTTAACCAATACTACCACCACTTTGCCACAGCAACGCATGGCTGGGCACAGCTAGTATTATATAATATACTAGCTGTGCCCGGCCACGCGTTGCTGTGGCGAAGTATGGTGGTATGGGAAATAAAGTATTGAGGAATTGGTGGTAGTTACCTTACATTAAGTCCATTATGAATGGGTTATATAGCTGTGTGGAAGGGCCTTGAGTCTACACTGCCATATAATCCAGTTAAAATCTGATAATCTGTATTTTATAGTCAGTGTGGAAGAGGCCTAACTGTGCCTGTCCCCTGGGCTGAGTCGGTTGCTAGGAGGCCAAGTGGGCGGAGCTTAGCCTTCTAACTGGCAGCAATTGGATAAAAGCTGTTATTCCTCTCCCTCTAATTAGGACTTAATTTTTCTTTTCTTTTTCTTGTATGAACGTAGAGGCATGAATGAGGGGTTGTGCTGCCAAGTTTAGTGTTTCTGGGATGTGTAGTTTTGTTGTTTTGCCCTAGGCCGAAATTTCATTACCCTTTTATATATATAGATAATATATATATATACTAATATTGCATTATGCTAATAATGTAACATATTGTATATACAGTACATATAATATTGATAATAATATAATGTAATACAATATAATCATAATAATACACTATTATAATTGTATGTTTATTACATGTAATATTGCAACATAATGGTATAGTGCAATATAGTAATATATAATGCTTATATTGTACTATGCTAATAATATAATAATGTGTGTACATATAACTTTTAAGATGCCCTGAGTCCCCTTCGGGGTGAGAAGGGCAGGATATAAATGTTGCAAATAAGACCTCACAACCTTGATTATACCTGCGAAATGTCAGGAGAGAATGCTTCAAAACTCAAAGTGACCCAGAAACCATTCAGTTGTATGTTGTCAAGAGCACTCCCAATATTTGTCAGGACAGGAATATTCAATAATAATATTAAATGAGAAATATTTAGATAAATATTTAGGCTCTGAAGCCCTGCCTGGCGGGACTCCCATCGGGAAGGGTCACTTTTTCTGCGCTCTTTTGCAGCCAATGGGAATGACAGCAAGAAGTTCAAGGGCGACACCCGGAGCGCCGGCGTGCCGTCACGCGTGATCCACATCCGCAAGCTTCCCGGCGACGTCACGGAGGCCGAAGTCATCTCTTTAGGGCTCCCCTTCGGCAAAGTCACCAATCTCCTGATGCTGAAAGGGAAGAACCAGGTAAAGGATAAAGGTGTGGAGTCCAGATAATCCAGTTAAAGCAGATAATATAAGATTATAAATGAGTTATATAGCTGTGAAGGACCTTGAGTCTACACTGCCATCTAATCCAGTTAAAATCTGATAATCTGTATTTTATAGGCAGTGTGGAAGAGGCCTAACTCTGCCTGTCCCCTGGGTGAGTGGGTTGCTAGGAAACCAAGTGGGCGGAGCTTAGCCTTCTAACTGGCAGCAATTGGATAAAACACAATTATTCCTCTCCCTCTAATTAGGTCTTTATTTTTCTTTTCTTTTTGTTGTATGAACGTAGAGGTGCGGATGAGAGGTTGTGCTGTCAATTTTCAAGGTTGTGGGGCGTTTAGTTTACTTGTTTTGTCCGGTGCCGTGGTACCATACCCTTTTATATATATAGATATACTCGAGTGTAAGCCGACCCGAATATAAGCCGAGGCTCCTAATTTTACCACCAAAAACTGGGAAAACATATAGACTCGAGTATAAGCCGAGGGTGGGAAGTGTAGCAGCTACTGGTAAATGTCAAAATACAAAAGTATATCAATAAAATTACATTAATTGAGGTCTCAGTAGGTTAAATGTTTTTGAATATTTACATAATTTAAGATTAAACTATTATTCTAACCTTCAATGTAGCTGTACTTACATAGCCTTCCAATAATAATGAGAGTAAAATAATAAATGTAATAAAAATAATACTACAATAGAATGATGGAAATGTAATGATAACAGTAATAATAGAGAAATAATAATAATAATAGCGTAAAAGAATAAATGTCATAATAATGATAAAGGAATAAATGTAATAATAATAGAGTGAAATAATAAATGTAATAATGATAGAGAAATAATAAATGTCATAATAATGATAGAGTGAAATAATAAATGTAATAATGATAGAGAAATAATAAATGTAATAATCATAAAGTAAAATAATGTAATAATGATAATAGAGTGAAATAATAAATGTAATACTGATAATAAATAGAGTAAAATAATAAATGTCATAATAATGATAGAGTAAAATAATAAATATAATAATAATAGAGTGAAATAATAAATGTAATGATAGAGAAATAATAAATGTAATAATAATGATAAAGTAAAATAATGTAATAATGATAATAGAGTGAAATAATAAATGTAATAATGATAATAAATAGAGTGAAATAATAAATGTAGTAATAGAGTGAATATTTATTATTTATTTATTTGCTACATTTATTTGCTACATTCACTCCAAAGGGGACTCAGAGCAGCTAACAAATTAAATTTACATACAATATTATATAGAGTAAAATAATAAATGTAATAATACTAGAGTGAAATAATAAATGTAATAATGAGAATAAATAGAGTAAAATAATAAATGTCATAATAATGATAGAGTAAAATAATAAATATAATAATAGAGAGAAATAATAAATGTAATAAAGTAAAATAACATAACAAGTGTAATAATAATAGAGTAAAATAATAAATGTAATAATACTAGAGTGAAATAATAAATGTAATAATGATAATAAATAGAGTAAAATAATAAATGTCATAATAATGATTATGATAGAGTAAAACAGGGGTCCCCAAACTTTTAAAGCAGAGGGCACAATCTTTCTACACAATCTTTCAGACTGTGGAGGGGCCAAATTATCATTTGGAAAAAAACCCAAACAAATTCCTATGCACACTGCACATGTCTTATTTATAGTGCAAAACAACAACAACAATGAAAGAACAATACTATATTTAAAAATGAAAACAACTGTAACCAACATAAACCTATCAGGATTTCAATGGGAAGTGTGGGCCTCCTTCTGGCCAATGAGATAGTCAAGTTAATTAGGATTGTTGTTGTTGTTGTGTGCATTCAAGTCATTTCAGACTTCGGGCGAGCCTAATTCTAAAATTATTTATTTATTCATCTACTACATTTATTTATTACATTTATATCCTGCCCTTCTCACCCCGAAGGGGACTCAGAGCAGCTGTATGTACATAGAATATATTATATTATTAGCATTGCACAATATTAGCATGATATATTACTATATTGAACTATACTACTATACTGTAATATTATATGTAATATATAACATATAATGAATATTATTATATGGTACTATTATTTGTATTATATTGTATAACATAATATTATTATCAGTATTATATGTAAATACAATATATTATATTATTAAAAATGATATAAAAAGATTATATTATAAAACTGAGGGCGGGGGCCAGGTAAATGACCTTGGAGGGCCACATCCGGCCCCCGGGCCTTAGTTTGGGGACCCCTGGAGTAAAATATTAAACGTAATAATAATAATAATAATAATAATAAATAGAGTGAAATAAAAACAGACTAAGAAAAAGTAAAATCATGTTAATGTAATAATAATCATCAATAGAATAAAATAATAAATGTAATAAAATAATAATAATAACATAGAATCATAGAATCATAGAATAGTAGAGTTGGAAGAGACCACATGGGCCATCTAGTCCAACCCCCTGCTAAGAAGCAGGAAATCTCATTCAAAGCACCCCCGACAGATGGCCATCCAGCCTCTGCTTCAAAGCCTCCAAGGAAGGAGCCTCCACCACGGCCCGGGGGAGAGAGTTCCACTGGTGAACAGCCCTTCTCACAGTGAGGAAGTTCTTCCTGATGTGCAGGTGGAATCTCCTTTCACGAAGTTTGAAGCCATTGTTCCGTGTCCTAGTCTGCAGGGCAGCAGAAAACAAGCTTGCTCCCTCCTCCCTATGACTTCCCTTCACATATTTGTACATGGCTCTCATCATGTCTCCTCTCAGCCTTCTCTTCTGCAGGATAAACATGCCCAGTTCTTTAAGCCGCTCCTCATAGAGCTTGTTCTCCAGACCCTTAATCATTTTAGTCGCCCTCCTCTGGACGCTTTCCAGCTTGTCAACATCTCCCTTCAACTGTGGTGCCCAGAATTTGACCCAGTGTGATTCCAGGTGTGGTCTGACCAAGGCAGAATAGAATAAGGGGGAGCATAACTTCCCTGGATCTAGACGCTATTCCCCTATTGATGCAGGACAGAATCCCATTGGCTTTTTTAGCAGCCGCATCACATTGTTGGCTCATGTTTAACTTGTTGTCCACGACAACTCCAAGGTCTTTTTCGCACACACTGCTGTCAAGCCAGGCGTCCCCCATTCTGTATCTTTGATTTCCATTTTTTCTGCCGAAGTGAAGTATCTTGCATTTGTCCCTGTTGAACTTCATTTTGTTAGTTTCGGCCCATCTCTCTAGTCTGTCAAGATCGTTTTGAATTCTGCTCCTGTCTTCTGGAGTGTTAGCTATCCCTCCCAGTTATTTTAACAGTAAAATAATAAATAACCTCTACTCAAGTATGCCACTGGTCAACACACATTTTGGTGCCTGAAATGTTAGCTTGTCGCTTGTGCATCACTCACCCACCTTGGCCCTCTGCCTCTCCAGGCTTTTATAGAGATGAACACGGAGGAGGCGGCCAACACCATGGTGAACTACTACACCACCATCACGCCCGTCCTCCGGAGCCAAGCCATCTACATCCAGTTCTCCAACCACAAGGAGCTCAAGACGGACAACTCTCCCAACCAGGCGGTGAGTTGGAACGGCCTGGATTGAGTTTTGACAGATCTTGCAGCCGTATCTCTCAACAATTTTTGTTTTCTTCTGGCTTGCTCACGCGCCGCCGTGTTCTGTGTCCACAGCGGGCTCAGGCCGCCCTCCAAGCGGTGAATTCGGTCCAGTCTGGGAACCTGGCGCTGTCCGCTTCCGCTGCGGCCGTGGACGCCGGCATGGCCATGGCCGGACAGAGCCCCGTCCTGAGAATCATTGTGGAAAACCTCTTCTACCCGGTCACCTTGGATGTCCTGCATCAGGTGAGGAGAGGGCCCTGGGTTCCCCTTTGATGCCTCTTCCTTCGTTTATTTTTTTTATCTATTTATTTATGACATTTATATCCCGCCCCTTTTCACCACAAAGGGGACTCAGGGTGGCTTACAAGTTATATGTACATACAATATAGCAGGGGTCCCCAAACTAAGGCCCGGGGGCCGGATGCGGCCCTCCAAGGTCATTTACCTGGCCCCCGCCCTCCATTTTATAATATAATATTTTATATCAGTTTTAATAATATATTATATATACATACTAGCTGTGCCCGGCCACGCGTTGCTGTGGCGAAGTATGGTGGTATGGGAAATAAAGTATTGAGGAATTGGTGGTAGTTAAGGTAAAGGATCCCCTGGGCTGAGTGGGTTGCTAGAAGACCAAGTTGGAGGAGCTTAGCCTTCTAACTGGCAGCAATTGGATAAAAACCATTATTCCTCTCCCTCTAATTAGGACTTTATTTTTCTTTTCTTTTTGTTGTATCAACCTAGAGGCATGGATGAGGGGCTGTGATGTCAATTTTTGAGGTTGTGGGGTGTTTACTTTTGTTGTTTTGTCCGCTGCCGTGATGCCATCACTCTTTTATATATATAGATAATATTGATAAAAATATGTTATACAATATAACACTAATAATAATACCATATAATATTAAATTATTTGTTATATATTATATATAATATTACAGTACAGTGGTATTGTTCAATATATAGCAATATATAATGCTAATATTGCGCTATGCTAATAATATAATATATTGTTTGTACATACAGCTGCTCTGAGTCCCCTTTGAGGTGAGAAGGGTGGGATATAAATGTAGTATAATAATAATATTATGATGTAATACAATGTAATAATAATTATAATTCACTATTATAATTGTATATTTATATTACACGCAATATTACTAATAATATTGCGATATAGTTGTATAATATAATATATTGTATGTATATATACTTGTAAACCGCCCTGAGTCCCCTTCGGGGTGAGAAGGGCGGTATATAAATGTCGCAAATAAATAAATAAATAGTAAATAAATGTAGTAATAATAAATAAATAAATGAATAATTTTAGACTCAGGCTCGCCCAAAGTCTGACATGACTTGAAGGCACACAACAACAACAACAACAACAACAACAATCCTAATTAACTTGACTATCTCATTGGCCAGAAGCTGGTCCACACTGTCCATTGAAATCCTGATAGATTTATGTTGGTTAAAATTGTTCTTATATTCAAATATTGTATTGTTCTTCCATTGTTGTTGTTTTTTGTACTACAAATAAGACATGTGCAGTGTGCATAGAAATTTGTTCATATTTTTTTTCAAATTATAATTCGGCCCCTCAACAGTCTGAAGGATTGTGGACCGGCCCGCTGCTTTAAAAGTTTGAGGACCCCTGCAATATAGTATATTATTAGCATAGCACATTATAAGCATTATATGTTACTATATTGTACCATACCACTATATTGCAATATTATTAGTAATATTGCATGTTAATATAAATATACAATTATAATAGTGTATTATTATTATTATTATTATACTGTGTTACATATGATAGTGTATGATTATTATATTGTATTACATTATAATGTTATTATCAATATTATGTGTACATCTATATATATAAAAGATTGATGGCATCAGGGCAGCGGACAAAACAACAAAACTACAGGCCCCCCAACCTCGAAATTTGACAACACAACCCATCATTCACGGCTCTAGGTTGATACAACAAAAAGAAAAGAAAAATAAAGTCCTAATTAGAGAGAGAGGAATAATTGTTTTTATCCAATTGCTGCCAGTTTGAAGGCTAAGTTCCGCCCACTTGGTCTCCTAGCAACCTACTCAGCCCAGGGGACAGGCACAGTTAGACCTCACTTAGGCCTCTTCCACAGATTATCTAATTTGCACTGGATTATATGGCAGTGTAGACTCAAAGACCTTCCACACAGCTATATAACCCATTTATAATCTTACTAGCTGTGCCCGGCCACAGGTTGCTGTGGCAAAGTGGTGGTGGTATTGGTTAAAAATTGTTGTGTAATTTTTATTTGACATTATTTGTAATTTTTTATTAATTTTATTGTAAGTTATATTTTTATTTATTATATTTTATTATTTTCTTGTATTATTTTTAGTTATTTTCTGTTATTATAGTATTTTATTGTATAGTGTTTTTTATTATTTTTTATTGGATTGCTAGTACAATATATTATATTATTAGCATAGCAGAATATAAACATTATATGTTACTATATTGTACCATACCACTATATTGCAATATTATTAGTAATATTACAGGTAATATATACAGTAGAGTCTCGCTTATCCAACGTAAACGGGTCAGCAGAACGTTGGATAAGCGAATATGTTGGATAATAAAGAGAGATTAAGAAAAAGCCTATTAAACATCAAATTAGGTTATGATTTTACAAATTAAGCACCAAAACATATGGAGCCCCCAGATGGCGTAGTGGACTAAGTGACTTGAAGGTTGGGTTGCTGACCTGAAAGCTGCCAGGTTCGAATCCCACCTGGGGAGAGTGTGGATGAGCTCCCTCTATCAGCTCCAGCTCCATGCGGGGACATGAGAGAAGCCTCCCACAAGGATGGTAAAAACATCGAAACATCCGGGCGTCCCCTGGGCAACATCCTTGCAGACGGCCAATTCTCTCACTCCAGAAGCAACTCCGGTTGCTCCTGACACGAAAAAAAAAAAATCTTGTTATACAACAAATTGGACAGAAAAAGTAGTTCAATGCTCGGTGATGCTATGTAGTAATTACTGTATTTACGAATTTAGCACGCAAATATCACGATATATTGAAAACATTGACTACAAAAATGTGTTGGATAATCCAGAACGTTGGATAAGTGAGACTCTACTGTAATGTACAATTATAATAGCATATTATTATTTTATATGGCATTACAGTATTTATATCCCGTCCTTCTCACCCTGAAGGGGACTCAGGGCGGCTTCCAAGATTATATATACATAAAATATATTATATTATTAGCATAGCACAATATAAGCATTATATATTGAGTACAATATATAATGCTTATATTGTGCTATGCTAATAATATAATATATTTTATGTATATATAATCTTGGAAGCCGCCCTGAGTCCCCTTCAGGGTGAGAAGGACGGGATATAAATACCACTATCCTGCAATGTTATTAGTAATATTACATTAATATATAATATACAATTATAATAGTGTATTATTATTATTATTATTATATTGTAATACCGGTACATTATAATATTATTATCAATATTGTTTCTGTGTTTGCTGTCCCTCCCTCCCTGTGTATAATTTTACTATTCTCTCTTGCCTTCCCCAAAAATTATGTGCAGATTTTCTCCAAGTTTGGCACCGTGCTGAAAATCATCACTTTCACCAAGAACAACCAGTTCCAAGCCCTCCTGCAGTACGCCGACCCCATGAGCGCCCAGCATGCCAAGCTGGTGAGTCCGACAGTAAAACTCAAAATTCAGAATTATTGTATGTACTCAAGTATCAGCCGAGTTTTTCAGTCCTTTTTGAGGCCTGAAAAAGCCCCCCTCGGCTTATACTCGAGTGAGGGTCTTGGTCGGCTTATATTTGGGTTGGCTTAAACTCGAGTATATACATAATTTATTATTGTTTCTCTCTTGTAATTGTTATGATTACATTTATTATTTTATTATATCTATTAATATTATTACATTTATTATTTTTCTCTATTATTATTGTTACTATTACATTTACAGTAGAGTCTCACTTATCCAACATAAACAGGCCAGCAGAATGTTGGATAAGCGAATATGTTGGATAATAAGGAGAGATTAAGGAGATGCCTATTAAACATCAAATTAGGTTATGATTTTACAAATTAAGCACCAAAACATCATGTTATACAACAAATTTAACAGAAAAAGTAGTTCAATAGGTAGTAATGCTATGTAGTAATTACTGTATTTATGAATTTAGCACCAAAATATCACAATGTATTGAAAACCTTGCCTACAAAAATGCGTTGGATAATCCAGAATGTTGGATAAGCGAATGTTGGATAAGTGAGACTCTACTGTATTATTTTTCTCTATTATTATTGTTACTATTACATTTATTATTTTTCTCTATTATTATGGTTACTATTACATTTATTATTTTTCTCTATTATTATTTTTACTATTACATTTATTATTTTACCATATAATTGTTATGACATTTATTATTTTATTCTAATTACCGTATGTACTCAAGTATAAGCCAAGTTTTTCAGTCGGCTTGTATTTGGGTTGGCTTATACTCAAGTACAGTAGAGTCTCACTTATCCAACATTCGCTTATCCAACATTCTGGATTATCCAACGCATTTTTGTAGTCAATGTTTTCAATACATCGTGATATTTTGGTGCTAAATTCGTAAATACAGTCATTACTACATAGCATTACTGTTTATGGAACTACTTTTTCTGTCAAATTTGTTGTATAACATGATGTTTTGGTGCTTAATTTGTAAAATCATAACCTAATTTGATGTTTAATAGGCTTTTCCTTAATCCCTTCTTATTATCCAACATATTCGCTTATCCAACATTCTGCCGGCCCGTTTATGTTGGCTAAGTAAGACTCTACTGTATATATGTAATTTATTTTTTTCTCTTATTATTTTATTCTATGTATTTTCATTATTATGACATTTATTATTTTACTCTATTATTATTGTTACTATTATATTTATTATTATTTTCTATAATTGTCATTATTATTACATTTATTATTTTACCCTATAATTACTATGACATTTATTATTTGATTCTAATTACCATATGTACTCAAGTATAAGCCAAGTTTTTCGGTCAGCTTGTATTTGGGTATGGCTTATACTCAAGTATATATGTAATTTATTTTTTCTCTTATTATTTTACTCTATGTATTATTATTATTACATTTATTATTTTTCTCTAGTGTCAGTATTATGACAACAATAATAACAACAACAACAACAATAATAATAATGCATCACACAGTCCTAAACACTTGGGAAGTGTTCGACTTGTGATACGGAATCTAGCATATAGATCTTGTTTGCTGTGTCATACTATATATTTGTGTCAATAATAATTATTATTATAATAACTTCATTTTTATACCCACCTCCATCTCCCCGAAGGGACTCGGGGCGGCTAACCTGGGGGCAAGGAGGCGGGGTACAAAAATAAAGTTGTTGCTGTTATTATTATTATTATCATTATTATTATTGTATGACACAGCAAACAAGATAGATATGCTGGATTTCATATCACAAAATCACAAGTCGAACACTTCCCAAGTGTCTAGGACTGTGTGATGATGATGAAGATTGATTATTATTGACACAAAGACATAGTATGACACAGCAAACAAAATCTATATTATTAATATTATTTTATTGTATGACACAGCAAACAAGACAGACATGCTGGATTTCGTATCACAAAATCACAAGTCAAACACTTCCCAAGTGTCTAAGACTGTGTGATGTATTTTCGGATGATGTGCGCAGATCCCAGCAGGGTGGCCTTTTGCAGTTGGCAGATCGTGATTTTGTCAATGTCTATTGTTTCCAAATGCCGGCTGAGATCTTTTAGGACGGCACCCAATGTGCCCATCCCCACCGGGACCACCTGCACTGGTTTCTGCCAGAGTCTTTGAAGTTCAATCTTGAGGTCCTGAGAGCGGCTGAGTTTTTCCTGTTGTTTTTCGTCAGTGCAACTGTCACCTGGGATGGCGACATCCATGATCCAAACCTTTTTCTTCTCCACAACTGTGATGTCCGGTGTGTTGTGTTCCAGAACTTTGTCAGTCTGGATTCGGAAGTCCCACAGTATCTTTGCGTGCTCATTTTCCAAGACCTTTGCAGGTTTGTGATCCCACCAGTTCTTTGCTGCTGGGAGGTGGGACTTGAGGCATAAGTTCCAATGGATCATTTGGGCCATATGGTTGTGCCTCTGTTTGTAGTCTGTCTGTGCAATTTTCTTACAGCAGCTAAGGATGTGATCCATGGTTTCGTCGGTTTCCTTGCAGAGTCTGCATTTTGGGTCATCAGCTGATTTTTCAATCTTGGCCTGAATGGCCTTTGTCCTGATGTCTTGCTCCTGGGCTGCAAGGATCAGGCCTTCTGTCTCCTTCTTCAGGGTCCCATTCGTGAGCCAGAGCCAGGTCTTCTCCTTGTCAGCTTTTCCTTCAATTTTGTCAAGGAACTTTCCATGCAGTGTTTTGTTGTGCCAGCTGTCAGCTCTAGTTTGTAGTGCGGTTTTCTTGTACTGATTCTGCTCTAGTTTGTAGTGCGGTTTTCTTGTACTGATTCTGCTCTAGTTTGTAGTGCAGTTTTCTTGTATTGATTCTACTCTAGTTTGTAGTGCGGTTTTCTTGTACTGGTTTTTTGTCTGCTGTGCTTTGAGGAGTTTCTGATTTTTGACTTCAATCAAAGCAGGTTCTTCACTTTGCTTTACATATTCTGCCAAGTCGTCATCTTCTTCTTTGACTGCTTGTTTGACTTGTAAGAGTCCTCTGCCCCCTGATCTTCTAGGCAGATATAGCCGGTCAACATCACTGCGAGGGTGCAGTGAATTGGTCATGAGTTTTCTTGTTTTTCTGTCCATTATTATTACTATTATTATTATTATTACCTCAGCTGTTGGGAGCACCCTAGGTGATGCTCCGCACTTTGCATTGTGCTTGGAAATGAACCCGATCCCTTTCCGAAGGTGAGCTCTGCTGGTCTCTCCTTGCAGTCTCTGGACGGGCAGAACATCTACAACGCCTGCTGCACCCTCCGCATCGACTTCTCCAAGCTCACCAGCCTCAATGTCAAGTACAACAATGACAAGAGCCGGGACTATACTCGGCCGGACCTGCCTTCGGGAGACAACCAGCCTTCCCTCGACCAGACCATGGCCGCTGCCTTTGGTGAGGGGAGCACTAACCACTCCATCTGCATTATTAACTACCCGTATTTCCCTATGCCACTCCCATTGTGGTTAATTGATTTCTCTTTATCAGGTGCACCAGGGATCATTTCAGCCTCGCCTTACACCGGGGCCGGCTTCCCCCCTGCGTTCGCCATCCCTCAAGCCGCAGGTACTTTAAATCTCAGAAATCTTTCCAATTCATCTTGCTGTTTTTTTACTGCTGAGAGAAAGGGTTTTACCCAGCTCTCCCGGTTGCTATTTGGGCTTCCTGGGGGTTGCAGTAGATCGAGAAGCCCTTGAGCTTAGGATTTTAATTTTTTTTTTTGTAAAGCATATATACGAGGGCTATCCACAAAGTAGGTTACGTTTTGGATTTTAAAAAGGACAAAGTATAGGAGAAATCATTTACCATATGCAGCTGAAAGACACATCCCAATACTACAATCTCATGTAATCCCCACTGAAATCTAGGCATGTCTCATATAGATAAACTAGCTGTGCCTGGCCACGCGTTGCTGTGCCTGATGGGAATCATTTGTTGACCAGATGGAATAGCAGTGAATAGCCTTGCAGCCTTACAGTCTGGGTGTTTTCTCTTTACGTGAATCCTTGTTTGGTGAGGTGGAATACAATCGAATAGGTTTGCTGCTTGGAAGGCTGGGTACTTGCGTTGTAGGGAAATGGTTTTTTAGCCAATTTGAATTGTACTGAATAGCCTCGCTGTTTCAAAGACTGACTGCTTTCTACATAGGGGCATCATTTCTTGGGCAGGCTGAATGAGACGGAATAGCCTCATGGCTTGAAACCCTGAGGGTGTACTATCAAGGGGAAATGTTGCTTGGTTAGGTTGAACAGCACTGAATAGCCTTGCTGTTTGGAAGCCTGGTTGCTTCCTGGCTGGGGGAATCCTTTGTTGGGAGGTGTTAGCTTGCCCTGGTTGTTTCCTTTCTGGAATTCCCATTTTCAGAGTGTTGCTCTTTATTTGATGTCCTGATTTTAGAGATTATATTGTTGCTTCCTGGCTGGGGGAATCCTTTGTTGGGAGGTGTTAGCTGGCCCTGGTTGTTTCCTTTCTGGAATTCCCATTTTCAGAGTGTTGTTCTTTATTTAATGTCCTGATTTTAGAGATTATATTGTTGCTTCCTGGCTGGGGGAATCCTTTGTTGGGAGCTGTTAGCTGGCCCTGGTTGTTTCCTTTCTGGAATTCCCATTTTCAGAGTGTTGCTCTTTATTTAATGTCCTGATTTTAGAGATTATATTGTTCTGTATTATTACACCACAGTAATTATAGATATGATATTTGTTGCCTGAGAGTACAGGCAGGCGGCCCCTCTTTTCAATCCCTGGAAGAGAGACAGAGGCCCAGGCAGCTGAGGCTGGGAAGGCAGGGCCCTCCTCTGAAGAGGGGAAAAGGGGAAGGAGGGTTTAGGACCCTTTAGGACACTCGGGGGGGGGGGGGGGGGGCTCTTCCCGGCCTTGCAGCCACCCCTGCCTCCGCCTCTGGAGGCCTCCATCTAAAAAACAAAAACATTGCGGCCTGGCGCCCTCCCTCCTTGGGGCCACGCCGCTTCCCAGCCTTGAGGCCACCCCTTCAGGCATGTATGTCCAAAAGAGAATAAATAGTTAAAAGAAAAGAAACCTTGGGCCTTGCGACCTCCCTCTGGCCTGGCGGGAGGCGGAGGTGGCTCTTTAGGGGGGGAAGGTTCGGGCTCCGGCTCTCTCGTGGCCGGGGCCGCCCTGAGGCCTGCGGGGCACGGAGGAGGCTGTGGTGATCTTTGTGGGGGGGGGGCGCCTTTCTGGAAGCCCCCCCCCCCCCCCGCCTTTGACTCTGCAGGCCTCAACATCCTCTGGCGCATGGAGGAGGCCGCGGTGGCTCTTTGGGGGGGGGGTTGTTCCACGCCTGCTCGGGCCCCTGACAATTTTTACTTCGCAGCCCCGCCGCGTGGAGGTCCCTCCTCCGACCACCATGGGGCCTTTCAGCCAGGCTGACGGCTGGGTTTTTAAGGCCCCTTGGAGGTTTTTGACGGGATTTTTTGTTGTATCAACCTGGAGGCGTGGATGATGGGTTGTGTTGTCAAATTTCGACGTTGAGGGGCCTGTAGTTTAGTTGTTTTGCTCAGTGCCGCGATTCCATCACTCTTTTATATATATAGATGAGTTTGAAAAGTACTGCTCCAGTAAATTCCCTGCTTGTGTCCTCAGCTCTTCCCCCTCTCCCTTCCTGCAGCGTAGCCAAAACGCCCCCATTGTTGGAAACGGAGGAGAGAGGTGGCAAATTTACTGGGGCAGGCCTTTGCAAACTCATTTATCTATATGAGATGTGCCTAGATTTCAGTGAGGATTACGTGAGATTGTAGTATTGGAATGTGTCTTTCAGCTGTGTATGGTAAATGATTTCTCCTATACTTTGTCCTTTTTAACATCCAAAACGTAACTTACTTTGTGGATAGCCCTCGTAGATTTCCCCATATCCTCCATCCTCTTAAATTAAAATCAGTATGCCAACATGCCGGGTGGCAACAAATCCACGGATTTGGGCCCTTTGTTTACAAGTTGTCATAGTTTTTTTTTAATTGTGTCAGAAGCAACTTGAGAACATACCACAAGTTGCTTCTGGTGTGGGAGAATTGGCCGTCTACAGAGACGTTGCCCTGATTTGTTACCATCCTGTTGGGAGGCTTCTCTCATGTCCCCTCAAGCTAGAGTTGACAGACGGGAGCTCACACTGTCTTGCGGATTCGAACCAGTGACCGTGGGGTAGCAACCTAACCTTTAGGTCAGCAGTCCAGCCGGCACATTGCATTTCCACTACCATAGTGTTAGAGACATGGCACTCTGTGATCCTCAATCCAACCAGTCCCTGCTGAAACAAAGCCATTGATTCAGCATGGATTTGGGCCCTTAACCCTGTTGCAAAAACACACTAAAGTCCCATATGTGAACACGTATGCATCCCGTTTGTGCTTCTTTCCCGTGCTCGGCATTTGTGCAGTGGCCGTGTTAACGTACTTGTGTGTCCCTTGCGTGTTTTGCCTCCTTGGCGGATACAAAAGCCGCTGTATCCCCCACGCCCATCCAGAATACCCACTGCTAGCTCGACCCTTTGTGTGTGTGTCAACCTTGTGCATGGGTGTTTTTTTTAAAAAAAAAATTAAAAAATTTCCAAGAAACCAATGTCTAGGCTTTTCGAGAAAATAACGGCTTTTGTTTACATATGCGGTGAAATTGTAAGAAAGTTAAAAGCATTGCTGTGGTAAGGAATTTTTGGAGAGCAGCGGTTCAACAACATCGGGGACACACAATGCATACCCGTTTTAATAGCCTGAATCTTTGTATCTGTATATATAAATGTAATATGTGTTTTACTATGGAATAAACAACAAAACCACTGAAACAAATCACACCAAATTTGGCCACAAAAGACATAGTCATCCAAAATATGTCTTTCAAACAAAAACAAAAAAACTAGAAAACTAAAGTCCAAATTAGAGGACCAGGAAAAGCTGTTTTTTTCCCTTGCTGCCAGTTAGAAAGGTAGTTTTAAACTGTGTATATTGTTTAATGTATTTGTGCTGTTACTTCTGTAACGTTGTGAGCTGCCCCGAGTCCCCACAGGGAGATGGTGGCGGGGTATAAATAAAGTTTTATTATTATTATTATTATTATTATTATTATTATTATTATTATTATTATATTAGGCCTCACCCACTTTGTCTCCTAGCAACCCACTCAGCCATTTAATGGCTCCCAGAAAAGAAAAGAAAAGTCCTAATTAGAGGGAGACGAATAATTGTTTTTTATCCAATTGCTGCCAGTTAGAAGGCTAAGCTCAGCCCACTTGGTCTCCTAGCAACCTACTCAGCCCAGGGGACAGACACAGTTAGGCCTCTTCCACACTGCCTATAAAATACAGATTATCTGATTTGAACTGGATTATATGGCAGTGTAGACTCAAGGCCCTTCCACACAGCTATATAACCCATTTATAATCTTATATTATCTGCTTTGAACTGGGTTATCTTGAGTCCACACTGCCATATAATTCACTTCAGTGTGGATTTTATACGGTTGTGTAGAAGGGGCCTCATATAATCCAGTTCTGAGCAGATAATATAAGATTATAAATATAATGTCTAAAATTACTGTCGTATAATAATACAGAACAATATAATCTCTAAAATCAGGACAGCAAATAAAGAGCAACACTCTGAAATCAGGGAAATTGGGAATTCCAGAAAGGAAACAATCAGGGCCAGCTAACACCTCCCAACAAAGGATTCCCCCAGGCAGGAAGCAGCCAGGCTTTGAAGTTGCAAGGCAATTAAATGCTAATCAAGGTGGCTAATTGCAGCATTCATACCTGCCACACTGAGACTATTATTAAATAAATTAATAAGTAAATAAAAAAAATTCATTGCTATTCAACCTGGCCAACCAAGATTTCCCCTAGATAGAAAACCCCCAGGCTCTGAAGCTACAAGGCTACTCTGTCCCATTCAGCCTGGCCTAGCAAGGATTCCCAATGTAGAAATGGCCAGGCTTTTAAGCTGTAAGACTATTCAGTGCAATTCAAACTGGCCAAACAAAGGAAGGAGCCAGGCTTCAAAACGGTGCTTAGATTGAGGGTGCTACTCCAGCTTGCCAAACAAGGATTCCTCTAGGTATAGCACAGCCAGGCATTGAAGCCGCAAGGCTATTCAGTGCAATTTAACCGGGCCAACCAAAGATTCCCCTAGGTAGCAAGCAGCCAGGCTGTGAAGCAGCAAGGCTATTCATTGCAGTTCTAGCATCCCAAAAAACCATTCCCCTAGAACGCAAGCAGCGAGCCTATTCCGTTGCATTCCAGCTCACCAAACAAGGATTCCCATAAGAAGCAAACAGCCAGGCTTTGAGGCTGCAAGGCTATTCACTGCTGTTCCACCTGGCCAACAAAGGATTCCCATACGCCACAGCAACGCGTGGCCAGGCACTGCTAGTATTGTTATACGATTAGTCCAGTGATTCCCAAAGTGGGCACTACCGCCCTCTGCAGCAATCCGGGGGGCGGTGATGGCACCTATTAGGAGATGGGGCGGGGCCAGGGGAGGGGCGGGGCTTCTTCCCAAGAGCCCGAGACAGGGCTGAGCCTCTATATCTCTCCTGAGAGGCCTTATAGGACTAAAGGGCGGAGGTCGGGAAGGGGGCGGGACCTCCTTCCAAGTGCCAGAGACAGGGCTGAGCCTCTATATCTCTCCTGAGAGGCCTTATAGGACTAAGGGGTGGAGCTAGGGAAGGGGGCGGGGCCTCCTTCCAAGAGCCTGAGACAGGGCTGAGCCTCTATACCTCTCCTGAGAGGCCTTATAGGACTAAGGGGTGGAGCTAGGGAAGGGGGCGGGGCCTCCTTCCAAGAGCCTGAGACAGGGCTGAGCCTCTATACCTCTCCTGGGAGGCCTTATAGGACTAAAGGGCGGGGCTAGGGAAGGGGGCGGGACCTCCTTCCAAGTGCCAGAGACAGGGCTGAGCCTCTATATCTCTCCTGAGAGGCCTTATAGGACTAAAGGGCGGGTCTAGGGAAGGGGGCATGGTCTCCTTCCAAGAGCCTGAGACAGGGCTGAGCCTCTATACCTCTCCTGAGAGGCCTTATAGGACTAAGGGGTGGAGCTAGGGAAGGGGGCGGGGCCTCCTTCCAAGAGCCTGAGACAGGGCTGAGCCTCTATACCTCTCCTGGGAGGCCTTATAGGACTAAAGGGCGGGGCTAGGGAAGGGGGCGGGACCTCCTTCCAAGTGCCAGAGACAAGGCTGAGCCTCTATATCTCTCCTGAGAGGCCTTATAGGACTAAAGGGCGGGTCTAGGGAAGGGGGCATGGTCTCCTTCCAAGAGCCCGAGACAGGGCTGAGCCTCTATATCTCTCCTGAAAGGCCTTATAGGACTAAAGGGCGGGGCTAGGGAAGGGGGCGGGACCTCCTTCCAAGTGCCAGAGACAGGGCTGAGCCTCTATATCTCTCCTGAGAGGCCTTATAGGACTAAAGGGCAGGGCTTCCTTCCAAGAGCCCGAGACAGGGCTGAGCCTCTATATCTCTCCGGAGAGGCCTTATAGGACTAAAGGGCGGGGCTAGAGAAGGGGGCGGGGCCTCCTTCCAAGAGCCTAAGACAGGGCTGAGCCTCTACCTATATCTCTCCTGAGAGGCCTTATAGGACTAAAGGGCAGGGCCTCCTTCCAAGAGCCCGAGACAGGGCTGAGCCTCTATACCTCTCCTGAGAGGCCTTGTAGGACTAAAGGGTGGAACTATACCTCCCCAGAGGCGCTTGTTAGAACATGGGGGCGGGGTATAGAGGCACAGCCCTGTCAGGCACTTGGGAAGAGGCCCCGCCCCCTCCTCTAGCCCCGCCCCCTGTGTGCTGGCAGGCTCCGCAGGACAGGGATAGAAGCTCAGCCCTATCTCAGAGCTCGTAACTCCGCCCACCCCAGTCCTGGCCGCGTGTTTTTGGGGTGCAGCGAGGGGACACGGTGCCGGCTCACGCTGTTGTAATTCTTCCAGGCCTCTCAGTCCCCAATGTCCACGGGGCGCTGGCTCCTTTGGCCATCCCGTCCGCTGCCGCTGCCGCAGCTGCCGCGGGGCGGATTGCCCTTCCCGGCCTCGCCGGGCCGGGGAACTCCGTCCTGCTGGTTAGCAATCTGAACCCGGAGGTTAGTGGACCCCTTGTTGACGTCTCTTCTCTCCAGTATATGCTAACTCAGTCTCTCTTCACTATTATTATTATTATTATTATTATTATTATTATTATTATTATTTCGCTTACTTTCCAATCTCACTGTTCTGCCAATCGCTTCTCAGGAATACTTTTCACCGTGCTGCTGAGCCTTCCTCCCTTTTCTTTTCTTTCTTTCTCTTTCTCGTTCACTCGCTCCGAAAGGGGAATGCTCCAGCAGCAGCCTAAAAACACAACTCAAAGGCGGATAACTCCAAACAGTGTGTTGTCAAATTTCCCGGAATCACTGGCTTGCTGTGAGTTTTCGGGGCTGTATGGCTATGTTCCAGAAGCATTCTCTCCTGACGTTTTGCCCACATCTGTGCCAGGCATCCTCAGAGGTTGTGAGGTCTGTTGGAAACTAGGCAAGAGGGATTTCTGTATATACTCGAGTATAAGCCTAGTTTTTCAGCCCTTTTTTTAAGACTGAAAACGGCCCCCTCGGCTTATACTCGGGCGAGGGTCCTGGTTGGCTTATATTTGGGTCAGCTTATACTCGAGAATATATGGTACATTTATTTTTCTCTATTATTGTTGCTACTATTACATTTATTTCACTCTGATCTTATTATTATTATTGAATTTATTATTTTACTCTCATTATTATTACTTGTATTATTATCCGACATTTTTGCTTATCCGACATTCTGCGAACCCATTTATGTTGGATATGCGAGACTCTACTGTACATTGTGCTCCGCCCTGTGTCCTCTTCAGTTTGTAAAATCATAATGTAATTCAACCTTTAATAGGCATTTCCTTAATCCTGCCTTATTATCCAACATTTTTGCTTATCCGACATTCTCCCAGCCTGTTTATGTTGGATATGCAAGACTCTACTGTACGTTGTGCTCCGCCCTGTGTCCTCTTCAGTTTGTAAAATCATAATGTAATTCGACCTTTAATAGGCATTTCCTTAATCCCGCCTTATCCGACATTTTGGCTTATCCGACATTCTGCGGGCCCATTTATGTTGGATATGCGAGACTCTACTGTACGTTGTTCTCCGCCCTGTGTCCTCTTCAGTTTGTAAAATCATAATGTAATTCGACCTTTAATAGGCATTTCCTTAATCCCGCCTTATTATCCAACATTTTTGCTTATCCGACATTCTGCGGGCCCATTTATGTTGGATATGCGAGACTCTACTGTACGTTGTGCTCCGCCCTGAGTCCTCTTCGGGGTGAGAAAGGCGGAATATAAATGTTTTAAATAAATAAATGGCCATACAGCCCCGAAAGCTCACAGGAACCCAGACCTCCTAAGTGTTTGGGACTCACAGTTCCCAGAAGTCCGAGCCGAGGGTCGGGAATTCTGGGAGCTGGAGTCCAAGACACCTGGAAGGCTTGTAAATCCGCAACTCCAAAAGTATATATCTCCTTTTGCTTACGTATCAGTACATCCACCTTTACCTCTCTGAAGCTGTTATGCTTTATTTACCTCCAACCTTTTTATTTTATTTCTATTTTTTGCAACATCTCCCAACGATTTTACGTTTTTGGTTCTTTGAAACGTTCGGACGGCATTACTGAAGGCACATCTGGGGGTGAAACTCAAACGTCTGTGGCCTTTGAGGGTATCCGTGGCATTCAGTAGTATTTGGAGGTGTTTGGGTCTCCCTTTTAGAGCCTGGCGCTTGCAAAAAGTGTGCAGACGTGGCAGTCCTGCTTTGTCGTAGCGGTCCGAAAGCTCAAAAGCAGAGGCATGGATGAGGAAACCGAATAGGAAATTAACCCCGTTTTCCGTCTTTTTCTCTGTCCTGCTTTCTGTCCACTTCAGTCCTTTGGGAGCATGACGTTCTGCCCGCAATACTCGCCCGCAAAGGCAAATAAATGCCATCCAAAGTTGATAACTAAAGGGATTTTCGAAAAGCAAAACAGTTGAACAAGAACGCCTCTCTCTTTTTCTATGGGGTGATATTATTTATTTATTATTTATGTACATCATTTATATACCGCTTTCCTCTCCTAGCGGTTTGCGACATCTATATATATCTCTCTATATATAAAAGAGTGATGGCATCACAGCGACCCACAAAACAACAAAACTACAGGCCCCCCAACCTCGAAATTTGACAACACAACCCGTCATCCACGCCTCTAGGTTGATACAACAAAAAGAAAAGAAAAATAAAGTCCTAATTAGAGAGAGAGGAATAATTGCTTTTATCCAATTGCTGCCAGTTAGAAGGCTAAGCTCCTCCAACTTGGTCTCCTAGCAACCCCCCCAAAAAATAATAAAAAACACTAAAAAAATTAATACAATAAAATACTATAATAACAGAAAATAACTAAAAATAATACAAGAAAATAATAAAATATAATAAATAAAAATATAACTTACAATAAAATTAATTAAAAAATGCAAATAATGTCAAATAAAAATTACACAACAATTTTTAACCAATACCACCACCACTTTGCCACAGCAACGCGTGGCCGGGCACAGCTAGTATATATATATAAATGTAATGTGTATTTTTCCCATGGAGTCAACAACAAAACCACTGAACCAAACCACACCAAATTTGGCCACAAAAGACGTAATCATCCAATTTATGTCTTTCAATTATATATATATATATATATATATGTATGTATGTATGTATGTATATATGTATAATGTGTATTTTTCCCATTTCCCATGGAGTAAACAACAAAACCACTGAACCAAATCACACCAAATTTGGCCACAAAAGATATAGTCATCCAATCTATGTCTTTCAATAAAAATTATATATATATATATATATATATATATATATATGTGTGTGTGTGTGTGTGTGTGTGTGTGTGTGTGTGTGTGTGTGTGTGTGTGTAATGTGCATTTTCCTATGGAGGAAACAACAAAACCACTGAACTAGATCACATCAAATTTGGCCACAAAAGACGTAGTCATCCAATCTGTCTTTCAATAAAAAATCTCTATATATATGTATTATGTGTATTTTTCCCATTTCCCATGGAGTAAACAACAAAACCACTGAACCAAATCACATCAAATTTGGCCACAAAAGACGTAGTCATCCAATCTGTCTTTCAATAAAAAATCTCTCTCTATATATATGTATTATGTGTATTTTTCCCATTTCCCATGGAGTAAACAACAAAACCACTAAACCAAATCACATCAAATTTGGCCACGAAAAACGTAGTCATCCACTCTATGTCTTTCAATAACTAACTCTCTCTCTCTCTCTCTCTCTATATATATATATATAAAAAAATGTAATGGGCATTTTTCCCATGGAGTAAACAACAAAGCCACTGAACCCAAACACACCAAATTTGGCCACAAAAGACATAGTCATCCAATCTATGTCTTTCAGTAAAAAAAATCTATATATATATGAATGTAATGTGTATTTTTCCCTTGGAGTAAACAACAAAACCACACAATATATTGATAGAGTACAATATAGTAATTTATTACCAGTATTGTACTACGCTAATAATATAATATTGTATGTAAATTTAATTTGTAAGCCGCTCTGAGTCCCCTTCGGAGTGAGAAGGGCGGCATATAAATGTAGTGAATAATAATAATAATAATAATAATAATAATATGACACAGCAAACAAGATAGATATGCTGGATTTCATATCACAAAATCACAAGTCGGAACACTTCCCAAGTGTTTAGGACTGTGTGATGTTTTTTCGGATATAATAATATCTTATTATTATTATTATTATTATTATTTTCCCATTGAGTAAACAACAAAACCACTGAACCTACACACACCAAATTTGGCCACAAAAGACTTAGTCATCCAATCTATGTCTTTCAATTAAAAAAAACCTAGAAAAATAAAGTCCAAATTACAGAGGACGAGGAAGAGCCGTTCTCCCCCTGGATGCCAGTCAGAAGGGTAGGCCCCGCCCCCTGTGTACAATAGCCTTGTCCCGGGCGAGTCTTGCTCCGCAGCCACAACGTCCTGCCCCCTCGGTGTGTTTGTGGGGATGCTTCCTCTCTTCTTTCCTTTCGCTCATCCCTCCGGCTTCCTCCTTGGGGCTGAAACCCCTGCAGTGAAACTGAACTAACCGCTCTGACTCCTTGTGATTATTATTATTATTGTTTCTCTCTCTCTCTTCCCCACCATTGCTTGTATATAATCAGTGTTGTAGAGACTTTTTAATCTGTGCATAGAGCTGTGCGAGAGGCAGCGTTCGCCAGAGGGGCCTCGGCTCTTCCCCACCCGCCCCGAATTGGAAGCCCGGATTTGGAAGGATCTCCGGTCCTTGCCTCTCGATTGGTGGATTCCTCGGCCCTGTCGCGGGAGGGGAGAGGAACTGGCGGTTGGGGTTTTCACTCTAATATATTGCCAAATGGCTTTGGGGTCTCCAAAGACGAGACTAGGAAGCACGTAATGCAGAACAAAATGTATGTGTATATACACACTTGAAAACTCCCAAAAATTATAATACAAATCAAGATTCTACAACTCTATATTAGAGTACTTCTCATCAAAAAATAGCTTTCAAAGTATCATCATGGACCTCTTAGACATTGTGTTAGAATACAACTATTTTACTTTCTAAATGTGAAACATATAAATTGGCAATAGAGGGCGCAAGAGGACTGCCCATAGCTATCCCAAAAGTTTGCAAATAAAATTGTTTATCAAAACTAAAATAGTTGTATTCTAACACAATGTCTAAGAGGTCCATGATGATAGTTTGAAAGCTATTTTTTGATGAGAAGTACTCTAATATAGAGTTGTAGAATCTTGATTTGTATTATAATTTTTTGGGAGTTTTCAAGTGTGTATATACACATACATTTTGTTCTGCATTATCATAGATATTGTGCATTATTCGCTAAGAAGCACGTAAGCCTCGCTGAGCCACATTACAGATTGGTGCATTCATATTACATCAGTTCTTTCCTATAATAATAACTAGCACATCTACCCAGCATTTACCTCTCTCCTGTCATCCCTTCTTTCTTCTTCGTGGTCCCCGTGAAATGCGCACAGCCCATATGTGCGAATTTCACAGGTGACCACTCAAAGAAATACAGTTACAGGTAAGCAGCTATTCCTTTTCTTTTCCTCCTCTTAGTCCTTTTCCTTCCTCCCTCCCCTCTTTTTTCTTTTTTTTTCCCTCCCTCTCTCCCTCCTTTCTTTCCCTTCCTTTTCCTTTCTCTTCCTTCTTTCTCTCCTTTTTCTTTCTTTCCCTTTCCCTCTTTCTTTCTCTTTCCCTTTGCTCATGCCTTTCCTTTCTCTTCCTTCTCTCCTTTTTCTTTCTTTCCCTTTCCTTCTCTCTTTCTCCTTCCCTTCGCTCATGCCTTTCCTTTCTCTTCCTTCCCTCCTTTTTCTTTCTTTCCCTTTCCTTTCTCTTCCTTCCCTCCTTTTTCTTTCCCTTTCCTTCTTTCTTTTCCCTTCACTCATGCCTTTCCTTTCTCATCCTTCCCTCCTTTTTCTTTCTTTTTCTTCCCCTTTTCTTTTTCTTTCTCTTCCTTTGTGCCTTTCCTTTCTCTTCCTTCCTTCTCTCCTTTTTCTTTCTTTCCCTTTCCTTTCTCTTCCTTCCCTCCTTTTTCTTTCCCTTTCCTTCTTTCTTTCTTTTCCCTTCACTCATGCCTTTCCTTTCTCATCCTTCCCTCCTTTTTCTTTCTTTTCCTTACCTTCTCTCTTTCTCTTCCTCTTCCCTCCTTTTTCTTTCTTTCCCTTTCCTTCTCTCTTTCTCCTTCCCTTCGCTCATGCCTTTCCTTTCTCATCCTTCCCTCCTTTTTCTTTCTTTTCCTTACCTTCTCTCTTTCTCTTCCTCTTCCTTCCCTCCTTTTTCTTTCTTTCCCTTTCCTTCTCTCTTTCTCCTTCCCTTCGCTCATGCCTTTCCTTTCTCATCCTTATCTCCTTTTTCTTTCTTTTCCTTACCTTCTCTCTTTCTCTTCCTCTTCCTTCTCTCCTTTTTCTTTCTTTCCCTTTCCCTCTTTCTTTCTCTTTCCCTTCACTCATACCTTTCCTTTCTCTTCCTTCTCTCCTTTGTCTTTCTTTCCCTTTCCTTCTCTCTTTCCCTTCCCTTATATCTTTCCTTTTTCTTCCTTCTCTCCTTTGTCTTTCTTTCCCTTTCCTTCTCTCTTTCCCTTCGCTCATGGCTTTCTCTTCCTTCTCTCCTTTTTCTCTCTTTTTCTTTCCCTTCCCTTTTGCCTTTCCTTTCTCTTCCTTTCTTCTCTCCTTTTTCTTTCTTTCCCTTTCCCTCTTTCTTTCTCTTTCCCTTCGCTCATGCCTTTCCTTTCTCTTCCTTCTCTCCTTTTTCTCTCTTTTTCTTTCCCTTCCCTTTTGCCTTTCCTTTCTCTTCCTTTCTTCTCTCCTTTTTCTTTCTTTCCCTTTCCCTCTTTCTTTCTCTTTCCCTTCGCTCATGCCTTTCCTTTCTCTTCCTTCTCTCCTTTTTCTTTCTTTTTCTTTCCCTTTCCTTTCCTTTTTCTTTCTCTTCCCTTGTGCCTTTCCTTTCTCTTCCTTCTCTCCTTTTTCTTTCTTTCCCTTTCCTTCTCTCTTTCTCTTTTCCTTCGCTCATGCCTTTCCTTTCTCTTCCTTCTCTTTTTTTCTTTCTTCTTTTCCTTTCCTTTTCCTTCTCTCCTTTCCTTTTTCCCTTTCTCTTCCTTCTTCTCCTTCCTTTTCCTTTCCTTTCTCCCTTCCCCTGCTCTGAGAGAGCCTACCTCACAATAAATAACACATTACTTTATTTATATTCCGCCCCATCTCCCCGAAGGAACTCAATGTCTCCATGGCAATGTGGTCTCTTTCCTTCCTTCCCCTCATATACAAGTCACATTTCTTTCCCAGGGACATCACGAAGGGCCACTTCACCTAACCACAGCCAGTCCAGTGACATCAGAAAGGGCTACTGGATTGTCACCTAACAGTGGTTCAATCTGACATACGAATGGACACACACACAAGATAAATAGATAAGAATAGTCATCATTTTATTTCTTACCTGCCTCTTGTCAAAGCTCGAGGCAGAGTACAATATAATTAAAATATAGAGATAATAAAGACCAAAGTACTTATTTTCATGATCGAATTGCTGACATGTTTTCAGAGGCGCCAAAGCAGTACCTATTTATCTACTCACATAGCTGTTTTCGAACTGCTAGGTAAGCAGAAGCTAGGGCTGACGGCAGAAGCTCACCTCGACCCACGACTTGAATCACCAACCTTCTGGTCGGTAAGATCGTCTGTAGTGGCAGTTTAATACGATTCTCATAACCAAAAGCAGAGATATCTGTCCATCTCCAAAGCGGGAGACCCCGCCGCTATCCTCTCGACAGCAACAAAAACGGTCAAAACTTGCCCCGAAGCCCCTCTGTTGCAGTGCTGCCTCCTTTTCTTAGATAAACCTTACTTGAAGTAAAGTACTCTTCTTTTATTGCTGTGTTCCACTAGGTTGCAAATAAACCCACCTATTAACTAGTTTTTTTTCCTTCTGTAAACGAAAGTGTTGTGCGTTTTTTAGAAATCTATACATCTTACTGATGGAACACTACATATTTCTTTTATGTATTTACTGACCTGTGTTTTTGCTACTTTTTTTCCTTTTTTTCCCCCCTCTCTCTCTCCCACCCCCTTCCCTTGATATTTTATTATTTTTTGTTTCCCTTCCTTCCCTTTCTCCCCCGATCCGGAATTTCTTTGCCAACTGACTGCACGGTTCTTCTGCTTCCTGTTGTTGCTTGAAACAAAATTTATTATTTTTTTATTATTTACCAAACCAAACCAAAAAAAAAAAAAAACAATACACCCCTCTCAAAACAAAAACAAACACCAAACCTTCCTGCTCTTCGGAAACCAACTTGCCCTCCAATATTAACCATCTTGAAAACTTCATCATCCATCAACCAATTTCGCCATTTCCTGCGGGGACTACTCTACCTTTCCTTCGTTGGCGACGATTTGCGCAACCTTCGCTCTCCCCTCCGATTCCTTACCTCTTCCCTGTCCCTCCGCTGCCTTGCTCTGCTGTTCTCTAAAGAGAGTTACGCCCCAATGCCTCTTTATTCTTTTCGGTATGTTATCATTCACACTTTTTTAATTACTTTGTTTTATTTGGTTTGTTTCATTACTTTTGGGGGGGGGGGAGGGGAAGGCGGCCTTGTCGTGGGGAAGGGGGGCGGTGGGGCTGAATGCTTTCGTTACCCAAATGCAAGTTTATTTTATTTCTTGTGCATGGTTTTTGGGTTGCTTTGCATGCCCCTTGGGGTCAACCACATTGAAATAGCATAAGAGGGAGGAGGGCATTGGTTTACCTTTTCTCCGCTGGTCCAATATCAAATTTTCAGCAGGGATCCCGTCAGGTCCGCTGGATTTGTTATTTTTTCGTTGTTTGTTTTTTAGTGCTGGGGTACGACCCAATTGAGGGCAATCTGGGATGACCTTGGGGGCGCGGGCAAGAAATGGCAGGGTTTCCCCCCTTGAAGACATGCCTTTGTCCCCACCCCCTTCTCTTTTCCTCAAGGAGTCTATGGTGATGTGCAGAGAGTGAAGATCTTGTTCAACAAGAAGGAGAACGCCTTGGTTCAGATGGCAGATGGCAACCAAGCCCAGCTGGGTGAGCAAATGGGCTTTCCGTCCCATTGGATAGAATCCTAGAGTTGGAAGGGACCCCAAAGACCATCCAGTTCCCAAAGATGGATGGATGGATGGATGGATGGATGAATGGATGGATGATAGAATCCTAGAACCCTAGAGACGGGAGGGACACCAAAGGCTATCCAGTTCCCAAAGACAGATGAATGGATGATAGAATCTTAGTTGGAAGGGACCTCAATGGCCATCCAGTTCCCAAAGATGGATGGATGGATGGATGATAGAATCCTAGAGTCGGAAGGAACCTCAATGGCCATCCAGTCCAATTCCCATAGATAGATAGATGGTAGAATCCTAGAGTTGGAAGGAACCCCAAAGGCCATCCAGTTCCCAAAGATGGATGGATGGATGATATAATCCTAGAGTTGGAAGGAACCTCAATGGCCATCCAGTTCCCAAAGATGGATGGATGGATGGATGATAGAATCCTAGAGTTGGAAGGAACCTCAATGGCCATCCAGTTCCCAAAGATGGATGGATGGATGGATGGATGATAGAATCCTAGAGTTGGAAGGAACCCCAAAGGCCATCCAGTTCCCAAAGATGGATGGATGGATGATAGAATCCTAGAGTCTGAAGGAACCTCAATGGCCATCCAGTCCAATTCTCATAGATAGATAGATGGTAGAATCCTAGAGTTGGAAGGAAACCCAAAGGCCACCCAGTTCCCAAAGATGGATGGATGATAGAATCCTAGAACCCTAGAGTCGGGACTCCAAAGGCCATCCAGTTCCCAAAGATGGATGGATGGATGGATGGATGGATGGATGATAGAATCCTAGAGTCGGAAGGAACCTCAATGGCCATCCAGTCCAATTCTCATAGATAGATAGATGGTAGAATCATAGAGTCGGAAGGAACCCAAAAGGCCATCCAGTTCTCAAAGATGGATGGATGGATGGATGGATGATAGAATCCTAGAGTTGGAAGGAACCCCAAAGGCCATCCAGTTCCCAAAGATGGATGGATGGATGGATGATAGAATCCTAGAGTCGGAAGGGACCTCAATGGCCATCCAGTCCAATTCTCATAGATAGATAGATAGATAGATAGATAGATAGATAGATAGATGGTAGAATCCTAGAGTTGGAAGGAACCCCAAAGGCCATCCAGTTCCCAAAGATGGATGGATGGATGGATGGATGATAGAATCCTAGAACCCTAGAGTCGGGAGGGACTCCAAAGGCTATCCAGTTCCCAAAGACAGATGAATGGATGATAGAATCTTAGTTGGAAGGGACCTCAATGGCCATCCAGTCCAATTCCTAAAGATAACTAGATGGTGGAATCCTAGAGTTGGAAAGGACCCCAAAGACCATCCAGTTCCCAAAGATGGATGGATGGATGGATGGATGGATGATAGAATCCTAGAGTCGGAAGGAACCTCAATGGCCATCCAGTCCAATTCCCATAGATAGATAGATGGTAGAATCCTAGAGTTGGAAGGAACCCCAAAGGCCATCCAGTTCCCAAAGATGGATGGATGGATGGATGGATGAATGATAGAATCCTAGAATCGGAAGGGACCTCATTGGCCATCCAGTACAATTCCGATAGATAGATTGATGTCCAATTCATAAAGATGGATGTCTGGATGACATGATCATAGAATCCTAGAGTTGGAAGGGAATCCAAAGGACGTACAATTCATACAGATGGATGGATGGATGATCGAATCCTAGAACTCTAGAATCGGAAGGGACCTCAATGGCCATCCAGTCCAATTCTCATAGATAGATAGATGGTAGAATCCTAGAGTTGGAAGGAACCCCAAAGGCCATCCAGTTCCCAAAGATGGATGGATGGATGGATGGTAGAATCCTAGAACCCTAGAGTCGGAAGGGACTCCAAAGGCCATCCAGTTCCCAAAGATGGATGGATGGATGGATGGATGGTAGAATCCTAGAACCCTAGAGTCGGAAGGAACCCCAAAGGCCATCCAGTTCCCAAAGATGGATGGATGGATGGATGGTAGAATCCTAGAACCCTAGCGTCGGAAGGGACTCCAAAGGCCATCCAGTTCCCAAAGACAGATGAATGGATGATAGAACCTTAGTTAGAAGGAACTTCAATGGCCATCCAGTCCAATTCCTAAAGATAACTAGATGGTGGAATCCTAGTGTTGGAAAGGACCCCAAAGGCCATCCAGTTCCCAAAGATGGATGGATGATAGAATCCTAGAACCCTAGAGTCGGAAGGGACCTCAATGGCCATCCAGTCCAATTCCCATAGATAAATGGATGGTAGAATCCTAGAGTTGGAAGGAACCCCAAAGGCCATCCAGTTCCCAAAGATGGATGGATGGATGGATGGATGGATGGATGGAAGAATCCTAGAACCCTAGAGTCGGAAGGGACTCCAAAGGCTATCCAGTTCCCAAAGACAGATGAATGGATGATAGAATCTTAGTTGGACGGGACCTCAATGGCCATCCAGTCCAATTCCTAAAGATAACTAGATGGTGGAATCCTAGAGTTGGAAAGGACCCCAAAGGCCATCCAATTCCCGAAGATAGATGCATGGATGTTACAATAATAGAATCCTAGAGTCGGAAGGGAATCCAAAGGATGTCCCATTCATAAAGATGGCTGGATGATCAGAGTTGGAAGGGAGTCCTATCACCATCCAGTCCATTTCCCAAAGACAGATAGATGGTAGAATCCTAGAGTTGGAAGGAACCCCAAAGGCCATCCAATTCCCAAAGTTAAATGGATGGATGATAGAGCTTCATTCAATGGAAAGAATCTTAAGAGTCGGAAGGGACCCCAATAGCCATCCAGTCTAATTCCCAAAGATAGATAGGTGGTGGAGTCCTAGAGTTGGAAGGAACCCCAAAGGCCATCCAATTCCTGAAGATGGATGGATGGATGGATGATACAATCATAGAATCCTAGAGTTGGAATGGAATCCAAAGGACGTCCAATTCATAAAGATGGATGGATGATCGAATCTTAGAGTTGGAAGGGACTCCTATCACCATCCAGTCCATTTCCCAAAGACAGATAGATGGTAGAATCCTAGAGTTGGAAGGAACCCCAAAGGCCATCCAGTTCCCAAAGATGGATGGATGAATGATAGAATCCTAGAATCGGAAGGGACCTCATTGGCCATCCAGTCCAATTCCGATAGATAGATTGATGTCCAATTCATAAAGATGGATGTCTGGATGACATGATCATAGAATCCTAGAGTTGGAAGGGAATCCAAAGGACGTACAATTCATACAGATGGATGGATGGATGATCGAATCCTAGAACTCTAGAATCGGAAGGGACCTCAATGGCCATCCAGTCCAATTCCCATAGATAGCTTGATGGGAGAATCCTAGAGTTGGAAGAGACTCCAAAGGCCCTCTCATTCCCAAAGATAGATGGATGGGTGATAGAGAATCTATGGAAAGAATCTTAAAAGTTGGAAGGAACCCCAATGGCCATCCAGTCCAATTCCCAAAGATAGATGTGAGAATCCTAGAGTTGGAAGGGACCCCAAATGATGTCCAATTCATAAAGATAGATGCATGGATAATTGAATCTTAGACTCCAGTGGGACCCCAGTGGCCATCCAGTCTAATTCCCATAGATCAGTGATTCCTAAAGTGGGTGCTACCGCCCCCCCCCCCCCCCCGGTGGGCGCTGGAGCAATCCGGGGGGGGGGGTGATGGCACCTATTAGGACACGGGGGCAGGGCCTCTTCCCGAGTGCCGGAGACAAGACTGATCACCTGAGGCACCTGTAAGGACACACAGGTGGCGGAGCTAGAGGAGTGGGCGTGGCTTCTTCCCAAGAACCCGAGACAGAGCTGAGAATCTATACCTCTCCTGTGGCGCTTGTTGGGACACGGGGCGGAGCTAGGGAAGAGGGCGGGGCCTCCTTCCAAGAGCCCAAGACAGGGCTGAGCCTGAGAGGCTCCTGAGAGGCCGTTTAGGACTGAAGGGCGGGGCCAGTTCCCAAGAGCGTGAGACAGGGCTGAGCCTCTGTATCCCTCTCCTGAGGCGCTTGTTAGAACACAGGGGCGGGGCATAGAGATTCAGCCCCGTCAGGCACTTGGGAAGAGGCCCCGCCCCCTCCTCTAGCCCCGCCCCCTGTGTCCTGGCAGGCGCCACAGGACAGGGATAGAAGCTCAGCCCTGCCTCAGAGCTCGGAACCCTGCCCATCCCAGTCCTGGCTGCCCATTTGTGGCCCCGCCCACCTCCCCTCTCATCCCTGCATCTTGGACTGGGGGAGAGGCTCAGCCCCGCCCTCTTGAGCAAGAGCCACACCCACCCCTCTAAGCCACACACCCCTTTCCAGGGGGCGCTGAGTCATATTTTTTCTGGAAAGCGGGCGGCAGGCCAAATAAGTTTGGGAACCACTGCCATAGATAGATAGATGTTGGGATCCTAGAGTTGGAAGTCCATAGGATGTTGCCGTATTTGTGCCCTGAAGCCTGGCGATGCCTCCGTGACGTAAAACGCCTGTCCGGTTCTCGTTCCCAACAGCCATGAGCCACCTCAACGGGCAGAAGCTGCACGGGAAGCCCATCCGGATCACGCTCTCCAAGCACCAGACGGTGCAGCTGCCCCGCGAAGGGCAGGAGGACCAGGGCCTGACCAAGGATTACGGCAACTCCCCCCTCCACCGCTTCAAGAAGCCCGGCTCAAAGAACTTCCAGAACATTTTCCCCCCGTCGGCCACCCTCCACCTCTCCAACATCCCGTAAGTGTCTGGCCTATCGGGTCTGCATCCCAAGTTTGGTCCAGATCCATCCTTGTTTGGGTTTGTCGTGTGCTCTGGATGTAGCTGAACTACAACTCCTCTAAATCCCTCCAGTATTTTGTGTTGGTCCTGGGGGTTCTGTGTGCCAAGTTAGTTCCAGGCTGATCGTTGGAGTTCATAGTGCTCTTAGATTACTGGTGAACTATACATCCTAGTCCCTACAACTCCTATAAATCATGGTGAATTCTCTCCAAACCTCTCTCGTCTGTTCAGTTGATGATCAATTCCTCTGTTTGGCATAGAAAAGAATAGGAAAGGGTTATCGGAGAGGTTATGCAAACTCCAGACCAATGGAAAGAGACAGAAACACTTGGGTGTCTGTGGTGGAGGAAATAATAATAATAATAATAATAATAATAATAATAATAATAATAATAATAATAATAATAATAAACTATTTGTATTCCGCCCTATCTCCCCAAGGGGACTCGGGAAAAATTATTGTTATTATTATTATTATTATTTTATTATGACACAGCAAACAAGATAGAGATGCTGGATTTCATATCACAAAATCACAAGTCGAACTCTTCCCAAGTGTCTAGGACTGTGTGATGTATTTTCGGATGATGCTGCAGATCCCAGTCGGGTGGCCTTTTGCAGTTGGCAGATCATGATTTTGTCAATGTCTATTGTTTCCAAATGCCGGCTGAGATCTTTTGGCACGGCACCCAGTGTGCCGATCACCACCGGGACCACCTGCACTGGTTTCTGCCAGAGTCTTTGAAGTTCCATCTTGAGGTCCTAATAGCGGCTGAGTTTTTCCTGTTGTTTTTCGTCAATGCGACTGTCACCTGGGATGGCGACATCAATGACCCAAACCTTTTTCTTTTCCACAACTGTGATGTCTGGTGTGTTGTGTTCCAGAACTTTGTCAGTCTGGATTCGGAAGTCCCACAGTATCTTTGCGTGCTCATTTTCCAAGACTTTTGCAGGTTTGTGATCCCACCAGTTCTTTGCTGCTGGGAGGTGGGACTTGAGGCATAAGTTCCAATGAATCCTTTGGGCCACATAGTTGTGCCTCTGTTTGTAGTCTGTCTGTGCAATTTTCCTACAGCAGCTGAGGATATGATCCATGGTTTCGTCGGTTTCCTTGCAGAGTCTGCATTTTGGGTCATCAGCTGATTTTTCGGTCTTGGCCTGAATTGCCTTTGTCCTGATGTCTTGCTCCTGGGCTGCAAGGATCAGGCCTTCTGTCTCCTTCTTCAGGGTCCCATTCGTGAGCCAGAGCCAGGTCTTCTCCTTGTCAGCTTTTCCTTCCATTTTGTCAAGGAACATTCCATGCAATGTTTTGTTGTGCCAGCTGTCAGCTCTAGTTTGTAGTGCGGTTTTCTTGTAGTGGTTGTCTGCTGTGCTTTGAGGAGTTTCTGATTTTTGACTTCAATCAAAACAGGTTCTTCACTTTGCTTGACATCTTCTGCCAGGGCATGTTCTTCTTCTTTCACTGCTTGTTTGACTTGTAAGAGTCCTCTGCCCCCTGATCTTCTAGGCGGATATAGCCGGTCAACATCACTGCGAGGGTGCAGGGAATGATGAATGGTCATGAGTTTTCTTGTTTTTCTATTATTATTATTATTATTATTATTATTATTATTATTGTTATTATTATTATTATTAGCAGAGTGCAACAGAGCCAATAGGAGCTTTTGTTAGAAAACAGGAGGCTGGATGGTCCTCTTTAAGGAGAGTTTTAGTTGTGCCGTACTGCACGGCAGAATGGAGTTGGATTTAGATAGCCCTTGTTGTTACGTTGTGTTATTCCGTGACCTTATATGTTTCCTTGACACTCAGACCAATGGGCGGGGTTATGTAAATTCCACACCAATGTAGAGAGTCTGGGATACCTGTGGTGGAGGAAAAACAGACAATCTAGGATGAAATTGTCTTCGAATGAAAGCCTTCCCTTGTGTGGTGGGGAGGATGGTGTTTGTGGAGAACTTTAGCTTGACTCTTGGCGATGTTCACGGCACTCGCCATAACCTGCAATGTCATGGGAAGGAGAGCCATTGGTGTCTCCTGAGTAGTGGGAGCTAGAGCTGTTTGTGGAAGTGGACACCCCAGCCACATACATACAGACATGTTTTCACTTTTATTATGCACTAGCTGTGCCCGGCCACACGTCTGGTGGTGTTGGTGAGAAATTGTTGAGGTAGTGGTGGTATTCCTTCTACCATGCAGGAGGAGGCAATCCAAGCACTCCTGACAGATGGCCATCCAGCATCTACATGATGATGATGATGATGATGATTATAATAATAATAGAAGCATAGAATCCAAGAGTTTGGAGAGACCCCTAAGGGCCATCCAGCCCAACCCTTTCTACTATGCAGCAGGACACAATCCAAGCATTCACAACACATGAACAACGTATAAATACTATACAATACTACACAGGGACATAGACCCCCTCTATCCTCACCACTTACACAGTACACAAACAACCAAATGCATACTAAACATAAAGACAACCATCCAACAGACATTCAATACCACCACTATCTCAACAAGTTCTCACCAACACCACCAGATAACGCCACAGCAACACGTGGCCAGGCACAGCTAGTAAGATTATAAATGGGTTATATAGCTGTATGGAAGGGCCTTGAGTCTACACTGCCATATAATCCAGTTAAAATCCGATAATCTGTATCTTATAGGCAGTGTGGAAGAGGCCTGAGGCCTAACTGTGCCTGTCCCCTGGGCTGAGTAGGTTGCTAGGAGACCAAGTGGACGGAGCTTAGCCCTCTAAACTGGCAGCAATGGGATAAAAACAATGATTCCTCTCCCTCTAATTAGGACTTTATTTTTCTTTTCTTTTTGTTGTATCAACCTAGAGCCGTGGATGATGGGTTCTGTTGTCAAATTTCGAGGTTGGGGGGCCTGTAGTTTTGTTGTTTTGTCCGGTGCCCTGATTCCATCACTCTTTTATATATATAGATTATTGTAAACAACAACAAGACTTTAAAATCCATAGTAAGGAGAAGGAAGCTGCTGATTGGGCGAGTGTGTCTTGAAGACTCTTGAGCCCCTGTTCCCTTTCCCTCCCTCCAGGCCTTCGATCATCGAAGACGACATCAAGCTGCTGTTCTCAAGCAACGGAGGCATGGTGAAAGGCTTCAAGTTCTTCCAGTAAGTCCAGTTCTTTCCTTGAGTTGGGAGCGGGGTAGTGATTCCGGGTGAGGTCATGTTCCTTTCTTCCTGGCCGCGTTGAGTTTGGCCTTGTCAATCTCAAGCTGTCTCCAGAGGGAGAGGCTGTGGAGAGAATGCTTCTGGAACATGGCCAGGCAGCCCAGAAAACTCACAGCAAGCCAGTGATTATGGCCATGAAAGCCTCCGACAACCCATTCAGAGCAAATGTTGGAAGCGCCGCTCCCTTAACGCCCTGCTCCTCCCCCAACAGGAGAGACCGCAAGATGGCGCTGATCCAGATGGGCTCCGTCGAGGAAGCCATCCAGTCCCTCATCGACCTCCACAACCACGACCTCGGCGAGAGCCACCACTTGCGCGTCTCCTTTTCCAAGTCTACCATTTAAGCGCCTTTTTAAAAGAAAAGCAACAACGCGGCGGCGGCGGTGACAACGTGACTGTTAAAACAACGCATCGCAAACGTCCGCCGCCGCTGTTGCCGCCCTTCTTCAAGGGTCCGGCTTCTTGATTATTACTATTTTTTGTTTTTATTTTTCAAAGGGCTGGCCCACTGATGCGGGGCGAGACCAACTTCCATCATTCCAGGGGAGGGGAGGGGAAGCCACTTTAAATAAGAAACAAAAACAAACGAATGCAGCAGAAGTGACCTTAGAAAGACGACAGATGTTTTATTTTTTTAATAGAGGAGAGCAGTTGACTAGGGCTTTTTTTCAGATGTGTCCGAATCTTTTTGACCAAGGAAGCAAACTAAATCCATTACGCTGGAGGGGAAAGAGTTGATGTTTTTGTTGGGGAGCCAAGGCGCAAAGATGGCTCCCATTCGAGAGCGTATTATTGCCTTTGCCCTTGGAAGGCTCCCCACTTTAAGTTGTCTGATGCTTTGTCGGCATCTGTTCTCAATTTTGTCCTAAACGCCACTCAGCCTTGGGAAAGAAAAGGCCTTCTTTTCCTCAGCCTATGCGCCTATGTGTCCACTAACCTCGTGGTGCCTTAGAGAAATTACAATTCCTCACTCGGGTCGTTAGAAAAGTTATAATCTGCAGGACGTTATGGGTCGGAAAGGGGAGACGAGCAGTCATTTCATTTGCGTCCCATGACATCGTCCCCATTGTACTTGATCACAATACTTCATCGGGTTAAGCATTTCGCCGTCAGACAAAAATTGCAAACAGTCCATGATGGTGCAAAATAAGAGACGACGAGCAGCTTTTTCCATCTCCCGCTCCATTTGTGTCCCTTGACATCGTCCCCATTGTACTTGATCAAAATACTTCATCGGGTTCAAGCATTTCGCCGTCAGACAAAAATTGCAAACAGTCCATGATGGTGCAAAATAGAGGCGTCGAGCACCCTTTTCTGTCTCCCAGTCCATTTGCGTCCCATGACATCGTCCCTATTGTACTTGATCAAAGTACTTGATGGGGTTCAAGCATTTTGCCATGAGATGAAATTTTGCAATCACGGTCCATGACGGCACAAAACGGAGGTGGCGAGCTGCTTTTTCCGTCTCCCACTCCATTTGTGTCCCTTGACATCGTCCCTGTTGTACTTTAAGTACTTGATCGAGTTCAAGCATTTTGCCATCAGACGAAATTTTGCAAACACAGTCCATGACAGCGCAAATCGGAGGTGGTGAGTGGCTTTTTCCGTCTCCCACTCCATTTGCATCCCATGACGTCGTCCTTGTTGCACTTGATCAAAGTACTTGATCGGGTTCACGCATTTCACCGTCAGACGAAATTTTGCAAAAATGGTCCATGATGGCGCAAAATAGAGGCGACGAGCAGCTTTTTCCGTCTCCTGCATCATTTGCGACCCATGACATCATCCCCATTGCGGCTTTAGCTTAGCTTCCTGGCAGGGTGAAAATACAATTCAGGTTCAAGCCGTCGGGCGAAATTTTGCGCAAATGGAGGCCCGAATGTAAGTATCATCCGACCCGAGCGTCTCAGAAACGACCCATTTTGAGCCTTAAGGTGCCTTGTTGTTACCTCCGTCACCGAAACCAGCATCTGTCTTAATCATAGCAGCCTTCAAATCCTCATTATGCGGATCGGGAACGACCCATTTTGAGCCTTAAGGTGCCTTGGTTACCTCTCACCGAAACCAGCATCTCTCCTAAACTATAGCAGCCTTCGTATCCTCGTTATAAATCCCCTTTTTATATAATTTACTCCTTTCTTCTTTCATTTGTTTGGTCTGTCCTTTGCCTTAGCTGTATTCCCAGTTGACCAAATATCCGAATGGGGTTCGTCAAGGTATTTATAAATATATATGTATATGCAAAAAGGCAATAGCGTTAATGTTTGTTATAGATAAGATGGTATAAAATATATCGAAACTTTAGTCTTCTATTACTTTTTTATCCTGTACTTTTGTAATTCATACGCTGGCAAAAAAAGCCCTTTTTAGTTGTTATCGAGAGGAGCATGTACACGTTCCACGTGAGGCGGCCGAAGTGCTTTGCTTCCAACGAAAGGGATCTGACTTTACAAATAAAGGGGAGCGGGGTCATCTTTAATAATCCAGCATTATTTTAAGAAACCTTTGTTTACCTTTTTCCTCCCCGATCGGTGCCTATGTCACCATTCCATCGAGGCCTTCCAACTTTCCCATTCCAACCCGCTTTGTATATTCCGATGTTGCCTTACCGGACCGGCTTGTTTCCCTCTTTATTTCATTCATGTCAAGATTTAAAAAAAAAAACAGAATGTTGTAGTTCATATCAGGGTTTTCAGATTGTGGACCAAAGCCGTTGTTTGTTTTTGAGTTATTACTATTTTTTTTCTCATTGTATGTGGTGTTGTCTCGTGTCGCTCCCGGTTGTCGTTCCGCAGCTCGCTTTTCTCACTTGAGGTTATGATTATTCTTTTTTCGAAGTCTTAAATTCCTTTTGGGGAAAGTCCTCCCGTTTCCAATTGGGGGACGCAATCTATGCTGGAGGAGTGTGTGGACCGCTTGAACAATGGAAGGACTTTTGGTTTGGTTGGCCGGGCCGTACCACAGATAGAACCTCGCTGTTGGCTATCACCATCTTGTCGCCGTTCTCCACGAATATATTCCTTAAGGCAGGCATGGGCAAACTATTTTGCCTTAGGGCTGCGTTGTGGGCCTGGGTGGGAGAAGACCTGGGAGAGGGAGGGACCAGGAGGACGTGGTGTAGGGCCCGGGGCATCCTCAGGTTGTCCTCCTGGCGTAAGGACAGGGATGCTCGCACCGTCCTTATTCTGGGAGAAGAGTGAGACAGGCGACATCTGAGAGCACTCCGGAGTGCTCTCAACCGCTGCATGTTTTCCACAAGCCGTCCTCCTGGCATAAGTACAGGGTTGCTCATACCTTCCTTATGCTGGGAGGAAGGTGAGACACGCAGTGGCTGAGAGCACTCCGGAGGGCTCTCAATTGTTGCATGCCTTCCTCAAGCCATCCTCCCAACATAAGTACAGGATTGCTCGTACCTTCATTATGCTGGGAGGAAGGCAGACACGCCGTGGCTGAGAGCACTCCGAAGGGCTCTCAACCGCTACTTGCCTTCCACGAGCCGTCCTCCTGGCATAAGTACAGGGTTGCTTTCAACTACCTTATGCCGGGAGGAAGGTGAGACACGCAGTAGCTGAGAGCACTCCGAAGGACTTGTCTTCCACAAGCCATCCTCCCGACATAAGTACAGGATTGCTCGTACCTTCCTTATGCTAGGAGGAAGGTGAGACATGCAGTGGCTGAGAGCACTCCGGGGCGCTCTCAACCGCTGCATGCCTTCCTCAAGCCGTTCTCCTAGCGTAAGTACAGGATTGCTCGTACCTTCCTTATGCCGGGAGGAAGGTGAGACAGGCAGTAGCTGAGAGCACTCCGGGGGGCTCTCATCCGCTGTGTGCCTTCCATGAGGCACACAGTGCAGAGTTGCTCTCACCTACCTTATCCCGGGAGGAAGATGAGACATGCAGTGGCTGAGAGCACTCTGAAGGGCTCTCAAGCGCTGCTTGCCTTCCACGAGCCATCTTCCCGACATAAGTACAGGATTGCTTGTACCTTCCTTATGCTAGTAGGAAGGTGAGACACGCAGTGGCTGAGAGCACTCCGGGGTGCTCTCAACCGCTGCATGCCTTCCTCAAGCCGTTCTCCCGGCATAAGTACACCCCATTTTTGCACCAGGAGGAGGGCGAGACATGCAACAGTTGCCCTGATCCTCTGGAATACTCTTCCCTCAATCTTCGAGTTGTCCTCAGCATGATGCCGGGAGGAGGGTGAGACAGGCAACATCTGAGAGCACTCCGGGGGGCTCTCGTCTACTGTATGCCTTCCTCAAGCCGTGCTCCTGACATAAGTACAGGGCCGCTCGCACTGTCCTTATGCCAGGAGGACGGCGCGACATGCAACAGTTGCCCCACTCCTCCTCTTCGATCCTCCTCCATCAATCTTCTAACTGTCCTCTCAACATATCGGGAGGAGGATGAGACAGGCGACATCTGAGAGCACTCCAGAGGGCTCTCATCCACTGTGTGCCTTCCTCAAGCCGTCCTCCCAGCATAAGTACAGGGCTGCTTGCACCGTCCTTATGCCGGGAGGAGAGCAAGACATGTGACTGTTGCCCCAAGCCGCCTCCCCAATACTCCTCTCTTGATCTTCAAGCTGTTCTCTCAGCATTATGCCAGGAGGAGGGCAAAATAGGCAACGTCTTTGAGCACTCTGAAGGGCTCTCAACCACTGTGTGCCTTCCTCAAGCCATCCTTGCACTGTCTTTATGCTGGGAGGAAGGCAAGACATGCAGTGGCTGAGAGCACTCCGGAGGGCTCTCAACCACTCTGTGCCTTCCTCAAGTCGTCCTCCCGGCATAAGTACACTGTCGTACTCTTCTTATGTCGGGAGGAGGGCGAGATGTGATGATTGTCCCAATACTCCTCCCTCTATCTTCGGGCTATCTCAACATTGTACCGGGAGGAGGGCGAAACAGGTGACGTCTGAGAGCACTTTTGGGGGCTCCCATCGTGTGTCCTCCTGGCATTAATACACACCGTCCTTATGCAGAGGAGGGTGGGACGTGACGAGTGTCCCGATCCACCTCCCAAATATTCCTCCCTCTATCTTTGGGCTGTCCTCTCAACATTATACCGGGAGGAGGGCGAAACAAGGGACCTCTGAGAGCACTTTTGGGGGCTCCCATCCGTTGTGTGTCCTCCTGGCATAAATACACCATCCTTATGCAGAGGAGGGTGGGATGTGACGAGTGTCCCAATCCACCTCCCAAATATTCCTCCCTCTATCTTAGGGCTGTCCTCTCAACATTATACCAGGAGGAGGACGAAACAAGGGACCTCTGAGAGCACTCTGGGGGGCTCCCATCCGTTGTGTGTCCTCCTGGCATAAATACACCATCCTTATGCAGAGGAGGGTGGGATGTGACGAGTGTCCCGATCCACCTCCCAAATATTCCTCCCTCTATCTTCGGGCTGTCCTCTCAACATTATACCGGGAGGAGGACGAAACAAGGGACCTCTGAGAGCACTCTGGGGGGCTCCCATCCGTTGTGTGTCCTCCTGGCATAAATACACCATCCTTATGCAGAGGAGGGTGGGATGTGACGAGTGTCCCGATCCACCTCCCAAATATTCCTCCCTCTATCTTAGGGCTGTCCTCTCAACATTATACCAGGAGGAGGACGAAACAAGGGACCTCTGAGAGCACTCTGGGGGGCTCCCATCCGTTGTGTGTCCTCCTGGCATAAATACACCATCCTTATGCAGAGGAGGGTGGGATGTGACGAGTGTCCCGATCCACCTCCCAAATATTCCTCCCTCTATCTTCGGGCTGTCCTCTCAACATTATACCGGGAGGAGGGCGAAACAAGCGACCTCTGAGAGCACTTTTGGGGGCTCCCATCCGTTGTGTGTCCTCCTGGCATAAATACACCATCCTTATGCAGAGGAGGGTGGGACGTGACGATTGTCCCGATCCGCCTCCCTTGATCTTCGAGCTGTCCTCAGCATTATGCCGGGAGGAGGATGAGGCAGGCAACGCCTGAGAGCTCTCCGGAGGGCTCTCAACTGCTGCATGCGTTCGAGCCGTTCTCCCGGCATAAGTACAGGGCTGCTCGCACTGTCCTTATGCCAGGAGGAGGATGAGACATGCGGTGGCTGAGAGCGCTCCAGAGGGCTCTCGGCTGCTGTGTGCCTTCCTTCCCTGTCCTTTCTGCTTAAGGATGTGACGGGCATTCTTATGCCAAGACGACAGGGAAAATGGGTGCCACATCCGACCCCAGGGCCTTAGTTTGTCCATGCCTGCCTTATGGGGTACGAGGAGGATGGGAAGGGGCTACCCAGGACCCTCTTTGCATTTTGCGAGGTGATGTGAAACTAACCCAAGTCCCTCCCGGGTCACCGCACATTCCAGTCTTAACGGAACCTGCGTTAGAATGGTCTTAATTTTGACATTTTGCTATTAGGACAATGGACTCACTCTTAACCCCGTTTGCGGCGGTATCGGAGTGGCGTTCCCCCGTCCCCCTTTCTTTTGGATCCTGTGTTTTCTTTTCCTTTACTTTTTTTGGCATGTAAATGTAAGTAACGAGAAGAAGAAAAAGGTGTAAATATTTATACTTTTTTATACCTGTTGTAAGACACGAGGAGGGCGCCACCCGCCCGCCCGTCCGCATTTTTACGGAGAAACAGATGTATATTTTGATAACCAGCGATTTCCAGGTTCAGTATTGTGGAAGGGGGCGGGCCACGCGCAACAGCAAGTCCCCATTGCCTGGTTTGAAAAGACAAAAAAAAACATGTATCGCAAAAAAAAAATAATATTTGAAATTAAAACTATTTTATAACAGACTGTAGTAATCTTTTTCCGTAGCCTTTTAGCGATTGGCTTGTTTTAAGTTTGTAGAAATCGGCCCTCAACGGCCGGCCTGTACTTCTTTTTATTTTGCCTTTCAATAAATGTCTTCTGTATTCTTTGCTCCTGCTTTATTTTTTCTCCTCCCTTTTTTATTGTTGTCTCTTGTTTCGTTTTGTTTTGCTTGACTCCTCCTTGCGCGACTCCAGCTGCCTCCCATTTTATGTTACCTTTCCTTTCCATATCACCAAAGCGTTTGGGTGGGAGGTGATTGTGGATGCGCATATATCTCTCTGCTGCCACCAAATGTGAGTTTGCACTTACCTCCGCAATAATAATAATATCATCTATATATATAAAAATGTTATGTGTGTTTTACTATGGAATAAACAACAAAACCACTGAACCAAATCACACCAACTTTGGCCGCAAAAGACATAGTCATCCAAAATATGTCTTTCAAACCACAAAACTTAGAAAAATAATAATCATCATCATCTATCTATATATATAAAAGGGTAATGAAATTTCGGCCTAGGACAAAACAACAAAACTACACATCCCAGAAACACTACACTTGGCAGCACAACCCCTCATCCATGCCTCTACGTTCATACAACAAAAAGAAAAGAAAAATAAAGTCCTAATTAGAGGGAGAGGAACAATTGTTTTTTTCCAGTTGCTGCCAGTTAGAAGGCTAAGCTCCGCCCACTTGGTCTCCTAGCAACCCACTCAGCCCAGGGGACAGGCAGAGTTAGGCCTCACTTAGACCTCTTCCACACTGCCTGTAAAATACATATTCTCTGATTTGAACTGGATTATATGGCAGTGTAGACTCAAGGCCCTTCCACACAGCTATATAACCCATTTATAATCGACTTAATGTCAGGGGAAAACCTTGACCCTTGACCTTAACTACCACCAATACCTCAATACTTTATTTCCCAGACCACCAGACTTCGCCACAGCAACACATCCAAAATATGTCTTTCCAACAAAAAAAACTTAGAAAAATAAAGTCCAAATTAGAGGACCAGGAAAAGCCTTTTCCCCCCAGCTGCCAGTCAGAAGGGTAGGGCCCACCCACTTCGTCTCCTAGCAACCCACTCAGCCATTTAATGGCACCCAGGGCCACTTCAATCAGGTCTCTTCCACACTGCCTACAGATTATCTGTATTAGCTACAGTAGAGTCTCACTTATCCAGGACTCACTTATCCAAGGTTCTGGATTATCCAAGGCATTTTTGTGGTCGATGTTTTCAATATATCGTGATATTTTGGTGCTCAATTCGTAAATACAGTAATTACAACATAACATTACTACGTATTGAACTACTTTTTCTGCCAAATTTGTTGTATAACATGATGTTTTGGTGCTTAATTTGTGTGGCAATTTTCACCCCTCTAGCCCAAAAATCGAGCCGGGGGGGGGGGGGGGGAATGAGCCTTGGAAGCCCTCCCATTGCAGCCAATGGTCCGAAAATTTTATTTTTTTTCATAAGCCAGGTGAAAATTCACATTGTATAGGTACACTCTCCTCCAGTACGGAAATAGCAGTGAAATGAATGCAAAATGGGAAGAGTAATTGTCTGATTTTCGTGTTTGCCAGGGCTGCAGGACCTGGGAGGCACGGAGACTTCTCTCTTCTCCCCCCTTAACTGTGTAAAGCAAAAGAAAAAAAATGCTTAAGGTGACTCCATCAGCATGTGTGGACACAGCGCATCTTTGGCGCTCCACTTCAGGGTCCGGCGCGCACGTTTTGGTTAAAGGACTGCATCTGGCAAACAGTCCTGCCAGCAAGCCCTGAAGCGGAGCGCCGAACGTCAAGCTCACCTTCGGGTCGAATAAGATGCATTTGGCGTTCGGCACTCCACTTCAGGAAGTGCTGAATCGCCAGATTCGGTTTTTTCCAAGGAGAGTGCGTCTGGCAAGCAGGCCCAAAATGCATGCGTGCACCAGACCCTGGAGCGGAGCGCCGAACGGCAAGCACACTTTCGGGTCTGAAGCAGAATGCCGAGTAAGATGCGTTTGGCGTTCGGCACTCCACTTCAGGAAGTGCTGAATCGCCAGATTCGGTTTTTTCCAAGGAGAGTGCGTCTGGCAAGCAGGCCCAAAATGCATGCGTGCACCAGACCCTGGAGCGGAGCGCCGAACGTCAAGCACACTTTCGGGTCTGAAGCAGAGTGTCGAGTAAGATGCATTTGGCGCTCGGCACTCCACTTCAGGAATTGCTGAACTGCCAGACTGTATTTTTCCTAGGAGAGTGCGTTTGGCAAGCAGGCCCAAAATGCATGCGTGCGCCAGACCCTGAAGCAGAGCGCCGAACACCAAGCACACTTTCGGATCTGAAGCAGAATGCCAAGTAAGATGCATTCGGCACTCCACTTCAGGAAATGCTGAACCTCCAGACTCTTTTTCAAGGAGAGGCCATCTGGCAAGCAGGCCCAAAATGCGTACGCGCACCAGGCCCTGAAACGCCAAGCACACTTTTGGGTCTGAAGCAGAATGCCGAGTTAGATGCGTTTGGCGCTCGGCACTCCAGGAACTGCTGAACCGCCACTCGGTCTTTTTCCGAGGAAAGTCCGTCTGGCAAGCAGGCCCAAAATAAGTACGCACACCAGGCCCTGAAGTGGAGCACCGAACGCCACGAAAAAGAACAGCAATTCTGTACGAATGCACACCTCTATTGCATACATATTTGGACATCTATCTCTATATCTGGGGTGCACGCATCCAGGCTTAATCCCCGGGAGGAAGGCGAGCTGGGCGTGTGTTTGGTGTTAAGGCTGCAAAGGGTCAACCCGTATATTTAGCAAACAAACATCTGGGGCTTTAGGATTAACCATGAGCCTCGCTGGGAAGGTTAAATGGGGCAGCTCGGGCCGCCCACGTTGCCTCTGCAAATATCTTTGCCTTCTATTTTCAGAGATGGAAGGCGTCCGCTCCGATATTTTGATATTTGGAAACGGAGTTTGATGCCGTTGTTCTAAGCTGAGGACAAAGGCGGAAGCGGGGATATTGGGGCGGCGTGTGAGTGAACTACAACTCACATCATGCCAGGTTAACCCCGAGAAGCTCTTGTATCAGTCATGCAAATTCTGCACCAATGGAGAGAGTCAAGAACACTGGGATGTCTGTGGTGGAGGAAATACATGAAATTGTCCCCTAATGAAAGCTTTGACTTGGGTGGTGTTTGTAGAGGACGTTGGCAGGTCTCTTGGACATGTTCACGGCGCGCTCTATAACTGGGATGTCTGTGGTGGAGGAAGTACGTGAAATCTAGGATGAAATTGTCCCCACATGAAAGCCTTGACTTGGGTGGTGTTTCTGGAGGACGTTGGACATGTTCACGGCGCTCTCTATAACTGGGATGTCTGTGGAGGAGGAATTACATGAAATTGTCCCTGAATTAAAGCCTTGACTTGGGTGGTGTTTGTGGAGGACTTTGACAGGGCTCTTGGACATGATCATGGCTCTCTCTATAACTGGGATGTCTGTGGTGGAGGAAATACATGAAATCTAGGATGAAATTGTCCCTGAATGAAAGCCTTGACTTGGGTGGTGTTTGTGGAGAACATTGGCAGGGCTCTTGGATGTGTTCACGGCGCTCTCTATAACTGGGATGTCTGTGGTGGAGGAAATACATGAAATTGTCCCTGAATGAAAGCCTTCCCTTGGGTGGTGTTTGTGGAGAATATTGGCAGGGCTCTTGGACATATTCACGGCGGTCTCTATAACTGGGATGTCTGTGGTGGAGGAAATACATGAAATCTAGGATGGAAGTGTCCCCGTAGGAAAGCCTTGACTTGGGTGGTGTTTGTGGAGGACTCTTGGACATGTTCACGGGGCTCACTGTAACTGGGATGTCTGTGGTGGAGGAAATACATGAAATTGTCCCCGAATGAAAGCCTTGACTTGGGTGGTTTTTGTGGAGGACTCTTGGACATGTTCATGGTGCTCTCTATAACTGGGATGTCTGTGGTGGAGGAAATACATGAAATCTAGGATGAAATTGTCCCCGAATGAAAGCCTTGACTTGGGTGGTGTTTGTGGAGGACGTTGGCTGGGCTCTTGGACATGTTTACAGCGCTCTCTATAACTGGGATGTCTGAGGTGGAGGAAATACATGAAATGTAGGATGAAATTGTCACTGAATGAAAGCCTTGACTTGGGTGGTGTTTGTGGAAGACTTTGGCAGCACTCTTGGACATGTTCACGGCGGTCTCTATAACTGGGATGTCTGTGGTGGAGGAAATACATGAAATTGTCCCCGAATGAAAGCCTTCCCTTGGGTGGTGTTTGTGGAGAATATTGGCAGGGCTCTTGGACATATTCACGGCGGTCTCTATAACTGGGATGTCTGTGGTGGAGGAAATACATGAAATTGTCCCCGAATGAAAGCTTTCCCTTGGGTGGTGTTTGTGGAGAATATTGGCAGGGCTCTTGGACATATTCACGGCGGTCTCTATAACTGGGATGTCTGTGGTGGAGGAAATACATGAAATCTAGGATGAACATTGGAAGAAACCCCGATCCTCAGAAAACCGTTCGGATTTGTTTTTGGATCGTTTTATTTATCTTCGGCTCCGAAACAGATCCACAGTGATTTTTCCCCGTCCGTGGGCCAATTTTTCCCCATGCTTCCCCCCCCCACACTTTGCGAGAGCGCCCCTCTTCTAAGCCCCCCGTTTCTCATGCTACGAGTTCGGGCTTCTTCCTAAAATCCCCTGAAGTTCTATCTTCCCTTCTTGAGGGTGAATCCTTTCCCGAAAACTAGGCATCTACATGGGAGGATGAAAACGGTTCGGTGCCACTTTCAGTGAGTTGTTGTTTTGTCCCTCTTTGGCGGAGAAGGTCGAGCAGCAACTCCCAGGAACCTTGGCAGCTTAAACCGCATTAATCGCACCGTGTAGATCGGGCATGAGCGTTCGGCATAGGCAGATACTCGGAATGAGTCACACAGGAGAGAAGAAGGTGGAGTCTTTCATCCTCCTTCTATAGAAGGCAGAAGGAAGGAAGGAAAGAAGGAAGGGAAAAAGGAGGGAAAGGAGGAAGGGAAAGAAGGAAGGATGTAAGGGTGGGAGGAAGGGAAAGAGGAAGGAAAGGATGGAAGGGGAAAGGGAGAGAGGGAAGGATGGAAGGATGAAATGATGGAAGGAAAAAGAGAAGGAAGGAATTAAGGATGAAAGGGAGGAAGGAAGGAAGGGAAGGGAAAGGAAAGGAAAGGATGGAAGGGGAAAGGGAGAGAGGGAAGGATGGAAGGATGAAATGATGGAAGGAAAAAGAGAAGGAAGGAATTAAGGATGAAAGGGAGGAAGGAAGGAAGGAAGGAAGGAAGGAAGGAAGGAAGGAAGGAAGGAAGGAAGGAAGGAAGGAAGGAAGGAAGGGAAAAGGAGGAAGGGAAGGATGGAAGGAGAAAGAGAAGGAAGGATGAAATGGAAGGAAGGATGGAAGGGTGGAAGAGAATATAGGAAGGAATGAGAGAAGGAGAAAGGGAGAGGGAAGGATAGAAGGATGAAATGATGGAAGGGAAAAGAGAAGAAATTAAGGATGAAAGGGTGGGAGGAAGGAAGGGAAAGGAAGGAAAAAAGGAAGGAAAGAAAGAAAGGATGGATGGAAGGAGAAAGGGAGAGGGAAAGAATTAAGGATGAAAGGGAGGAAGGAAGGAAGGAAGGAAGGAAGGAAGGAAGGAAGGAAGGAAGGGAAAGAGGAAGGAAAAAGAAGGAAGGAAGGATGGATGGAAGGAGGGAAGGAAGGAAGGAGAAAGGGAGAGGGAAGGATGGATGAAATGACAGAAGGAAAAAGAAGGAAGGAATAAGGATGAAAGGGTGGAAGGAAGGAAGGAAGGAAGGAAGGAAGGAAGGAAGGAAGGAAGGAAGGAAGGAAGGAGAAAGAGAGAGGAAAGGATGGAAGGATGAAATAGTGGAAGGAAAAAGAAGGAAGGAAAAAGGGAAAGAGGAAGGAAAAAGAGAAGAAAGGAATTAAGGATGAAAGGGTAGAAGGAAGGAAGGGAAGGAGGAAGGAAGGAAAGAGAAGGAAAGGAGGACAAAAGGGAAGAATGGAAGGAGAAAGGGAGAGAAGGAAGGAAGGAAAGATGCAAGGGTGGGAATGGAGGGAGGAAGGGAAAGATAGAGGAGAGAGGGAAGGAAAGAAAAGGGAAGGAAGGAAGGATGGATGGAAGGGAAGGAGAAAGAAAGGGTGGAAAGGTGGAAGGGAATGGAGGGAGGAAGAAAGGGAGAGGGAAGGAGGGAAGGAAGGAAAGAAAAAGGAGGGCAGGATGGGTGGAAGGAAGAAAGGAGAAAGTAAGGACGAAAGGGTGGAAGGGAAGGATAGAAGGAAAGAAGGAAGGATGGATGAAAGGGTGGAGAAAGAGGGAAGGAAAGAAGGAAGGAAGGACAGGATGGCAAGAAAGAGAAGAGCCTGGAGTGAGATGGCAAAGACCTTGGGAAACTACCGCTTCCCTTTCCGCTCCCCTTTAATCTTTAATTCGGAGACTTAAATTCGGACCAAAAAACTGGGTTATTGGACAAAAGCGTATAGTACATTGCTTGGGAAATGGCAACGGTTTTTTTAAAACCAGAAACAAAAACACAATGACAACTCGAATTCAGCGAACCACTACTTCTACTCTGGAACACTCCCCCCGGTTATGACGTCCCATGCCCTCCGACCCAAAGGCGTCCATCCCTCTCCATCGTATTTACGTATAATTTCTAATGTCTTCCCCATGCGATTCCTCTCCAAAAAGCACCGAGTCAAATGACTCTACGACGTTGAAAACCTTCCGACGCAGCGACGTTGCCGAGATTCGAATATTTGCTCGACTTCTTGTGAGAAAGTCAAAATATTCCCCCATAACCCTATCCAACCTTTAATCCGATCCCTTCCTATTTTTTATTTTTCTTCCTAGTAAAATCCACAATTGAGTTATTTGAATCCCAACAAAACAGATGGACCCATCCCCGTGCGTTTCTGCATCCGTTTTCTATTTACACGTTCCCTCATTTTGCCGACAAAACTTTGCGTTGCAAAGTACATTCCGGGAACACAGAGGATTCCTTCTATCATCTGCCTCGAGTTTTACAATCGATAGTTTTACAATCGGTAGTTGCCAATACGTTGTTGATCGGCAGGATTTTTTTTCGGAAATATCCCATAGACGTTCAGCCGAAATGATCACTGCTGGATCTGTACAATTCACGGTCAATGCACGACCACCACGAAACAAACCGCTATCCTAAATACATTTCTCTCTCGTGGAGGGATCGTACACGTCTCCGTCCCGAGTTCGGCACCCGAATCCGAAGTTGTTGATCAGCAGGATTTTTTTCCGAAAATATCCAATCGACGTTCAGCCAAAACGACCACCGCTGGATCTGTACAATTCATGGTCAATGCGCGACCACCACGAAACGAACCGCTATCCTAAATACATTTCTCTCTCGTGGAGGGATCGTACACATCTCCGTCCCGAGTTCAGCACCCGAATCCGAAGTTGTTGATCGGCAGGATTTTTTTTCGAAAATATTCAATCGACGTTCAGCCGAAATGACCACCGCTGGATCTGTACAATTTACGGTCAGTGCGCGACCACCACGAAACAAAGCGCTATCCCCCGAGTTCGGCACCCGAATCCCAAGTTGTTGATCGGCAGGATTTTTTTCCCGAAAATATCCAATCGACGTTCAGCTGAAACGACCACCGCTGGATCTGTACAATTTACGGTCAGTACGCGACCACCACGAAACGAAGCGCTATCCTAAATACATTTCTCTCGAGTTCGGCACCCGAATCCGGCGCGCTAGTCCTTAAACCGCCGGTTGGCTTGCATCTTCTTGTAGAAGTTCTCGGCCTCCTCGGCGGGGCCGTCCTTCTCGCCGACGGACAGGCCGCACGGCTTCCGCCGCAGCGTCGATTCCCGGCTGGCCACCGCCAGCGCGGTCTCCAGGGCCATGGCCTCCGCCGTCCCCAAGGCCGCTCCCACCCCGGCGGCCACGTTGATGGTGGCCACGCTCCCGTATCGGGACTCTATGTCCTGTTCCATGTCGCTGACGGACGAGCCGGGCGACACGCCGCCGCCGCTGCCGCTCTTGCCCGCCCGGAAGCCGCGATAGTCTTTTCCCGCCTCGCTGATCTCGTACACGTCTTGCCCGCCGTCGGAGGGTTGTTTCTGGGCGGCCTTCCACTCCCAGGGCCCGTTCCCGGACGAGAGGTGGACGATGGGGTGGTGCGGCGCGTGGGCGTCGATGGTGACGACGCTGGAGCTGTCCCGCTCGGACGGGGAGCGGTATTGGGACGAGTCGGAGCTGGTGGAGGAGGAGGACGTGGTCTCCGAGTGCTTCGGTGTCACCGACACCATCCCCGGCGGCTTGGACATGGCGATGACCTGCATCAGCCGCGGCGGGTTGGCCACGCGTTGTGCCGCTGAGCCTTTCTCGGCCATCATCATCCACTTGGCCCGTACGGCGGAGCTGCTCTTGGGGGAGATGTTGGCCCCGTTGTTGCCTTGGCTCTCTTCGGGGATGTGGACCAGCTGGGTGGCTCCGGGGCGAGGCTGGATGAGGACACGGGGCCCCAAGGAGGCCCGCTCAGCCGTCCGGGCTTGGACCGTCGGGTACAAGGACGCCGGGACGTGCTCCTCTTCTTCTCCCACTAAGGAATCGGAGCCGACCCGCCGAGCCACCTCCTCGGCTAGCGTCATCCCGCGGCCTTCCACCGACTTCTGCTTCCACTCGGTGATCAGTTGTTTAGAGCGGGAGGCGTCCACAGGCACGTGGATGGTCATGTGGCGCCGGGCCGGGTCGTCCATGGAGGGCGTGTTGACCCGGGGCAAGGTGTTGCTGAAGGTGACCATGTTCTCCTTGCCCATGGGGCTGCGGGGTGCCAAGAGGTCGACGTCCACGCTGGCCCGCTTGAGGCTGCCCAGGGAGTTCTTCTCGCGCTGGACCTGGCGGTTTATCCCGTCCAGGCGGGCCGGGTGCGGGTTCAGCTCGTCTGTGCTCACCGACTTGTTCTGGTGGTAGACCGAGTCGTGGCCACGTTGGGTCAAGGCTCGTAGGGCGTCTTTGGTTGGCGGGTTGGATGGCGTCTTCTCCGCCGGGGCTTGGAAGTTGCCCACTGCATGGTACGCCTGGGAAGTGGAAGGAGACAACGGTTATGGGCCACAATTGAGACGGATCCTACCTAAAACTTAGGAAGAACTTCCCGATGGTCAGAGTCATTCAACAATGGCGAAATATCAGGTATGAAAATAACAAACAAAATATCTAGAAATATATCTGATGGCCAAGAATTCACAACTACTTCAAAACAATTATATTAGTAAACTAGCTGTGCCCAGCCACGCGTTGCTGTGGCGAAGTTTGGTGTTATGGGAAATAAAGTATTGAGGAATTGGTGGTAGTTAAGGTAAAGGGATTGCATCAGATCCAGTCTGTGCTCTGGTCCAGTCTAGGATCTGGCCAGTCTAGGAACGGATCTGGGCCCATAACCAATGTCAGAGTATTAGCAGCGCAGCAGTAGTTGGATGGAATCAGTGGAACGCAGAAAGAAGTGACACCCAGAGACGTTAGTAAAACTATACACAAAGTTTTACTGTAAACAGTAATAATCAAGACCAACAGACTTGCAGACAAACACAGGACTTGACTCTCACTCTAGGCAGACAGCACTCAACTCAACACAGAACTGAACTGATGCAATCAGCAATGCACAAACACTTGTGTCTGGACACTCCCTGGTTCCAGCCACACATCAAGGTCATTACAGCTTCTTAGTAATTAACTTTCCAGACTATACTACACTCTGGATCAGGGGTCCTCAAACTTTTTAAGAGGAGGGCCGATTCACAGTCCCTCAGACTGTTGGGGGGCCGGACTAGGATGAAATAGTCCAAAATTAGGATTGTTGTTGTTGTTATGTGCCTTCACGTCGTTTCAGACTTAGGTCAACTCTAAGTCTAAAGTTTAGGACAGAGGCCAGGTCAATGATCTTGGGAGGCTGCATCCGGCCCATGGACCTTACTTTGGGGACCCCTGATCTAGACAATCTCATAAGACCATAGGTAAGCAAAGAGACCTCCAAAGACCATCTAGATGGTCTCATAAGACCATAGATAAGGAAAGGGATCCTCAAAGACCATCTAGATGGTCTCATAGGACCGTAGGTAAGGAAAATGACCTCCAAAGACCATCTAGATGGTCTCATAAGACCATAGATAAGGAAAGGGATCCTCAAAGACCATCTAGATGGTCTCATAGGACCGTAGGTAAGGAAAATGACCTCCAAAGACCATCTAGATGGTCTCATAAGACCATAGATAAAGAAAGGGATCCTCAAAGACCATCTAGATGGTTTCATAAGACCATAGGTAAGGAAAGGGGTCCCTAAAGGCCACCAAGACCATCTCATAAAACCATAGATAAGTAAAGGCACCCTCAAAGGCCATCTAGATGGTCTCATATGACCATAGGTAATGAAAGTGACCTCCAAAAGCCATCATACGGGCGTAGCTAAGCAAAGAGACCTCCAAAGACCATCTAGACAATCTCATAAGGTTATAAGTAAGCAAAGAGACCTCCAAAGACCAGGTAGATGTAGGTCAACCCTAAGTCTAAAGTTTAGGACAGGGGCCAGGTCAATGACCCTGGAGGGCCGCATCCGGCCCACGGGCCTTAGTTTGGGGACCCCTGCTCTGGATGATGCAACCAGTATGCAATACAGGCAAGACACAAATTGCATTTAAACACTATCAATACACAAATCCCACATTAACAGATCCCCCCGAAGTGATTTTATTATTGTTTTGGAAAATTTAATAAATATATATATATTTTAAAAACAATGGAAAATGCTGCTGCCTGGGAGTCAGTGAATGGGAAGGTCTGGAAGTCTAGGTCCTACCCTGGGTTGCCGTTTGCCCACCCAAATTTGGAAAGGGAACATCTCACCAAGTAAGCGGCAATGCCCGAGCCGATGAGGAAACCCACGTAGACGTCGATGGGGTGGCTGCGGTACTGGGTGATCTGCGTGAGGCCACAAACACCGGCGGCAATGGCGAAAGCGAAGACCAGGATGGGCTTGAGGAGCTTGGTGGTGTCGGAGATGATGGAGTTGAAGTACATCTGCGGAGACAACGGGTTGGTCATTGTCTACACGGAGTTAAGGTCTTGCCCCCTTCCCCGTCAACGCTTTGACCGCCCCGATTTCGTGCTTATTGATACCGTCTTGCTCATCTGGAAGGACACTCACCGAAACATAGACGGCGGCAAAAGCGGACAGCGTGGCGTGTTGGGAAGGGAAGGTCTTCCTAAAAGAGAACGGAGCGGACATTATGGGAGCCTTCTTTTGCGGCAATTGTGAAAGTTTGGGAAATTGAGCGGATCTATCTATGTATCATCTTATCTATTAGAGGTGTGCGAAGCGGCCAAAATCCGATTAGTATTTCATTTCGGAGATTCGGATGGCCTCCGCTGCATTTCGTATCGATTCGGAAGGGTCCCGTTTCGTAATCCGAATCTCCGAAGCGTCATCATTGTTTTGCTCCTTTCTCTGTCATTTCTATGGCTATCGGGATTGAACTTGGCACGCTTGTAGACAACATTTCCGACTTTAAGCCTGCCAAGTTTCAGAAAGTTTTGGTCACCCACTGATATTTAGGAAACATTTCAGAGGCTTCCGTTTTGTTTCGTAATGCTTCGGAGGAGGGTCCCGTTCTGATTAGTAATGCGGAGATTTGTATTTACAACTTTTATCTATAGTTATAGTGATACAATAAAAGGGGAGAGTCACATGTGATCACAAAAGAAGACAAAATAGAATAATAACGAACAAAAAGAACAAAAAAAAATGATGTATATATATATACATAAGAAATAGAACCCTGTTTCCCCTCGACCCTCCCTCCTCTCTCTGGATTACCTTCCAGTTCCTCTGCTCGACATTTTTGTTCTTGGTTTTCCAATTTCTTTCCCGAACGTTTTTCTAAGAACCTGAGAGTGTCTTCACTTAAACAGTTTCTACTTCTGTATTTCCAAGTTTCTTTTTTCCTTGAGATATTTACTTAATTTGTCCCAATATGTTTTTGTGTCCGTTTTTACTGAGATTATCTGCGTTAATGTGTCCATATTTTTTATATCCATCAATTTCCAAATCCATTGTTCTAATGACGGCGTTTCCGCTGTTTTCCAAAGTTCTGCAATCGTGATTCTAGCTGCACTTATCATATATATAAACAGTTTTTCATTGTTTGTATCCGTGAAGAAGTCCATTAGCCCTAATAGAAAGTATTCCGGTTTTAGGACTAGCTTTTTTTGTAGTATGGTCTCCATTTCCTTCTGTATTGTTCTCCAAAACCTTTTTACCTTCTTACACCCCCACCACATATGGAAAAAGTCTCCCTTCTCTTTCTTACATTTCCAACACTTATCTCCATTCTTACTCTTATTGATTTTTGCCAATTTGTATTTACGAATCGTACAACTCTCTGAAATACGGAACGGACCTCCGAAGCTTTGCACAGCCCTACTATCTATCTATTGAAGATCTTACAAAGGAATGGACAAACCTCAAACATTAATGGGCAGCTCTTTCTTGTTGTACGGTTATTTCATTTGACACTGAAATGTCAAATGTCAGAAGGGGTCCCGTTTCATTTCGTAATCCGAAACTCCGAAGTTTCGTCATTGTTTTGCTCGTTTCTCTCTCATTTGTATGGCTATCAGGATTGAACTTGGCACGCTTGTAGACAACATTTCCAACATTAAGCCTGCCAAGTTTCAGAAGGTTTTGGTCATCCACTGATATTTAGGAAACATTTAAAGGAGGAGGCCAGCTTTGCAAAAAGTCGTTTGATTGGCTGACAAGCAAAAAACACAGCATGAAACGCTCTGAAACAACTAATCTTTACTAATTTCTCTGAAACATTTCGAAGGTTTCAGTTTTGTTTCATAATGCTTTGGAGGAGGATCCCATTCCGATTAGTAATGTGGAGATTTGTATTTACGAATCGTACAACTCTCTGAAATACGGAATGGACCTCCGAAGCTTTGCACAGCCCTACTATCTATCTATTGAAGATCTTACAAAGGAATGGACAAACCTCAAACATTAAGGGGCAGCTCTTTCTTGTTGTACGGTTATTTCATTTGACACTGAAATGTCAAATGTCGGAAGGGGTCCCATTTCATTTTGTAATCCGAATCTCCGAAGCTTTGTCATTGTTTTGCTCGTTTCTCTCTCATTTGTATGGCTATCAAGATTGAACTTGGCATGCTTGTAGACAACATTTCCGACTTTAAGCCTGCCAAGTTTCAGAAAGTTTTGGTCATCCACTGATATTTAGGAAACATTTAAAGGAGGAGACCAGCTTTGCAGAAAGCCGTGTGATTGGCCGACAAGGAAAAAACACAGCATGAAATGCTCGGAAACAAGGAATTTTTACTTTCTCTGTCTCAGCCTCCTGTCCTTACGATTAAGAGGGACTTACCTGGCCGAAAGGATGGCGTGCAGGTCTTGACCCGCACAGATGTCCTGTGTAATGTATGGGTTGGAGTCACAGGAGATCCCCAGAAGCGTGTAGTTGGGCTTACAAACGGTCAGAAAAAAGGGGGCGTGGTAGCCGGTGGCCAGCTGGATCACGTCCGTCACGAGGGCCGTGGCACAAAGGCCGAAGACGTGGACACCTGGGCAGTGGTGGAGAGAGGATTGGTTTCAGCAAGGATTGGTTTCATGCCCTTGTCTGCATCCAAAGCATTGGATTGTTTTAAGTTGGAACCGGGTTCGAATTCTGACTTTTAGGGGGAGGGACATATCCTGGGAAGGGGATAAAAAGTATGGAAAGGGAGGCTTATGAAGAAGACGATGGTGAAAGTCTTAGAAGAGGAAGAGACCCCAGGGGACTTCCAGTCCAATCCCCAAAGATAAATAGATATATGGATTTGTAGATAGATATATTCATAGAATCCTGGAGCTGGAAGAGATGGATGGATGGATGGAAGGAACATGGAAGAGACCCCAAGGGTCAACCTCAATAGATGGTTGGATAGATGGAATCATGGAAGAGACCCTAAAGGTCAACCTCGACATATGGATGGATGGATGGATGGAATCATGGAAGAGACCCCAAGGGTCAATCTCAATAGATGGATGGGTGGATGGATGGGTGGATGGATGGAATCATGGAAGAGACCCCAAGGGTCAACTTCAATAGATGGATGGATGGATGGAATCATGGAAGAGACTCTAAGGGCCAACCTTGATAGATAGATAGATGGATGGTTGGATGGATGGAATCATGGAAGAGACCCCAAGGGTCAATCTCAATAGATGGATGGGTGGATGGATGGAATCATGGAAGAGACCCCAAGGGTCAACTTCAATAGATGGATGGATGGATGGAATCATGGAAGAGACTCTAAGGGCCAACCTTGATAGATAGATAGATGGATGGTTGGATGGATGGAATCATGGAAGAGACCCCAAGGGTCAATCTCAATAGATGGATGGGTGGATGGATGGAATCATGGAAGAGACCCTAAGGGCCAACAATGATAGATGGATGGATGGATGGATGGATGGATGGATGGAATCATGGAAGAGACCCTAAGGGCCAACAATGATAGATGGATGGATGGATGGAATCATGGAAGAGACCCTAAGAGCCAACCTCGATAGATGGATGGATGGATGGAATCATGGAAGAGACCCCAAGGGCCAACAATGATAGATGGATGGATGGATGGATGGATGGACTCATGGAAGAGACCCTAAGGGCCAACAATGATAGATGGATGGATGGATGGATGGAATCATGGAAGAGACCCTAAGAGCCAACCTCGATAGATGGATGGATGGATGGAATCATGGAAGAGACCCCAAGGGCCAACAATGATAGATGGATGGATGGATGGATGGAATCATGGAAGAGACCCTAAGGGCCAACAATGATAGATGGATGGATGGATGGATGGATGGATGGATGGAATCATGGAAGAGACCCTAAGGGCCAACAATGATAGATGGATGGATGGATGGATGGAATCATGGAAGAGACCCTAAGAGCCAACCTCGATAGATGGATGGATGGATGGAATCATGGAAGAGACCCCAAGGGCCAACCTTGATAGCTGGATAGATGGATGGATGGATGGATGGATGGATGGATGGATGGATGGAAACGTCGAAGAGACCCCAAGGGCCAACCTTGATGGATGGATGGATGGAATCATGGAAGAGACCCCAAGGGCCAACCTCAATAGATGGATGGATGGAAACGTCGAAGAGACCCCAAGGGAAGAGATCCCAGGGACCAACCTCGGATAGATAGATAGATAGATAGATAGATAGATAGATAGATAGATAGAATCATGGAAGAGACCCCAATGGGCAACCTCAATAGATGGAGGGATTGATGGATGGACAGACGGACGGATGGATGGATGGAGGGGTGGATGGACGGATGGATAGACTCCCTAAGGTAGGTAGATAGAATCATGGAAGAGGCCCCAGGGGCCATGGTGTCCAACCATCTAGTGCAGGCACGGGAAACTTCGTCCCTCCAGGTGTTTTGTACATCAGCTCCCAGAAATCCCAACCACCTTAACATCTGTTAGGAATTGTGGGAGTTGAAGTCCACAACAGCTGGAGGGACAAAATTTGTCCATGCCTGATCTAGTACTCCAGGATATATGATAGCTAGCCCTGGCTTGAAAGCAGTCAACGTGAAAAGGATCTAGGGGTGTTAGTTATAAGGAAGGTGTGATGCAGCGGCCCAAAACTCCAATGCGATTCTCGGCTGCATCCCTAGGAGGTTGGTGTCCAGATGGAGGAAATCGTAGCCTTGCTCTTTCCTGATCACATGGAAGAGGAGGCTGACAAGGTGAACGTACCCACAAACCTGACCGTCCTGCGGAGGAAGGAGTTGAAGTTGCACCCGCCGGCGTTGATGCTGCCTTCGGAGCCGCCCCGGCCTTTCGTCTTGGACTGCAAGCAATACACGATGCCCTCGCCGACCATAATCTGAGGGGTAAATTCATTTATTTACAGCATTTATATTCCGCCCTTCTCTCCCACCCCGAAGGGGACTCAGGGCGGATTACAATGCACACATATGCATGGCAGACAGTCAATGCCGTTAGACATACGACATATATAGATAGACACAGAGACTGGTCTTTGGGAGGAAAGTATCTGCCATCGTTGGTTGTGGATACTGGTGGGGTTGAGTTGGGTTGGTTTGGGCTGGTTCAGGCTGGCTCGGGTTGGCTTGGGACGATTTGGTTTGGATTGGGGTGGCTTGGGTTGAGTTGGGTTGACTCGGGTTGACTCGGGTTGACTTGAGCTGGCTCGGGATGGCTCGAGTTGACTTGGGATGGCTTGGGATGGTTCAGGTTGGCTCGGGCTGGCTTGGGTTGGCTCAGGATGGCTTGGGCCGGCTCAGGTTGGCTTGGGTTGAGTTGCGTTGGCCTGGATTGAGTTGGGTTGACTTGGGCTGGCTCGGGATGGCTCAGGTTGGTTCAGGCTCGCTTGGGATTGTTTGGGTTGGCTCGGGCTGGCTCGGGTTGTCTTGGGTTGAGTTGGGCTGGCTTGGGTTGGGCTGGCTTGGATTGGGGTGGGTTGTGTTAAGTTGGGTTGAGTTGGGTTGGCTTGGGCTGGCTTGGGTTGGGTTGGCTTGAGTTGAGTTGGGTTGACGGGCTGGCTTGGGCTGACTCAGGCTGGCTGGGGCTGTCATGGGATGGTTCGGGTTGGCTCGGACTGGGTTGAGTTGGGTTTGCTTGGGCTGGCTTGGATTGAGTTGGGTTAACTTGGGTAGAGTTGGGTTGGCTTGGGTTGAGTTAGGTTGAGTTGGGTTGGCTTGGGTTGAGTTGGACTGGCTTAGGATGGCTTGAGCTGGCTTGGGTTGAGTTGGGTTGGGTTGGGTTGGCTTGGGTTGAGTTGGACTGGCTTAGGATGGCTTGGGCTGGCTTGGGTTGAGTTGGGTTAACTTGGGTAGAGTTGGGTTGGCTTGGGTTGAGTTGGGTTGAGTTAGGTTGGCTTGGGTTGAGTTGGGTTGAGTTGGGTTGGCTTGGGTTGAGTTGGGTTGAGTTGGGTTGGCTTGGGTTGAGTTGGGTTGGCTTGGGTTGAGTTGGGTTGAGTTAGGTTGGCTTGGGTTGAGTTGGGTTGAGTTAGGTTGGCTTGGGTTGGGGTATCCAGACCTGTAACTCTTGTAAGCCTTGTACCTTGTGGAAGCTTGAACCAAGAAGATTATAGTGTTGGGGAAACTCATTGCGTTTGTATCTTGCTGTGGACCTTGATGAACTGTCAATCCCTGGACTGACCCTCGACTACTGTATTTGGACTACCCTTGAACTATAGCTTCTCTGGCTCGACCCATGGAAAGATGATTACGTTTTAGGCTCTTGCTCCTTGAATGTAGGTCTGTACTCACCGAAGCGGCCGGCGCGGCGAAGGCCAAGCTGAGGAGCATCAAGAGCGGGATCATCTCCTCGTTGGTCTCCACGTAGGGCATGGAGAGCGCCCGGTCGTAGCACTGGAAGCCCACCTTGGCCGGCTTGAAGAGGTCCGTCAGCTCCAGGAAGTAGAGCGTCACAATGGAGGAGGCCACGATGGGCAGCTGGAAGGGCGAAACACAAACAGAGCAAACGCGAGTGGTTCGGAGCCTCTGAGTTCGAATCCCAACCCAACTCAACCCAAGCCAGCCCAACCCAACCCAACCTAACTCAACCCAACCCAACTCAACTCAAGCCAAACCAAGCCAACTCAACTCAACCCAACCCAACTCTACCCAAGCTAACCCAACCCAACCTAACTCAACCCAACCCAACTCTACCCAAGCTAACCCAACTCAACCCAACTCAACCCAGCCTGAGCCAGCCTGAGCCAGCCCAAGCCAGCCCAAGCCAACCCAACTCAGCCCAAGCCAACCCAACTCAACCCAACTCAACCCAACCCAACCCAACTCTACCCAAGCTAACCCAACTCAACCCAACTCAACCCAGCCTGAGCCAGCCTGAGCCAGCCCAAGCCAGCCCAAGCCAACCCAACTCAGCCCAAGCCAACCCAACTCAACCCAACTCAACCCAACCCAACCCAACTCTACCCAAGCTAACCCAACTCAACCCAACTCAACCCAGCCTGAGCCAGCCCGAGTCAGCCCAAGCCAGCCTGAGCCAACTCAACTCAACTCAAGCCATCCCAACTCACCCCAAGCCAGCCCAAGCCAACCCAACTTAACCCAACAGAACTCCTCTTGACTTACCTCCACAAAGTAGAAGCAAGGCAAGAGCGTCATGCTGTCTTTGGGCGGCTTGGGCTTCTCCTTGGCAGAGATCATGGTTTTGCGGCAGCGAGGCCTCAAGCGCTGTCGGGAAACAAACAGAAGAAGCTGCCGAACAGAAGAAGCAGCCAGGCTTTGAAGCTGCAAGGCTATTCGATGCTAATTAATTAATTCCCACTTGCCTCCAATCAGACACCCTGGACATCATTCCACAGATATAGACACCTCCCTTGCCTAGTTTCCAACAGACGGAGGGTGCCTGCCATCGATGTGGGTGAAACATCAGGAGAGAATGCTTCCGGAACATGTCCAGAATGCCCGGAAAACTCTCAGAAGCTTTGCTTTGACAGAAGCTTAAGCCCATTGGCTCTTCATTGCGGTGCCAGGACTCGCTCTCCACTCTGCTCTGCTTCCACTTTCTTTGAACATTCCTTATTCTGTCTCTAAAGGAAGGAAGACTTCCTTGTTGGACTCATGGAGTTGGAAGAAACTCCCCAAAGGCCATGACCTATATATATAAAAATGTAATGTACGTTTGTAGGACTAAGTAAACAACAAAACCACTGGACCAAATCACACCAAATTTAGCCACCTAATTTGGCAATCTATGTTTTTCGAACAAAAAAATCCTGGAAAATAAAGTCCAAATTAGAGAATGAGGAAGAGCCGTTTTCAACCCTGGTTGCTGGTCAGAAGCCAACCCAACTCAACCCAACTCTACCCAAGTTAACACAACTCAATCCAAGCCAGCCCAAGCAAACCCAACTCAACCCAGCCCGAGCCACCCCAAACCATCCCATGACAGGCCCAGCCCAAGCCAGCCCGAGGCAACCCAACTCAACCCAAACCAACCCGAGCCAAGCCAACCCAATCCAAGAGAGCCCAAGCCAACTCAACTCAACCCAACTTAACCCAACCCACCCCAATCCAACCCAGTCCAACCCAAGCCAGCCCAACTCAACCCAAGCCAGCCCAAACCAACCTGAGCCATCCCAAGCCAACCCAAGTCAACCCAACTCAACCCAAACCAACCCGAGCCAACCCAACTCAACCCAAGCCAGCCCAAGCCAGCTCAACTCAACCCAACTTAACCCAACCCACCCCAAGCCAGCCCAACTCAACCCAAGCCAGCCCAAGCCACCCCAGGCCAACCCGAGCCAACCCGAGCCAACCTGAGCCAGCCCAAGTCAACCTAAGCCAACCCAACTCAACCCAGGCCAACGCAACTCAACCCAAGCCAACCCAAGCCAACCCAACTCAACCCAAACCAACCCGAGCTAACCCAACTCAACCCAAGCCAACTCAACCCAACTTAACCCAACCCACCCCAAGCCAGCCCAAGTCAACCCAAGCCAACCCGAGCCAACCTGAGCCAGCCCAAGTCAACCCAAGCCAACCCAACTCAACCCAGGCCAACGCAACTCAACCCAAGCCAACCTGAGCCAGCCCAAGTCAACCCAAGCCAACCCAACTCAACCCAGGCCAACATAACTCAAGCCAACCCGAGCCAACCCAACTCAACCCAAACCAACCCGAGCCAACCCACTCAACACCAACCCCGCACACCCACTCAACCACCCGAGCCAACCCAACTCAACCCAAGCCAGCCCAAGCCAACTCAACCCAACCCACCCCAAGCCAGCCCAAGTCAACCCAAGCCAACCCAAGCCAACCTGAGCCAGCCCAAGTCAACCCAAGCCAACCCAACTCAACCCAGGCCAACGCAACTCAACCCAAGCCAACCTGAGCAGCCCGAGCCAACCTGAGCCAGCTCAAGTCAAACCCAAGCCAACCAACTCAACCCAGGCCAACGCAACTCAACCCAGGCCAACGCAACTCAATCCAAGCCAACCCGAGCCAACCCAACTCAACCCAAACCAACCCGAGCCAACCCAACTCAACCCAAGCCAGCCCAAGCCAACTCAACTCAACCCAACTTAACCCAACCCACCCCAAGCCAGCCCAACTCAAGCCCAAGCCAACCCGAGTCAACCCAAGTCAAGCCCAACTCAACCCAGGCCAACGCAACTCAACCCAAACCAACCCGAGCCAACCCAACTCAACCCAAGCCAGCCCAAGCCAACTCACCTCAACCCAACTTAACCCAACCCACCCCAAGCCAGCCCAAGTCAAGCCCAAGCCAACCCGAGCCAACCTGAGCCAGCCCAAGTCAACCCAAGCCAACCCAACTCAACCCAGGCCAACGCAACTCAACCCAGGCCAACGCAACTCAACCCAAGCCAACCCAACTCAACCCAGGCCAACGCAACTCAACCCAGGCCAACGCAACTACAACCCAAACCAACCCGAGCCAACCCAACTCAACCCAAGCCAGCCCAAGCCAACTCACCTCAACCCAACTTAACCCAACCCACCCCAAGCCAGCCCAACTCAACCCAAGCCAACCCGAGCCAGCCCAAGTCAACCCGAGTCAACCCAACTCAACCTAGGCCAATGCAACTCAACCAAAGCCCTGCCCCTTTAGGCCCCGCCCACTTTGTCTCCTAGCAACCCCCTCGGCCACAATGGTGCCGGGGTACAGCTAAGGATCAGGCTTTTGAGGCTGCAAGGCTATTCACTGCTATTCCACTTGGCCAACAAAGCATTCCCATAAACCACAGCAACACGTGGCCGGGCGCTACTAGTTATTATTATTATCATTACTAATATTACTATTAATATTATTATATATTATACCCTACTTTTTTCTCTCTCCACAAAGCCACCATCCAGTCTAATCACTCCACCAGTTAGACCCATACAATCCTAGGGTTGGAAGGGACCCCCAAAGGCCATCCAAACCGACCCCCTTTTCCTGCAAAATCGGAAGGCAACATCAAAACCCTCCCGACAGATGGCCACCCAGCTTCATAGACATTTGCAGGCTCATGAATGGGAGCATAGAATCGTATCATTGGAAGAGACACCCCATTCTGCCAAAAAGGAAGACACCATCCGATCCCTCCCGACAGATGGCCATCCAACCTCATTGGCATTAGCAGCTGCCATGGAAAGAAATAGGGTGATGGGATCATAGTTGGAAGGGACCCCAAAGGCCATCCAGTCCGAGCCCTTTCTTTTCAATATTATTAGTATATTTCTACGTGTAATATCTAAATATACAATTATAATAGTGTCTTATTATTATTATTATCACATTACTATCAATATATATATGGTATATTTATATTATTATTATATTACTATCAATATTTAATTATTACTTATATTACTATCAATATTATATCTATTATTATATTATTATTACATTACTATCAATATCTATATGTATATTATATTATTATTATATTACTATCAATATTATATGTATATTATATTATTATTACATTACCATCAATATTATATGTATATTATATTTATTATATTATTATCATATTAGTATGTATATTATATTGTTATTATATAACTATCAGTATTATATGTATATTATATTATTATAATACCATCAATATGTATATTATATATTACATTACTATCAATATATGTATATTAAATGATTATTATATTACTATCAATATATATGTATATTATATTATTATTACATTACTATCAATATTATATTATTATTATAATTACCATCAATATTATATGTATATTATTATTCTTTTACTATCAATATTATATATATATTATATTGTTATTACATTACTATCAATATCTATATATATATTAAATTATTATTACATTACCATCAATATTATATGTATATTATATTACTATCAATATTATATGTATATTATATTGTTATTACATTACCATCAGTATTATATGTATATTATATTATTATTATATTACTATCAATATTATATGTATATTATATTATATTATTATATACTATCGATATTATCCAAGACACACCTCTTCCTTGGCAAGAAGAAAGAAAAGGCAATGCATTGCTCGGGAAGAAGATGGAGATAGTCTTTGCAACCAAGCCTGGGAAATTGTAAATCACAACCTCCGAGAATAAAGGAGGAAAGGGTTTGGAAACTATAAATCCCTATGAGGAGTGGCTTAAGAGGCCGGGAGCTGGGAATAGGACCCTCGAAATGCCCGAAACATGGACAGAATGTGCCGGGAATTCTGCCTCAAGCGTCTATGAAATGTGGCGGGAACAATACCCTGGGCGTGGGCAGTGTTTGCCAGGAATTATGTCCCGACCATCCACAAAAGATGCCAAAAATAGGACCGTGAGCATATCCACCCAAGGTGCCAAGGATGGTCCCCGAAACATACCCAGAACGGGACCCCGAGCATCCAAAAATTGTGCCAAAAACAGTACCCAAAGCGACCGCCAAATGTGCCCAAAATGGGTCCCTGAACACTCAACAAGAGTGCCAAAAATGAGAGCCAGAACACCCAATAAATGTGCCCAAAATGATATCCTAAGCATCCAAGAAATGTGCCCAAAATGGGTCTCTGAACACCTTAAAATGTGCCCAAAATGGGTCCCTGAACACTCAACAAGAGTGCCAAAAATGAGAGCCCCGAACACCCAATAAATGTGCCCAAAATGATATCCTAAGCATCCAAGAAATGTGCCCAAAATGGGTCCCTGAACACCTTAAAATGTGCACAAAATGGGTCCCTGAACACTCAACAAGAGTGCCAAAAATGAGAGCCCGAACACCCAATAAATGTGCCCAAAATGATATCCTAAGCACCCAAGAAATGTGCCCAAAATCAAACCATAAGCATCCAAGAAATGTGCCCAAAATGGGTCCCTGAACACCTTAAAATGTGCCCAAAATGGGTCCCTGAACACCTAAAAATGTGCCCAAAATGGTATCCTAAGCACCCAAGAAATGTGCCCCAAAATCAAACCATAAGCACTCAAGAAATGTGCCCAAAATGGGTCCCTGAACACCTTAAAATGTGCCCAAAATTGGATCCTAAGCACCCAAGAAATGTGCCCCAAATCAGACTCTAAGCATCCAAGAAATGTGCCCAAAATGGGTCCCTGAACACCTAAAAATGTGCCCAAAATGGGATCCTAAGCACCCAAGAAATGTGCCCAAAATGGGTCCCTGAACACCTAAAAATGTGCCCAAAATGGGATCCTAAGCACCCAAGAAATGTGCCCAAAATCAAACCATAAGCACTCAAGAAATGTGCCCAAAATGGGTCCCTGAACACCTTAAAATGTGCCCAAAATGGGATCCTAAGCACCCAAGAAATGTGCCCAAAATCAAGAAATGTGCCCAAAATGGGTCCCTGAACACCTAAAATTGTGCCCAAAATGGGACCCCAAACACCCAACAATGTGCTCAGAATGGGATCCTAAGGACCCAAGAAATGTGCCCCAAAATTGGACTCTAAGCATCCAAAATGGTACTCCAAATACTTAAAAATGTGCCCCAAATTAGACCCTAAGCATCCAAGAACTGTGTGCAATAAAGGACCCCAAATGCCCTCTAAATGTGCCTGAAATGGGACCCCAAACACCCAAGAAATGTGCCTAAAATGAGATTGTAAGCATCCAAGAAATCTGCCCAAATCTGACCCTAAGCATCCAACAATTGTACCCAAAGCAGGACCCCAAACCCTCAACAAGTGTGCCCCAAAATGGGACCCAAAGCACCCACTAAATATGCCCAAAATGGGACCCCAAACACCCAAGAAATGTGCCCAAAATTGGACCTTAAAAATCTGAAAGCAAGACCCCAAACACCCAAAATGGGGCCCTAAGCATCCAACAAATATGCCCAACATGGAACCCTAACAACCTAAAAAGTATGCCCAAAATGGGACCCTGAACACCAAACACATGTGCCCAAAATGAAACCCCAAACACCCAAGAAATATGCCCAAAATGGGATCCTAAGCATCCAACGAATGTGCCCAAAATGGGATTGTAAGCACCCAAGAAATCTGCCCAAAATCTGACCCTAAGCATCCAACAAGTGTACCCAAAGTAGGACCTCAAATACCCAACAAGTGTGCCCAAAATGGGACATGAAGCACCCACTAAATATGCCTAACATGGGACCCCAAACGCCCAAGAAATGTGCCCAAAATGGGACTCCAAACACCCGCTAAATATGCCCAAAATGGGACTCCGAACGCCCAAGAAATGTGCCCAAAATGGGATCCTAATCATCCAAGAAATATGCCCAAAATATGATTCTAATCCAACAAGTGTGCCCAAAATGGGACATGAAGCACCCACTAAATATGCCTAAAATAGGACCTTGAACACCCAAGAAATGTGCCCGAAACAGGACCCCTAACACCCAAGAAAATGGGACCCCGAATGCCCTCTAAATGTACCCTAAATGAAACCCCAAACACTCAAAAATTATGCCCAAAATGGGATCCTAAGCATCCAACAAATGTGCCACATATTGCACCCTGAGCATCTAACAAATGTGCTCAACATGAAACCCTAAGCACCTAACAAGTGTGCCCAAAATGGGACCCCAAACACCCACAAAATATGCCCAAAATCAGACCCCGAACACCCAACCAATGTGCCCAAAATGGGACTCTGAACATGCAACAAATGTGCCACAAATTGCACCCTGAGATTCAACAAATATGCCCAAAATGGGACTCCAAACACTCAAGAAATATGCCCAAAATGGGACTCCAAACACTCAAGAAATATGCCCAAAATGGGACTCCAAACACTCAAGAAATATGCCCAAAATGGGACTCCAAACACTCAAGAAATATGCCCAAAATGGGACTCCAAACACTCAAGAAATATGCCCAAAATGGGACTCCAAACACTCAAGAAATATGCCCAAAATGGGACTCCAAACACTCAAGAAATATGCCCAAAATGGGACTCCAAACACTCAAGAAATATGCCCAAAATGGGACTCCAAACACTCAAGAAATATGCCCAAAATGGGACTCCAAACACTCAAGAAATATGCCCAAAATGGGACTCCAAACACTCAAGAAATATGCCCAAAATGGGACTCCAAACACTCAAGAAATATGCCCAAAATGGGACTCCAAACACTCAAGAAATATGCCCAAAATGGGACTCCAAACACTCAAGAAATATGCCCAAAATGGGACTCCAAACACTCAAGAAATATGCCCAAAATGGGACTCCAAACACTCAAGAAATATGCCCAAAATGGGACTCCAAACACTCAAGAAATATGCCCAAAATGGGACTCCAAACACTCAAGAAATATGCCCAAAATGGGACTCCAAACACTCAAAAATTATGCCCAAAATGGGATCCTAGGCATCCAACAAATGTGCCACAAATTGCACCCTGAGCATCTAACAAATGTGCTCAACATGAAACCCTAAGCACCTAACAAGTGTGCCCAAAATGGGACCCCAAACACCCACAAAATATGCCCAAAAACAAACCCCGAACACCCGAGAAATGTGCCCAAAATGGGACTCCGAACGCCCGAGAAATGTGCCACAAATTGCACCTTGAGATCCAACCAGTGTGCCCAAAATGGGACTCCGAACACCCACAAAATATGCCCAAAATCAGACCCCGAACACCCGAGAAATGTGCCCAAAATGGGACCCCGAACGCCCGAGAAATGTGCCACAAATTGTACCCTGAGCATCCAACAAATGTGCCCAAAATGGGACTCCGAAATCCCGAGAAATGTGCCCAAAATGGGACCCCGAACACCCAACAAATGTGCCACAAATTGCACTTGAGATCCAACCCATGTGCCCAAAATGGGACTCTGAAATCCCGAGAAATGTGCCACAAATTGTACCCTGAGCATCCAACCCATGTGCCCAAAATGGGACTCTGAACACCTGAGAAATGTGCCAGAGCATGGGCAGATTTGGTGAGGAGCCGTAGCCCAAACGGCCCCAAAATGTGCCAAGGACGGTGCCCAAGATTGGATCGGATTTGCCGGGAATCCGTATCCTCGAGGGCCGAAGGGTGCCGCGAAGATGTCCGGCGTGTGAGCGAGCCTCCCTTTGTCTGGGCACCCAGCGCTCACCTGTCCCGCATCTGCCTGCCTGTCGCTGTCCTTTGTGGCCGGAGAAATGGGTGGGGGGCGATGGCCGTGGCTCTTGAGGCAAAGCCAAGGGGGCTCCTCCCCGGCTCAGCCCCTCTTTGCGCTCTCCATCCTGGTGGGTTCAGACCCAGCCGGGCTTTGTCTCTTTGCTCTGCTCAAAATGGCTTTGGAAGGGGAGTCTCCGCTCTCTTTTCCCAGCTGCGGCACAAAGAAGGGGAGGAAGAGGAGGGGAGACGGGCCTTTGTGTGGGGCATTATCCCGTTTCCATAGAGAAGGAAGGCTCACGGCATCCTCCTCATCCTCATCCCCATCCTCATCCTCCTCCACCACAAGATGCAGAGATTGGCAGCTGGAGAAACACAGCTGGAGGGGGAAAAAAACATCTCACTCTTGGGTGTGTTTTTTCCCCCTGGCGGTACCCATTGCAAAGCCGTTGCATTAAATAATAATAATAATAATAATAATAATAATAATAATAATAATAATAATTTGGGTGTGTTTTCCCCCCTGGCGGTACCCATTGCAAAGCCGTTGCATTAAATAATAATAATAATAATAATAATAATAATAATAATAATAATAATAATAATAATATTTGGGTGTGTTTTCCCCCCTGGCGGTACCCATTGCAAAGCCGTTGCATTAAATTATTATTATTATTATTATTATTATTATTATTATTATTATTATTATTATTATTATTATTATTATTATTTGGGTGTGTTTTCCCCCCAGCAGCACCAAGTGCAAAGCCGTTGCATTAAATAATAATAATAATAATAATTTAATAATTATTATAATTTATTATTTTTATTATTATTATTATTATTATTATTATTATTATTTGGGTGTGTTTCCCCCCAGCAGCACCAAGTGCAAAGCCATTGCATTAAATAATAATAATAATAATAATTTAATAATTATTATAATTTATTATTATTATTATTATTATTATTATTATTATTATTATTATTATTATTATTATTGGGTGTGTTTTCCCCCCAGCAGCACCGATTGCAAAGCCGTTGCATTAAATAATAATAATAATAATAATAATAATAATAATAATAATAATAAAATTTGGTGTGTTTTCTTCCTGGCAGCTCCGGTTGCAAAGCCGTTGCATTAAATAATAATAATAATAATAACAATAATAATAATAATAATAATAATAATAATAATAATAATAATAATAATAATAATAATAATAATATTTTGGCACACTGGGTGCCGTGCCAAAAGATCTCAGCCGGCATTTGGAAACAATAGACATTGACAAAATCACGATCTGCCAACTGCAAAAGGCCACCCGACTGGGATCTGCAGCATCATCCGAAAATACATCACACAGTCCTAGACACTTGGGAAGTGTTCAACTTGTGATTTTGTGATACGAAATCCAGCATGTCTATCTTGTTTGCCGTGTAATAATAATAATAATAATAATAATAATAATAATAATAATAATAATAATAATAATAATAATAATAATACATCACACAGTCCTAGACGCTTGGGAAGAGTTCGACTTGGGATTTTGTGATACGAAATCCAGCATGTCTATCTTGTTTGCCGTGTAATAATAATAATAATAATAATAATAATACATCACACAGTCCTAGACACTTGGGAAGAGTTCAACTTGTGGTTTTGTGATATGAAATCCAGCATATCTATCTTGTTTGCTGTGTCATAATAATAATAATAATAATAATAATAATAATAATAATAATAATAATACATCACACAGTCCTAGACGCTTGGGAAGAGTTCGACTTGGGATTTTGTGATACGAAATCCAGCATGTCTATCTTGTTTGCCGTGTAATAATAATAATAATAATAATAATAATAATAATAATAATAATAATAATAATACATCACACAGTCGTAGACGCTTGGGAAGAGTTCGACTTGGGATTTTGTGATACAAAATCCAGCATATCTATCTTGTTTGCTGTGTCATAATAATAATAATAATAATAATAATAATAATAGTCCAAAAATGGCTAGGCGTGTCAGTGCTGACACGCGTGTCATAGGTTGGCCATCACCCAAACCCTTCCAGAAATGACATTTCAACGTATCAAGTATGAGCTCCAAGTTGGGTCCAGATCCATCCTGGTTTGGGTTCATTGGACGGAGGTGAACTACAACTTCATCCCAGTCTCTGCGCAAAAAAATATTTCCGAATCCAGAGACTTTGGGAATTTCCTCGTTCGGGGGAATTTTTTCGTGCTCGGAGAACAAAACAAGAAGCAGCTTTTTCCTTGACTGTTTGCATTGGCCGGCCCGTGGTTTCCTGCTTTGGATGGAGAGAGATAAGATAAGCGAGGCCGGTTTTTCCGGGTTTCGTTGGAAAAGGGGCAGATGGAGTTCAGAACAATGAGCCTCCCTTGTTATATAAGTAGATATAGAGAAATAGATAGATAGATAGATAGATAGATAGATAGATAGATAGATAGATAGATACCATAGACTATCTGTCGGGATGGATTGGATGGTGTCTTCCAGCATAGTAGAATGAAGCCGGACGGCATGGCCATCCGTCGGGAGGGATCGAATGGATGGATGGATAGATAGATAGATGTATATTTTAGATCTTGCAAAGAGATGGCCATCTGTTGGGAGGGCTTGAATGCTGTCTTCCATCATAGTAGAATGAAGCCGGACTGCATGGCCATCTGTCAGGAAGGCTTTGATGGTGTTTCCCAATACGGGAGAATCAGATGGTGTCTTCCCACATGCTAGATTGAAGCCGGACTGGATGGCCATCTGTCGGGAGGGATTGAATGGTGTCTTTATAGTAGAATGAAGCTGGATTAGATGGCCATCTGTCGGGAGGGATTGAATGGTGTTTTCCTACATAGTAGAATGAAGCCGGACTGGATGTCCATCTGTCAAGAGGGATTGAATGGTGTCTTTATAGTAGAATGATGCTGGATTAGATGGCCATCTGTCGGGAGGGATCGAATGATGTCTTTATAGTAGAATTAAGCTGGACGGGATGGCCATCTGTCGGGAGGGATCGAATGATGTCTTTATAGTAGAATTAAGCTGGACGGGATGGCCATCTGTCGGGAGGGATTGAATGGTGTCTTTATAGTAGAATTAAGCTGGACGGGATGGCCATCTGTCGGGAGGGATTGAATGGTGTCTTTATAGTAGATTGAAGCTGGTTTAGATGGCCATCTGTCGGGAGGGATCGAATGGTGTTTTCCTACATAGTAGAATGAAGCCGGACTGGATGTCCATCTGTCAAGAGGGATTGAATGGTGTCTTTATAGTAGAATGAAGCTGGATTAGATGGCCATCTGTCAGGAGGGATCGAATGATGTCTTTATAGTAGAATTAAGCTGGACGGGATGGCCATCTGTCGGGAGGGATTGAATGGTGTCTTCCTGCATAGTAGAATGAAGTCGGACTGCATGGCCCTCTGTCAGGAAGGCTTTGATGGTGTTTCCCTATACGGGGAATCAGATGGTGTCTTCCTGCATGCTAGATTGAAACCGGACGGGATGGCCATCTGTCGGGAGGGATCGAACGGTGTCTTACAGCATAGTAGAATTATGCCGGACGGGATGGCCATCTGTCGGGAGGGATCGAATGATGACTTTATAGTAGAATGATGCTGGTTTAGATGGCCATCTGTCGGGAGGGATCGAATGGTGTTTTCCTACATAGTAGAATGAAACCAGACTGGGTGGCCATCTGTTGGGAGGGATCGAATGATGTCTTTATAGTAGAATGAAGCTGGACGGGATGGCCATCTGTCGGGAGGGATTGAATGGTGTCTTTATAGTAGATTGAAGCTGGTTTAGATGGCCATCTGTTGGGAGGGATCGAACGGTGTCTTCCAGCATAGTAGAATGAAGTCGGACTGCATGGCCCTCTGTCAGGAAGGCTTTGATGGTGTTTCCCTATATGGGAGAATCAGATGGTGTCTTCCCACATGCTAGATTGAAGCCTGACTGGATGGCCATCTGTTGGGAGGGATTGGATGGTGTCTTCCAGCATAGTAGAATGAAGCCGGACTGCATGGCCATCTGTCGGGAGGGTTTGGATGGTGTCTTTATAGTAGAATGAAGCTGATGGCCAACTCTCGAGAGGGATTGAATGAAGTCTTCCTGCATAGCAGAATGAAGTTGGACTGCATGGCCATCTGTCAGGAAGGCTTTGATGGTGTTTCCCTATACGGGGAATCAGATGGTGTCTTCCTGCATGTTAGATTGAAACCGGACTGGATGGCCATCTGTCGGGAGGGATTGGATGGTGTCTTCCTGCATAGTAGAATGAAGCCGGACGGGATAGCCATCTGTCGGGAGGGATCGGATGGTGTCTGACAGTGAAACAATCCTCTTTCTTCCCGAGGAGGAAGCCAGGCTTTCCGGTCTCGGTGCCAAGAAGAGACATCTGCGCCAGGGCCGGGTCTTGTTTGTTTTCGGAGCCGGAAACGTTCCTCAAATGATCTTGGGACCTTCCCGAAGGAAGGTGTGTGTATATAATACTTCTCTCTGGACTCGGCGGGATCCGTCGTGTTGAGGATGCTGTCGGCGGTCGGGATCGTTTTATTCTGCAGCGCCATTGGCGCCTATGGTGAGTCCCTCATGACCTCCGTTAAGGGTCTATTATCAATAATAATAATAATAATAATAATAATAATAATAATAATAATAATAATAATATGCTGCTTTCTCTCTCTTGGAACGATGGATTTATTTACTTCTTTATCCGGCTTGTTTTGAGACTGGGTTCAAATGAGAGGGAAGGAGATGCCACTGAACGTTAGGAAGACATTCTTAGAGCTGTTCACCAGTGGAACTCTCTGCCGCAGAGTCTGGTGGAGGCTTTGAAACAGAGGCTGGGTGGCCATCTGTCGAGGGTGCTTTGGTTGTGCCTTTCCTGGACTAGATGGCCCATGTGGTGTCTTCCAACTCTTCTTCTTCTTCTTCTTCTTCTTCTTCTTCTTATTATTATTATTATTATTATTATATTATTATTATTATTATATTATTATTATTATTATTATTATTATTATTATTTTATGACACAGCAAACAAGATAGACATGCTGGATTTCATATCACAAAACCACAAGTCGAACACTTCCCAAGCGTCTAGGACTGTGTGATGTATTATATTATTATTATTATTATTATTATTATTATTATTATTATTATTATTATTATTATTGTATGACACAGCAAACATGATAGATATGCTGGATTTTGTTTCACAAACACTTCCCAAGTGTCTAGGACTGTGTGATTTATTATTATTATTATTATTATTATTATTATTATTATTACTATTTTACTATGACACAGCAAACAAGACAGATATGCTGGATTTCATATCACAAAATCACAAGTCGAACACTTCCCAATTATTATTATTATTATTATTATTATTATTATTATTATTTGGAATTGACATTTATTACTACTACTACTTATTATTATTATTATTATTATTATTTGGAATGGACATTTATTAGTACTACTACTACTTATTATTATTATTATTATTATTATTATTATTATTACTATTATTATATTTTGAATGGTCATTCATTATTACTACCATTATTATTATTATTATTATTATTATTATTATTATTATTTTGAATGGTCATTTATTATTACTACCATTATTATTATTATTATTTTGGATGGTCATCTGTTGGGAGTGCTTTAATTGTGCTTTTCCTGCATGATGGAGAGTTGGACTAGATGGCCCATGTGGTGTTTTCCAACTCTATTATTATTATTATTATTATCATTATTATTATTATTATTATTATTATTATTATTATTATTATTATTATTATTATTATTATGACACAGCAAACAAGATAGACATGCTGGATTTCATATCACAAAACCACAAGTCGAACTCTTCCCAAGTGTCTAGGACTGTGTGATGTATTATTATTATTATTATTAGGACTGTGTGATGTATTTTCAGATGATGCTGCAGATCCCCGTAGGGTGGCCTTTTGCAGTTGGCAGATAATTTTGTCAATGTCTATTGTTTCGAAATGCCGGCTGAGATCTTTTACCACAGCACCCAGTGTGCCCATCACCACCGGGACCACCTGCACTGGTTTCTGCCAGAGTCTTTGCAGTTCAATCTTGAGGTCCTGATAGCGGCTGAGTTTTTCCTGTTGTTTTTCATCAATGCGACTGTCACCTGGGATGGCGACATCCATGATCCAAACCTTTTTCTTTTCCACAACTGTGATGTCTGGTGTGTTGTGTTCCAGAACTTTGTCAGTCTGGATTCGGAAGTCCCACAGTATCTTTGCGTGCTCATTTTCCAAGACTTTTGCAGGTTTGTGATCCCACCAGTTCTTTGCTGCTGGGAGGTGGGACTTGAGGCATAAGTTCCAATGAATCCTTTGGGCCACATAGTTGTGCCTCTGTTTGTAGTCTGTCTGTGCAATTTTCCTACAGCAGCTGAGGATATGATCCATGGTTTCGTCGGTTTCCTTGCACAGTCTGCATTTTGGGTTTTTATTAATAATATTTATTAATAATAATAATTTTGCATTATTATTATTATTATTATTATTGATTCTATGACCTCTCCTATGACACAGGCCGGCCCCGGGGCCGCATCTTGGGGGGCCGAGAGACCGCCCCGCACGCCATGCCCTACATGGCCTCCCTGCAAGAAGGCGGGAAACACATCTGCGGAGGGTTCCTCATCTCCCAGGAGTGGGTGCTGAGTGCGGCCCACTGCTTGGAAGACACGTGAGTGCTCCCAACAAAGGATTCCCCTTCAGAGTCATTATTATTATTATTATTATTATTATTATTATTATTATTATTATTGGAACTCCCTGCTGCAGGCTGCACCAAGCCATAAGAACGCATTTGGGTTTCCTGTTCCAGCTACATGCTAGATGCCATAGCTTTCTAACTACTGTAGATGGTCTAGATGATCTTTAGGGATCCCTTCTGACTTTGATACCCTTTGGAACTCCCTGCCGCAAGATGCACAAAGAAACTATGGATTAAATGGCCTCTGAGTATCGCTTCCAACTCTATGCTAGACTCAATGGCCTTTTAAATAGATAGTCTAGATGACCTTTAGAGACCCCTTCTGACGTTGATACGCTGTGGAACTCCCTGCTGCAGGATGCACCAAGCCATAAGAATGCGTTTGGGTTTCCTGTTCCAGCTCTATGCTAGATGCCATAGATTTCTAACTACTGTAGATGGTCTAGATGACCTCTACATTGCTAGACTCAATGGCATTTTAAATAGATAGTCTAGATGACCTTTAGAGACCCCTTCTGACGTTGATACGCTGTGGAACTCCCTGCTGCAGGATGCACCAAGCCATAAGAATGCGTTTGGGTTTCCTGTTCCAGCTCTATGCTAGATGCCATAGATTTCTAACTACTGTAGATGGTCTAGATGACCTCTACATTGCTAGACTCAATGGCATTTTAAATAGATGGTCTAGATGACCTCTAGGGGTCCCTTCCTATTTCGATACTTTGTGGAACTCCCTGCCGCAAGATGCAGGAAGAAATTATAGTCTAGATGACCTCTAGGGCTCCCTAACGATTTCGATACCCTGTGGAACTCCCTGATGCAGGATGCACTAAGCCGTAAGAACGGATTTGGGTTCCCCTCCTAGCTACATGCTAATGACATAGCCTTCTAACTAGATAGTCTAGATGACCTCTAGGGACCCCTTCTGACTTTGATACCCCGTGGAACTCCCTGCCGCAAGATGCACCAAGCCATAAGAACGCATTTGGGTTTACTGTTCCAGCTCCATGCTTAGCTTTCTAACTACCGTAGATGGTCTAGATGACCTTTAGGGATCCCTTCCGACTTTGATACCCTGCGGAACTCCCTGCCGCAAGATGCACAAAGAAACTATGGATTGGATGGCCTCTGAGTATCCCTTCCAACTCTATGCTAGACTCAATGGCCGTTTCAATAGATGGTCTAGATGACCTCTAGGGGTCCCTAACGATTTCGATACCTGGTGGAACTCCCTGCTGCAGGATGCACTAAGCCATAAGAACGCATTTGGGTTTCCTGTTCCAGCTCCATGCTAGACACCATAGATTTCAAACTACTGTAGATGGTCTAGATGACCTCTATGGACCCCTTCTGACTTTGATACCCTGTGGAACTCCCTGCCGCAAGATGCAGGAAGAAGTTATAGTCTAGATGACCTCTAGGGGTCTCTAACGATTTCGATACCCGGTGGAACTCCCTGCTGCGGGATGCACCAAGCCATAAGAACGCCTTTGGGTTTCCTGTTCCAGCTCCATGCTAGATGACATAGCCTTCTAACTAGATAGTAGACATGTCCAAAAAATCGTTTTGAATCATATATCGGATTTATTTCGGATTGTTCTCGCTTTTTGAGACGCATTCCGAGACATTGTCTCACAGCGCAACCAGCAATGTAATTCGAACCATTGTTGGCCCATTCTCTAATTCTCTCTTAATGGTTCGTTAATTCCCCGCCCCCCGCCCCCCCAAAAAAAATTTGGTTTCCAGTGTCCTTCTTGCTTGCAAATATAGCAAGGGAATTTCTAGTTTTCAAAGTATCTTTGCACAACTTGCAAGGGCATGGCAAATTTGATGAGGATAGCTCAAGAAATGAGGGTGGGAGAGCCCTGTAAAAGCCCCCCCCCCCGTTCCTTTTTTTTTTTTTGTGATTGCGCATGCGCGTCTGCTATTTTAGAAACATTTAGAATCAATACGAATTTTCGGAAATATCTGAAATTTTTGGGTGAAAAAAATCAGAAATACTTTCTATATTGAAGCGCCAGCGCCCCCTACTTTAGAAACGAGAATGGAAACATTTTTTTCATCGATCAGACATGCCTACTAGATAGTCTAGATGACCTTTAGGGGCCCCTCCCAGCTTCTATACCCTGTGGAACTCCCTGCCACAAGATGCACAGAGATTAGATGGCCTGGGACTATCCGTTCCAACTCTATGCGAGACTTAATCGCTGTTTAAATAGATAGTCTAGATGACCTTTAGGGGCCCCTCCCAGCTTCTATACCCTGTGGAACTCCCTGCCACAAGATGCACAGAGATTAGATGGCCTGGGACTATCCGTTCCAACTCTATGCGAGACTTAATCGCTGTTTAAATAGATAGTCTAGATGACCTTTAGGGGCCCCTCCCAGATTCTATACCCTGTGGAACTCCCTGCCACAAGATGCACAGAGATTAGATGGCCTGGGACTATCCGTTCCAACTCTATGCGAGACTTAATCGCTGTTTAAATAGATAGTCTAGATGACCTTTAGGGGCCCCTCCCAGATTCTATACCCTGTGGAACTCCCTGCCACAAGATGCACAGAGATTAGATGGCCTGGGACTATCCGTTCCAACTCTATGCGAGACTTAATCGCTGTTTAAATAGATAGTCTAGATGACCTTTAGGGGCCCCTCCCAGCTTCTATACCCTGTGGAACTCCCTGCCACAAGATGCACAAAGATTAGATGGCCTGGGACTATCCGTTCCAACTCTATGCGAGACTTAATCGCTGTTTAAATAGATAGTCTAGATGACCTTTAGGGGCCCCTCCCAGCTTCTATACCCTGTGGAACTCCCTGCCACAAGATGCACAGAGATTAGATGGCCTGGGACTATCCGTTCCAACTCTATGCGAGACTTAATCGCTGTTTAAATAGATAGTCTAGATGACCTTTCGGGGCCCCTCCCAGCTTCTATACCCTGTGGAACTCCCTGCCACAAGACGCACAAACCTTAGATGGCCTGGGACTATCCGTTCCAACTCTATGCGAGACTTAATCGCTGTTTAAATAGATAGTCTAGATGACCTTTCGGGGCCCCTCCCAGCTTCTTTACCCTGTGGAACTCCCTGCCACAAGACGCACAAACCTTAGATGGCCTGGGACTATCCGTTCCAACTCTATGCGAGACTTAATCACTGTTTAAATAGATAGTCTAGATGACCTTTCGGGGCCCCTCCCAGCTTCTATACCCTGTGGAACTCCCTGCCACAAGATGCACAGAGATTAGATGGCCTGGGACTATCCGTTCCAACTCTATGCGAGACTTAATCGCTGTTTAAATAGATAGTCTAGATGACCTTTCGGGGCCCCTCCCAGCTTCTATACCCTGTGGAACTCCCTGCCACAAGATGCACAGAGATTAGATGGCCTGGGACTATCCGTTCCAACTCTATGCGAGACTTAATCGCTGTTTAAATAGATAGTCTAGATGACCTTTAGGGGCCCCTCCCAGCTTCTATACCCTGTGGAACTCCCTGCCACAAGACGCACAAACCTTAGATGGCCTGGGACTATCCGTTCCAACTCTATGCGAGACTTAATCGCTGTTTAAATAGATAGTCTAGATGACCTTTCGGGGCCCCTCCCAGCTTCTATACCCTGTGGAACTCCCTGCCACAAGATGCACAAACCTTAGATGGCCTGGGACTATCCGTTCCAACTCTATGCGAGACTTAATCGCTGTTTAAATAGATAGTCTAGATGACCTTTCGGGGCCCCTCCCAGCTTCTATACCCTGTGGAACTCCCTGCCACAAGACGCACAAACCTTAGATGGCCTGGGACTATCCGTTCCAACTCTATGCGAGACTTAATCGCTGTTTAAATAGATAGTCTAGATGACCTTTCGGGGCCCCTCCCAGCTTCTATACCCTGTGGAACTCCCTGCCACAAGATGCACAAACCTTAGATGGCCTGGGACTATCCGTTCCAACTCTATGCGAGACTTAATCGCTGTTTAAATAGATAGTCTAGATCAGGGGTCCCCAAACTAAGGCCCGGGGGCCGGATGCGGCCCTCCAAGGTCATTTACCTGGCCCCCGCCCTCATTTATAATAGAATATATTTATATCTGTTTTAATAATATAATATATTGTATATACATATGATATTGATAATAATATTATCATTTTATACAATATAATACTAATAATAATACCCTATATTAATTATATGTTATATATTACATATAATATTACAGTATAGTGATATAGTTCAATATAGTAATATATAATGCTAATATTGTGCTATGCTAATAATATAATATACTGTAAGTACATACAGCTGCTCTGAGTTCTCCTTGGGGTGATTAGGGTGGGATATAAATGTAGTAAATAAATGTAGTAAATGAATAAATAAATAATTTCGGACTTAAGCTCGCCCAAAGTCTGAAATGACTTGAAGACACACAACAACAACAACAATCCTAATTAACCTGACTATCTCATTGGCCAGAAGCAGGCCCACACTTCCTATTGAAATCCTGATAGGTTTATGTTGGTTAAAATTATTTTCATGTTTAAATATTGTATTGTTCTTTCATTGTTATTGTCGTTGTTTTGCACTGCCAATAAGATATGTGCAGTGTGCATAGGAATTTGTTCGGGTTTTTTCCCCAAATGATAATTCGGCCCCTCCACAGTCTGAAGGATTGTGGGCCGGCCCTTTGCTTTAAAAGTTTGGGGACCCCTGGTCTAGATGACCTTTAGGGGCCCCTCCCAGCTTCTATACCCTGTGGAACTCCCTGCCACAAGATGCACAAACCTTAGATGGCCTGGGACTATCCGTTCCAACTCTATGCGAGACTTAATCGCTGTTTAAATAGATAGTCTAGATGACCTTTCGGGGCCCCTCCCAGCTTCTATACCCTGTGGAACTCCCTGCCACAAGATGCACAAAGATTAGATGGCCTGGGACTATACGTTCCAACTCTATGCGAGACTTAATCGCTGTTTAAATAGATAGTCTAGATGACCTTTCGGGGCCCCTCCCAGCTTCTATACCCTGTGGAACTCCCTGCCACAAGATGCACAAAGATTAGATGGCCTGGGACTATCCGTTCCAACTCTATGCAAGACTTAATCGCTGTTTAAATAGATAGTCTAGATGACCTTTCGGGACCCATTTCGATCCCCCTCCACCCGCAGTTGCTTAGTCGTCCTACCGCTCCAGCCGCCCCTGTCCAAGCGTGTCCTCCTGGCGAACACGTATGTGACTGGATCCCTGGTTCTGTCCGCAGGGCCAACGGGACCTTCCAGGTGCTCTTAGGGGCCCATTCGCTCACGGCCCCCGAACCCAACAAGCGCCTCTACGGGGTCCGCCGCTTGGCCGCCCACCCCGGGAGCAGCGAGGAGACCAACGAGGACGACCTCCTTCTCGTCCAGGTGGGACCCCCGCCCCTAGAAAGCCATAGACATGCCCTTGGAGGTGGAAGGTCGTGGTGGTCACTCTCTCTTTTTGCCTCCGTGGCAGCTGTCCGAGCCGGCCACCCTGGGCCCCGACGTGAAGACTTTGCCGCTCCAAAGCGAGGACCGGGAATTGCCGGCGAGGACCTTCTGCCTGGCGGCCGGGTGGGGCTTCACCAAGAACACCGGGCAGCGGCCGGACCGGCTGCAGTGGGCCGAGCTGCCCACCATGAGCCGGGCCGAGTGCAACGAGCGGCGCTTCCACGACGGGGAGATCACGCCCAGGATGATGTGCACCGAGGTCAAGAGCGTGCGCAGAGACACCTGCAAGGTAGCGCCTCTCGGATACACATATCTCGTAGTCTTAGCAGAAAATAAGCTGAGCATAAGCCAAGAGTGTGATGCGGCAGCGACAAAGGCCAATGCGATTCCAGGCTGAATCAATAGGATAGTGCAGGGGGCCCCAAACTTTTTAAACAGGGGGCAGTTCACGATTCTTTGGACCGTTGGAGGGCCGGACTATAGTTGGCCACCGAACAATAACAACAACAACAACAACAAAAGTGTTGGAAGAGACCCTTTGGGCCAGGGGTCCCCAAACTAAGGCCCGGGGGCCGGATGCGGCCCATCGAAGCCATTTATCCGGCCCCCACGGCACAAGGGCAGAAGGGGGTTGGACTAAATGACCCAAGGGGTCTCTTCTTCTCTTCCAATTCTCCTCCTCCTTATTATTATTATTAACATTGAGGCTGGGTGGCCATCTGTCCGGGGTGCTTTGCTTGTGCTTTTGGTGCATAAAGGCAGAAGGGGATTGGACTCAATGGTCCAAAAGGTCTCTTCCAACCCTCTTTATTATTATTATTATTATTATTATTATTATTATTATTATTATTATTATTATTATTATTAACATTGAGGCTGGGTGGCCATCTGTCCGGGGTGCTTTGCTTGTGCTTTTGGTGCATAAAGGCAGAAGGGGATTGGACTCAATGGTCCAAAAGGTCTCTTCCAACCCTCATTATTATTATTATTATTATTATTATTATTATTATTATTACTAGCTGTGCCCGGCCACGCGTTGCTGTGTCTGAGTCTGGTGGTGTTGGTCAGTCTACATTAGGTTGTATTGATGCTGTGACCTCCACCCTTCTTTATACTCACATTAATAGTAGTATTTGAAGTCTGTTACCTTCTTCAATTTTTGTGTTGATTGATAATTGCTTGAGATCCCTGTTGTCTTTGGTTTGTTGTTAGTTGTAATGTCTGATTCTGCTGAGTGCGGTTTATATTTTTATTGTGGTACAATAGTCTTTTTTTTGTTTTGCCTGTGTAGGTGTTTATTATTGTTGTTGTTGTTGTGGTCATGAAGGTTGGATAAGTTAGATGCTACTGTATTGTTTTTTGGAGGCCCAGTGTAGCACTGACTGGCCTCTCAGCCTCAGTGCCTGGCTGTTTCTTGCCTGTGATGGTGTTGATTCTTATTGTTGTTGTTGTTGTCATTGTTATTATTGTAATTGTTTTTTTGGAAGCCAAGTGTGAATGTAGGGATTGGGGAGGTGGATGAGTTGTGTTGTCAAATTTTGTATTTGTTATAGTCACAATGTGTTGTTGTGAGTTTTGTGGGTCTGGATTGTGGTTTTGTGGTGTGGTTGTGTTGTTACAACTGAGAGGCACGGCTTTTGTGTTGTGTTGCGAAGTTTTGTATTTCTGGGTCGTTTAGTTGTGTGCCAAGTTTTGTATTTCTGGGGCGTTTAGTTGTGTTGTTATAGTCACGATGCATTGTTGTGAGTTTTGTGGGTCCGGATTGTGGTTTTGTGGTGTGGTTGTGTTGTTACAATCGGGAGGGAATGCTTTTGCGTTGTCAAATTTTGTATTTCTGGGGCGTTTAGTTGTGTTATAGTCACGATGCATTGTTGTGAGTTTTGTGGGTCCGGATTGTGGTTTTGTGGTGTGGTTGTGTTGTTACAATCGGGAGGGAATGCTTTTGTGTTGTCAAATTTTGTATTTCTGGGGCGTTTAGTTGTGTTATAGTCACGATGCATTGTTGTGAGTTTTGTGGGTCCGGATTGTGGTTTTGTGGTGTAGTTGTGTTGTTACAACCAGGAGAAAAGGCTTTTGTGTTGTGTAGTCAAGTTTTGTATTTCTGGGGCATTTAGTTGTGTGCCAAGTTTCGTATTTCTGGGGCGTTTAGTTGTGTTGTTATAGTCACGATGCATTGTTGTGAGTTTTGTGGGTCTGGATTGTGGTTTTGTGGTGTGGTTGTGTTGTTACAACCGGGAGGCAAGGCTTTTGTGTTGTGTTGTCAAGTTTTATATTTCTGGGGCGTTTAGTTGTGTGCCAAGTTTCGTATTTCTGGGGCGTTTAGTTGTGTTGTTATAGTCACGATGCATTTTTGTGAGTTTTATGGGTCTGGATTGTGGTTTTGTGGTGTGGTTGTGTTGTTACAACCGGGAGGGAAGGCTTTTGCGTTGTGTTGCCATGTTTCGTATTTCTGGGGCATTTACTTGTGTTGTTATAGTCACGATGCTTTGTTGTGAGTTTTGTGCATCCGGATTGTGGTTTTGTGGTGTGTTTGTATTGTTACAACCACGAGGCAAGGCTTTTGCGTTGTGTTGTCAAGTTTTGTATTTCTGGGGCATTTAGTTGTGTGCCAAGTTTCGTATTTCTGGGGCGTTTAGTTGTGTTGTTATAGTCACGATGCATTGTTGTGAGTTTTATGGGTCCGGATTGTGGTTTTGTGGTGTGGTTGTGTTGTTACAACCGGGAGAGAAGGCTTTTGTGTTGTGTTGCCAAGCTTTGTATTTCTAGGGCATTTAGTTATGTTGTTATAGTCATGATTTGTTGTTGTGAGTTTTGTGGGTCCGGATTGTGGTTTTGTGGTGTGGTTGTGTTATTGTAACCGGGAGGCAAGGCTTTTGCATTGTATTGCCAAGTTTCATATTTCTGGGATGTTTAGTTTTGTTGTTATAGTCACTGCGCCCACAACTTTATCCTTTTATATATATAGATTATTATTATTAACATTGAGGCTGGGTGGCCATCTGTCCGGGGTGCTTTGCTTGTGCTTTTGGTGCATAAAGGCAGAAGGGGATTGGACTCAATGGCCCAAAGGGTCTCTTCCAACCCTCTTTATTATTATTATTATTATTATTATTATTATTATTATTATTATTATTATTATTAACATTGAGGCTGGGTGGCCATCTGTCCGGGGTGCTTTGCTTGTGCTTTTGGTGCATAAAGGCAGAAGGGGATTGGACTCAATGGCCCAAAGGGTCTCTTCCAACCCTCTTTATTATTATTATTATTATTATTATTATTATTATTATTATTATTATTATTATTAACATTGAGGCTGGGTGGCCATCTGTCCGGGGTGCTTTGCTTGTGCTTTTGGTGCATAAAGGCAGAAGGGGATTGGACTCAATGGTCCAAAAGGTCTCTTCCAACCCTCTTTATTATTATTATTATTATTATTATTATTATTATTATTATTATTATTATTATTAACATTGAGGCTGGGTGGCCATCTGTCCGGGGTGCTTTGCTTGTGCTTTTGGTGCATAAAGGCAGAAGGGGATTGGACTCAATGGTCCAAAAGGTCTCTTCCAACCCTCTTTATTATTATTATTATTATTATTATTATTATTATTATTATTATTATTATTAACATTGAGGCTGGGTGGCCATCTGTCCGGGGTGCTTTGCTTGTGCTTTTGGTGCATAAAGGCAGAAGGGGATTGGACTCAATGGTCCAAAAGGTCTCTTCCAACCCTCTTTATTATTATTATTATTATTATTATTATTATTATTATTATTATTATTATTATTAACATTGAGGCTGGGTGGCCATCTGTCCGGGGTGCTTTGCTTGTGCTTTTGGTGCATAAAGGCAGAAGGGGATTGGACTCAATGGCCCAAAGGGTCTCTTCCAACCCTCTTTATTATTATTATTATTATTATTATTATTATTATTATTATTATTATTATTATTATTATTAACATTGAGGCTGGGTGGCCATCTGTCCGGGGTGCTTTGCTTGTGCTTTTGGTGCATAAAGGCAGAAGGGGATTGGACTCAATGGTCCAAAAGGTCTCTTCCAACCCTCTTTATTATTATTATTATTATTATTATTATTATTATTATTATTATTATTAACATTGAGGCTGGGTGGCCATCTGTCAGGGGTGCTTTGCTTGTGCTTTTGTTGTTGTTGTTATTGCTCGGTGGCCAACTATAGTCCGGCCCTCCAACGGTCCGAAGAATCGTGAACTGGCCCCCTGTTTAAAAAGTTTGGGGACCCCTGCTTTGGGCCATTGAGTCCAATCCCCTTCTGCCTTTGTGCACCGAAAGCACAAGCAAAGCACCCCTGACAGATGGCCACCCAGCCTCAATGATAATAATAATAATAATAATAATAATAATAATAATAATAATAATAATAATAAAGAGGATTGGAAGAGACCCCTTGGACCATTTAGTCTAACCCCCTTCTGCCTTTGTGCATCAAAAGCACAAGCAAAGCACCCCTGACAGATGGCCACCCAGCCTCAATGATAATAATAATAATAAGGAGGAGGAGGATTGGAAGAGAAGAAGAGACCCCTTGGGTCATTTAGTCCAACCCGCTTCTGCCCTTGTGCCATGGGGGCCGGATAAATGGCTTCGATGGGCCGCCTCCGGCCCCCGGGCCTTAGTTTGGGGACCCCTGGGATAGTGTCTAGACCAGGCATGCCGGGCCAATTGTTGCCCATGTTCACATCTCCATGGCCCGGGCCAATTGTGGATTAGATGACCTCTGGGTGCCCCTTCCAACTCCATAGCCTTAGATGAACTTTAGGGGTCCATTCCGACTTCTATACCCTGTGGAACTCCCCGCTGCACAAAGAAGCTGTGGACTAGATGGCCTCGTGGTGCCCCTTCCAAACTCCATGGCCGTCTAAATAGATAGTCTAGATTATCTTTAGGGTTCCCTTCTAAACTCTGATACCCTGCGGAACTCCCTGCTGCATGATGCACGAATAAGCTGTGGACTAGATAGCCTCTGCGTGCCCCTGCCAACTAAATGGCCTTCCTAATAGATAGTCTAGATGACCTTTAGGGGACGCTTCTAACTTTGATACCCTTCAGAACTCCTTGCCGCATGATGCACTAAGTAGATATGGACTAGATGGCCTCTGGGTGCCCCTTCATCTTGATGGCCTTCCAAATAGATAGTCTAGATGACCTTTAGGGGTCCCTTCGGACTTCGATACCCTGTGGAACTCCCTGCCACATGATGCACTAAGAAGCTGTGGACTAGATGGCCTCTGGGTGCCCCTTCTGACTTTGATACCCTGTGGAACTCCCTGCCGCATAGGCACGAAGAATTTATGGACTAGATGGCCTCTGGGTGCCCCTTCCAACACAATGCCAGACTCAATGGCATTCCAAATAGATAGTCTAGATGACCTTTAGGGGTCCCTTCTGACTTTGATACCCTGTGGAACTCCCTGCCGCATGATGTACAGAGAAACTATGGACTAGATGGCCTCTTGGTGCCCCTTCCAACTCCATGCCCTTCCTAATAGATAGTCTAGATGATCTTTAGGGGTCCCTTCTGACTTCTATACCCTGCGGAACTCCCTGCCGCATGATGCACGAAGAATTTATGGACTAGATATCCTCTGGGTGCCCCTTCCAAACTCCATAGCCTTCCGAATAGATAGTCTAGATGACATTTAGGGGTCCCTTCTGACTTCGATACCCTGCGGAACTCCCTGCCGTATTAAATTCCCCGCAAGTAGAAAGCTATCAGCTCAGTGCTGATCGCTTTGCAGGGCTTAAGGATTGAAGGCCGGGGCCAAATTGGCTTGATATTCGTATTGAAATAGTCCTTGAAAGCATCTCCTCCTCCGTCTTTTATTTACAAAATCATTGTACACAAGAAGTATTCAACTCCCCGCAAGTAGAAAGCTAGCAGCTCAGTACTGATCGCTTTGCAGGGCTTAAGGAATGAAGGCAAGGGCCAAATTGGCTTGATATTCGTATTGAAATAGTCCTTGAAAGCATCTCCTGCTCCGTCTTTTATTTACAAAATCATTGTACACAAGAAGTATTCAACTCCCCGCAAGTAGAAAGCTAGCAGCTCAGTGCTGATCGCTTTGCAGGGCTTAAGGATTGAAGGCCGGGGCCAAATTGGCTTGATATTCGTATTGAAATAGTCCTTGAAAGCATCTCCTGCTCCGTCTTTTATTTACAAAATCATTATAAACAAGAAGTATTCAACTCCCCGCAAGTAGAAAGCTAGCAGCTCAGTGCTGATCGCTTTGCAGGGCTTAACGATTGAAGGCCGGGGCCAAATTGGCTTGATATTCGTATTGAAACAGTCCTTGAAAGCATCTCCTGCTCCGTCTTTTATTTACAAAATCATTATAAACAAGAAGTATTCAACTCCCCGCAAGTAGAAAGCTAGCAGCTCAGTGCTGATCGCTTTGCAGGGCTTAACGATTGAAGGCCGGGGCCAAATTGGCTTGATATTCGTATTGAAACAGTCCTTGAAAGCATCTCCTGCTCCGTCTTTTATTTACAAAATCATTGTACACAAGAAGTATTCAACTCCCCGCAAGTAGAAAGCTAGCAGCTCAGTGCTGGTCGCTGTGGACTAGATGGCCTTTGTGGCCCCTTTTCCCAACTCTCGGCTTCTGTCTTGCAGGGCGACTCCGGAGGGCCCCTGGTTTGCCACGGCGTGGCCGAAGGCGTGGTGACGGCCGGATCCCGTGTCTGCGGCAACTGGAGGAAGCCGGGCATTTACACGCGTGTCGCCCCGTACTTGCCGTGGATCAACGGCGTCATGGCCTCTCCCAACTAAGCCATGCTTATCACTATCCAAACATACTATGCCATACACTCTGTATTAGCTTGATATTTGTATTGAAATAGCCCTTGAAAGCATCTCCTCCTCCGTCTTTTATTTACAAAACAAGATGTATTAAATTCCCCGTAAGTAGAAAGCTAGCAGCTCAGTGCTGATTGCTTTGCAGGGCTTAAGGATTGAAGGCCAAGTCGGCTTGATATTCGTATTGAAATAGTCCTTGAAAGCATCTCCTCCTCCGTCTTTTATTTACAAAATCATTGTAAACAACAAGAAGAAGACGTATTAAATTCCCCGCAAATAGAAAGCTAGCAGCTCAGTGCTGATCGCTTTGCAGGGCTTAAGGATTGAAGGCCAAATCGGCTTGATATTCGTATTGAAAAAGCCCTTGATAGCATCTCCTGCTCCGTCTTCTATTTACGAAATTATTGTAAACAACAAGATGTATTAAATTCCCCGTAAGTAGAAAGCTAGCAGCTCAGTGCTGATTGCTTTGCAGGGCTTAAGGATTGAAGTCCAAATTGGCTTGATATTCGTATTGAAATAGCCCTTGAAAGCATCTCCTGCTCCGTCTTCTATTTACGAAATTATTGTAAACAACAAGATGTATTAAATTCCCCGTAAGTAGAAAGCTAGCAGCTCAGTGCTGATTGCTTTGCAGGGCTTAAGGATTGAAGGCCAAATCGGCTTGATATTCGTATTGAAATAGTCCTTGAAAGCATCTCCTCCTCCGTCTTTTATTTGCAAAATTATTGTAAACAACAAGAAGACGTATTAAATTCCCCGCAAATAGAAAGCTAGCAGCTCAGTGCTGATCGCTTTGCGGGGCTTAAGGATTGAAGGCCAAATCGGCTTGATATTCGTATTGAAAAAGCCCTTGATAGCATCTCCTGCTCAGTCTTCTATTTACGAAATTATTGTAAACAACAAGATGTATTAAATTCCCCGTAAGTAGAAAGCTAGCAGCTCAGTGCTGATTGCTTTGCAGGGCTTAAGGATTGAAGGCCAAATCGGCTTGATATTCGTATTGAAAAAGCCCTTGATAGCATCTCCTGCTCCGTCTTCTATTTACGAAATTATTGTAAACAACAAGATGTATTAAATTCCCCGTAAGTAGAAAGCTAGCAGCTCAGTGCTGATTGCTTTGCAGGGCTTAAGGATTGAAGGCCAAATCGGCTTGATATTCGTATTGAAAAAGCCCTTGATAGCATCTCCTGCTCCGTCTTCTATTTACGAAATTATTGTAAACAACAAGATGTATTAAATTCCCCGTAAGTAGAAAGCTAGCAGCTCAGTGCTGATTGCTTTGCAGGGCTTAAGGATTGAAGGCCAAATCGGCTTGATATTCGTATTGAAATAGTCCTTGAAAGCATCTCCTGCTCCATCTTTTATTTGCAAAATTATTGTAAACAACAAGAAGAAGACGTATTAAATTCCCCGCAAATAGAAAGCTAGCAGCTCAGTGCTGATCGCCTTGCAGGGCTTAAGGATTGAAGTCCAAATTGGCTTGATATTCGTATTGAAAAAGCCCTTGATAGCATCTCCTGCTCCGTCTTCTATTTACGAAATTATTGTAAACAACAAGATGTATTAAATTCCCCGTAAGTAGAAAGCTAGCAGCTCAGTGCTGATTGCTTTGCAGGGCTTAAGGATTGAAGGCCAAATCGGCTTGATATTCGTATTGAAATAGTCCTTGAAAGCATCTCCTGCTCCGTCTTTTATTTACAAAATCATTGTAAACAACAAGAAGAAAACGTATTAAATTCCCCGCAAGTAGAAAACTAGCAGCTCAGTGCTGATCGCTTTGCAGGGCTTAAGGATTGAAGTCCAAATTGGCTTGATATTCGTATTGAAATAGCCCTTGAAAGCATCTCCTGCTCCGTCTTCTATTTACGAAATTATTGTAAACAACAAGATGTATTAAATCCCCCGTAAGTAGAAAGCTAGCAGCTCAGTGCTGATTGCTTTGCAGGGCTTAAGGATTGAAGGCCAAATCGGCTTGATATTCGTATTGAAATAGTCCTTGAAAGCATCTCCTGCTCCATCTTTTATTTGCAAAATTATTGTAAACAACAAGAAGAAGACGTATTAAATTCCCCGCAAATAGAAAGCTAGCAGCTCAGTGCTGATCGCCTTGCAGGGCTTAAGGATTGAAGTCCAAATTGGCTTGATATTCGTATTGAAAAAGCCCTTGATAGCATCTCCTGCTCCGTCTTCTATTTACGAAATTATTGTAAACAACAAGATGTATTAAATTCCCCGTAAGTAGAAAGCTAGCAGCTCAGTGCTGATTGCTTTGCAGGGCTTAAGGATTGAAGGCCAAATCGGCTTGATATTCGTATTGAAAAAGCCCTTGATAGCATCTCCTGCTCTGTCTTCTATTTACGAAATTATTGTAAACAACAAGATGTATTAAATTCCCCGTAAGTAGAAAGCTAGCAGCTCAGTGCTGATTGCTTTGCAGGGCTTAAGGATTGAAGGCCAAATCGGCTTGATATTCGTATTGAAATAGTCCTTGAAAGCATCTCCTGCTCCGTCTTTTATTTACAAAATCATTGTAAACAACAAGAAGAAAACGTATTAAATTCCCCGCAAATAGAAAGCTAGCAGCTCAGTGCTGATTGCTTTGCAGGGCTTAAGGATTGAAGGCCAAGTCGGCTTGATATTCGTATTGAAATAGTCCTTGAAAGCATCTCCTGCTCCGTCTTTTATTTACAAAATCATTGTAAACAACAAGAAGAAAACGTATTAAATTCCCCGCAAGTAGAAAACTAGCAGCTCAGTGCTGATCGCTTTGCAGGGCTTAAGGATTGAAGTCCAAATTGGCTTGATATTCGTATTGAAATAGCCCTTGAAAGCATCTCCTGCTCCGTCTTTTATTTACAAAATCATGGTAAACAACAAGATGTATTAAATCCCCCGTAAGTAGAAAGCTAGCAGCTCAGTGCTGATTGCTTTGCAGGGCTTAAGGATTGAAGGCCAAATCGGCTTGATATTCGTATTGAAATAGTCCTTGAAAGCATCTCCTCCTCCGTCTTTTATTTGCAAAATTATTGTAAACAACAAGAAGACGTATTAAATTCCCCGCAAATAGAAAGCTAGCAGCTCAGTGCTGATCGCTTTGCAGGGCTTAAGGATTGAAGTCCAAATTGGCTTGATATTCGTATTGAAATAGCCCTTGAAAGCATCTCCTGCTCCGTCTTCTATTTACGAAATTATTGTAAACAACAAGATGTATTAAATTCCCCGTAAGTAGAAAGCTAGCAGCTCAGTGCTGATTGCTTTGCAGGGCTTAAGGATTGAAGTCCAAATTGGCTTGATATTCGTATTGAAAAAGCCCTTGAAAGCATCTCCTGCTCCGTCTTCTATTTACGAAATTATTGTAAACAACAAGATGTATTAAATTCCCCGTAAGTAGAAAGCTAGCAGCTCAGTGCTGATTGCTTTGCAGGGCTTAAGGATTGAAGGCCAAATCGGCTTGATATTCGTATTGAAATAGTCCTTGAAAGCATCTCCTCCTCCGTCTTTTATTTACAAAATCATTGTAAACAACAAGAAGAAAACGTATTAAATTCCCCGCAAATAGAAAGCTAGCAGCTCAGTGCTGATTGCTTTGCAGGGCTTAAGGATTGAAGGCCAAGTCGGCTTGATATTCGTATTGAAATAGTCCTTGAAAGCATCTCCTGCTCCGTCTTTTATTTACAAAATCATTGTAAACAACAAGAAGAAAACGTATTAAATTCCCCGCAAGTAGAAAACTAGCAGCTCAGTGCTGATCGCTTTGCAGGGCTTAAGGATTGAAGTCCAAATTGGCTTGATATTCGTATTGAAATAGCCCTTGAAAGCATCTCCTGCTCCGTCTTCTATTTACGAAATTATTGTAAACAACAAGATGTATTAAATCCCCCGTAAGTAGAAAGCTAGCAGCTCAGTGCTGATTGCTTTGCAGGGCTTAAGGATTGAAGGCCAGATCGGCTTGATATTCGTATTGAAATAGTCCTTGAAAGCATCTCCTCCTCCGTCTTTTATTTACAAAATCATGGTAAACAACAAGAAGAAAACGTATTAAATTCCCCGCAAGTAGAAAGCTAGCAGCTCAGTGCTGATCGCTTTGCAGGGCTTTAGGGTCCCAATAATATTCCAGCGGCGGGGCGTCCCATTAACCCATGGAAGTGTCAATCAATCAGGAACGTTTGGCCCCTGAAGTCCCTGTGTATCCCCTGAGCGTCTTGGGATTTCTAGCACCCAAAGGGCATCCGCTTCCACAACCCGCCGCAGAGGCAGTTCTTGATCCAGCGCTGCTCCCACTGCTTGACCGCCGTGGTTTTGTTGGGCGAACGCAGCATGGTGACACAGCCACATCTGCCGGGCAAGGAAACGGTGGTCATTATTATTATTATTACTACTACTACTTACTATTACTTTATATTATTAGTATTATTATTTATATCATTAGTATTATTTATATCTATATATATAAAAGAGTGATGGCATCACGGCAGTGGACAAAACAACAAAAGTAAACACCCCACAACCTCGAAAATTGACATCACAACCCCTCATCCATGCCTCTAGGTTGATACAACAAAAAGAAAAGAAAAATAAAGTCCTAATTAGAGGGAGAGGAATAATTGTTTTTATCCAATTGCTGCCAGTTAGAAGGCTAAGTTCCGCTCACTTGGTCTCCTAGCAACCCACTCAGCCCAGGGGACTCTTTACCTTAACTACCACCAATTCCTCAATACTTTATTTCCCATACTACCATACTTCGCCACAGCAACGCGTGGCCGGGCACAGCTAGTTATTTATATTATTAGTATAGATTATTAGTATTATTTATATTATATTACTATTAGCAGTATCATCATCAACAATTATTACTACTGCTACTTTATATTATTAGTATTATTATTTATATTATTAGTATTATTATTTATATCATTAGTATTGTTTATATTATTTATATTATTAGTATAGATTATTAGTATTATTTATATTATATTACTATTAGCAGTATCATCATCAACAATTATTACTACTGCTACTTTATATTATTAGTATTATTATTTATATCATTAGTATTATTATTTATATCATTAGTATTATTTATATTATTTATATTATTAGTATAGATTATTAGTATTATTTATATTATATTACTATTAGCAGTATCATCATCAACAATTATTACTACTACTACTTTATATTATTAGTATTATTATTTATATTATTAGTATTATTATTTATATCATTAGTATTGTTTATATTATTTATATTATTAGTATAGATTATTAGTATTATTTATATTATATTACTATTAGCAGTATCATCATCAATTATTACTACTGCTACTTTATATTATTAGTATTATTATTTATATTATTAGTTTTATTTATATTATTAGTATAGATTATTAGTATTATTTATATTATAATTTTACTATTATCATTATCATCATTATCATCAATTACTACTACTACTACTTTATATTATTAGTATTGTTATTTATATTATTAGTATTATTTATGTTATAATATTACTATTAGCAGTATCATCATTTATTACTACTACTACTATTACTTTATATTATTAGTATTATTATTTATATCATTAGTATTATTTATATTATAATATTACTATCAGCATCATCAGCATCATCAATTACTACTACTACTACTACTACTACTTTATATTAGTATTATTATTTATATTATTAGTTTTATTTATATTATTTATAATGTTAGTATATATTATTAGTATTATTTATATTACAATATTACTATTAGCAGTATCATGGTCATCATTTATTATAACTACTACTACTACTACTTTATATTATTCATATTATTTATGTTATTAGTATTATTATTTATATTATATTACTATTAGCAGTATCATCATCATTTATTACTACTACTACTACTATTACTTATTACAGTAGAGTCTCACTTATCCAACATTCACTTATCCAACGTTCTGGATTATCCAACACATTTTTGTAGTCAGCGTTTTCAATGCATTGTGATATTTTGGTGCTAAATTCATAAATTCAGTAATTACTACATAGCATTAATGTGTATTGAACTACTTTTTCTGTCAAATTTGTTGTATAACATGATGTTTTGGTGCTTAATGTGTAAAATCATAACCTATTTTGATGTTTAATAGGCTTTTTCTTAATCTCTCCTTATTATCCAACATATTCGCTTATCCGACGTTCTGCCGGCCCGTTTATGTTGGATAAGTGAGACTCTACTGTATTATTATTATTATTATTATTATTATTATTATTATCATTATTATTATGCATAGCAACGGGTTGGACCAGATGGGTTTATTATCATAAAATCCTAGAGTTAGAATGTACCTCAAGAGGCCATCCAGTCTGAACCCCTTCTGCCATCAGGAAAGACACAATCCGATCCCTCCCGACAGATGGCCATATGACTGCATAGACATTAGCAGGTTCGTGGAGAAATAGGGCTTTGGAATAACAGAATGCTAAGGTTGGAGGAGACCCCAAGAGGTCATCCAGTCCAACCCCCTTCTGCCAGGCAGGAAGGCACAATCCGATCCCTCCCGACAGATGGCCACACAACCACACAGACGTTAGACATTACACGGTCCTTACCTGGTGCAGGATTTGCATTCCTCGGTGGGGTGGGCCCCGAGGTGGAGCCGCCGGAGGTGGTCGATCTTGGGCTGCCCAGGGACCCTGGAGACACACCAAGCGGACACTTATTCCATGCGTAAAAACATCACCTCACACTAGGGGTCCCTTCTGACTTCGATACCCTGCAGAACTCCCTGCTGCATGATGCACGAAGAAGCTATGGACTAGATGGCCTCTTGGTGCCCCTTCCAACTCCATGGCCTTCCAAATAGATAGTCTGGATGATCTTTAGGGGTCCCTTCTGACTTTGATACCCTGCAGAACTCCCTGCTGCATGAGGCATGAAGAAGGTATGAACTGGTTGGACCCTGGGTGCCCCTTCCAACTCCATGGCCTTCCTAATAGACAGTCTAGATGATCTTTAGGGGTCCCTTCTGACTTTGATACCCTGCGGAACTCTCTGCTGCATGATGCACAAAGAAGCTATGGACTAGATGGCCTCTTGATGCCCATTCCAACTCCATGGCCTTCATAATAGATAGACTAGATGGCCTTCATTGGTCCCTTTTGACTTTGATACCTTGCGGAACTCCCTGCTGCATGATGCACAAAGAAGCTATGGACTAGATGGCCTCTTGGTGCCCATTCCAACTCCATGGCCTTCATAATAGATAGACTAGATGACCTTCATTGGTCCCTTTTGACTTTGATACCTTGCGGAACTCCCTGCTGCATGATGCATGAAGAAGCTATGGACTGGTTGGACCCTGGGTGCCCTTTCCAACACCATGGCCTTCCAAATAGATAGTCTGGGTAACCTTTAGGGGTCCCTTCTGACTTTGATACCCTGAGGAACTCCCTGCCGCATGATACAGCAAGAAGCTGTGGACTAGTTGGCCTCTGGGTGCCCCTTCCAACTCCATGGCCTCCTTAATAGATAGTCTAGGTGACCTTTAGGGGTCCCTTCTGACTTCGATGCCCTGCGGAACTCCCTGCCGCATGATACATGAAGAAGATATGGACTAGTTGGCCTCAGGGAGCCCCTTCATCTTGATGGCATTCCAAATAGGTAGTCTAGATGGCCTTTAGGGGTGCATGACGCACGAAGAAACTGTGCACTAGATGGCCTCTGGGTGCTCCTTCTGACTTCTATGCTCTGCGGAACTCCCTGCCGCATGACGCACAAAAAAGTTATGGACTAGATGGACTTCCCAAGGGATGGTCTAGATGACCTTGAGGGGTCCCTTCCATACCTGGCGGTGGCCTCCATGGGGAGGGGGGCCGGGGGTCCGAGGGTGCCGGGGGGCTTCCCGAACTGGAGACGGAGGGGCTGCTTGTTCTGGAGCTTGCTGACGATGGCATCGTTGACGGGCAGCCAGTCGATGTTGGGGATGAGCAGCTGGCTGGGCAGGAGGCAGCACTCGTCAATCAGGCCCTCGTCCGCCTCGCTCGGGTGGCTCTCGTCGCGGCCTGCGGGCCACAGAATAATAATAATAATAATAATAATAATAATAATAATAATAATAATAACAACAACAACAATCATAATCATAATCATAATAGTACTCACAGCAGAGCCAGAGCTTGGTGAGGAGGCGGAAGAGGAGGGACATGCTGTCCTGGGTGTCGGAGGTGGCCGTGTAGATGGGGAGGCAGCTGGGCTTGAGGAGGCCCCAGATGCGGATCATGACCATCAGCTCGCGCAGCATGCCCAGCGAGGCCCCGTCCCGGAGGAAGCTGTGCCCTGGGCGGACCGGCCCCGAGCCCTAGGGACAGAGACGGGCTTCCAGCGAGAGAGTCTGGATGACCTTTAGGGGCCCCTTCCGACTTTGATACCCTGGGGAACTCCCTGCCACATGATGTACTAAGTCATAGTTTTAAAAGGTATGGACTAGATGGCCTTTGGCTGCCCCTTCTGACTTGTATACTCTGCGGAACTCCCTGCTACATGATGCACTAAGTAGATATAGACTAGATGGCCTCTGGGTGCTCCTTCTGGCTTCTATACTCTGCAGAACTCCCTGCTGCATGATGCACTAAGTAGATATGGACTACATGGCCTCTGGGTGCTCCTTCTGGCTTCTATACTCTGCGGAACTCCCTGCCTCATGATGCACTAAGTAGATATGGACTACATGGCCTCTGGGTGCTCCTTCTGGCTTCTATACTCTGCGGAACTCCCTGCCTCATGATGCACTAAGTAGATATGGACTACATGGCCTCTGGGTGCTCCTTCTGGCTTCTATACTCTGCAGAACTCCCTGCCTCATGATGCACTAAGTAGATATGGACTACATGGCCTCTGGGTGCTCCTTCTGGCTTCTATACTCTGCGGAACTCCCTGCCTCATGATGCACTAAGTAGATATGGACTACATGGCCTCTGGGTGCTCCTTCTGGCTTCTATACTCTGCAGAACTCCCTGCTGCATGATGCACTAAGTAGATATGGACTACATGGCCTCTGGGTGCTCCTTCTGGCTTCTATACTCTGCGGAACTCCCTGCCTCATGATGCACTAAGTAGATATGGACTACATGGCCTCTGGGTGCTCCTTCTGGCTTCTATACTCTGCAGAACTCCCTGCTGCATGATGCACTAAGTAGATATGGACTACATGGCCTCTGGGTGCTCCTTCTGGCTTCTATACTCTGCGGAACTCCCTGCCTCATGATGCACTAAGTAGATATGGACTACATGGCCTCTGGGTGCTCCTTCTGGCTTCTATACTCTGCAGAACTCCCTGCTGCATGATGCACTAAGTAGATATGGACTACATGGCCTCTGGGTGCTCCTTCTGGCTTCTATACTCTGCGGAACTCCCTGCCTCATGATGCACTAAGTAGATATGGACTAGATGGCCTCTGGGTGCTCCTTCTGGCTTCTATACTCTGCAGAACTCCCTGCTGCATGATGCACTAAGTAGATATGGACTACATGGCCTCTGGGTGCTCCTTCTGGCTTCTATACTCTGCGGAACTCCCTGCCTCATGATGCACTAAGTAGATATGGACTACATGGCCTCTGGGTGCTCCTTCTGGCTTCTATACTCTGCAGAACTCCCTGCTGCATGATGCACTAAGTAGATATGGACTACATGGCCTCTGGGTGCTCCTTCTGGCTTCTATACTCTGCAGAACTCCCTGCCTCATGATGCACTAAGTAGATATGGACTACATGGCCTCTGGGTGCTCCTTCTGGCTTCTATACTCTGCAGAACTCCCTGCTGCATGATGCACTAAGTAGATATGGACTACATGGCCTCTGGGTGCTCCTTCTGGCTTCTATACTCTGCGGAACTCCCTGCCTCATGATGCACTAAGTAGATATGGACTACATGGCCTCTGGGTGCTCCTTCTGGCTTCTATACTCTGCGGAACTCCCTGCCTCATGATGCACTAAGTAGATATGGACTAGATGGCCTCTGGGTGCTCCTTCTGGCTTCTATACTCTGCGGAACTCCCTGCCTCATGATGCACTAAGTAGATATGGACTACATGGCCTCTGGGTGCTCCTTCTGGCTTCTATACTCTGCGGAACTCCCTGCCTCATGATGCACTAAGTAGATATGGACTAGATGGCCTCTGGGTGCTCCTTCTGGCTTCTATATCTGCGGAACTCCCTGCCTCATGATGCACTAAGTAGATATGGACTAGATGGCCTCTGGGTGCTCCTTCTGGCTTCTATACTCTGCGGAACTCCCTGCCTCATGATGCACTAAGTAGATATGGACTAGATGGCCTCTGGGTGCTCCTTCTGGCTTCTATATCTGCGGAACTCCCTGCCTCATGATGCACTAAGTAGATATGGACTAGATGGCCTCTGGGTGCTCCTTCTGGCTTCTATACTCTGCGGAACTCCCTGCCTCATGATGCACTAAGTAGATATGGACTAGATGGCCTCTGGGTGCTCCTTCTGGCTTCTATATCTGCGGAACTCCCTGCTGCATGATGCACTAAGTAGATATGGACTAGATGGCCTCTGGGTGCTCCTTCTGGCTTCTATACTCTGCGGAACTCCCTGCCTCATGATGCACTAAGTAGATATGGACTAGATGGCCTCTGGGTGCTCCTTCTGGCTTCTATACTCTGCGGAACTCCCTGCCTCATGATGCACTAAGTAGATATGGACTACATGGCCTCTGGGTGCTCCTTCTGGCTTCTATACTCTGCGGAACTCCCTGCCTCATGATGCACTAAGTAGATATGGACTAGATGGCCTCTGGGTGCTCCTTCTGGCTTCTATATCTGCGGAACTCCCTGCTGCATGATGCACTAAGTAGATATAGAGTAGATGGCCTTTGGCTGCCCCTTCTGGCTTCTATACTCTGCAGAACTCCCTGCCTCATGATGCACTAAGTAGATATGGACTAGATGGCCTCTGGGTGCTCCTTCCGGCTTCTATACTCTGCGGAACTCCCTGCCTCATGATGCACTAAGTAGATATGGACTAGATGGCCTCTGGGTGCTCCTTCTGGCTTCTATACTCTGCGGAACTCCCTGCCTCATGATGCACTAAGTAGATATGGACTAGATGGCCTCTGGGTGCTCCTTCTGGCTTCTATACTCTGCGGAACTCCCTGCTACATGATGCACTAAGTAGATATGGACTAGATGGCCTCTGGGTGCCCCTTTCGACTTCTATACTCTGCGGAACTCCCTGCCTCATGATGCACTAAGTAGATATGGACTAGATGGCCTCTGGCTGCCCCTTTCGACTTCTATACTCTGCGGAACTCCCTGCTGCTTGATGTACTAAGTCATAGTTTTAAAAGGTATGGACTAGATAGCCTCTGGCTGCCCCTTTCGACTTCTATACTCTGCGGAACTCCCTGCTGCTTGATGTACTAAGTCATAGTTTTAAAAGGTATGGACTAGATAGCCTCTGGCTGCCCCTTTCGACTTCTATACTCTGCGGAACTCCCTGCTGCTTGATGTACTAAGTCATAGTTTTAAAAGGTATGGACTAGATAGCCTCTGGCTGCCCCTTTCGACTTCTATACTCTGCGGAACTCCCTGCTGCTTGATGTACTAAGTCATAGTTTTAAAAGGTATGGACTAGATGGCCTCTGGCTGCCCCTTTCGACTTCTATACTCTGCGGAACTCCCTGCTGCTTGATGTACTAAGTCATAGTTTTAAAAGGTATGGACTAGATAGCCTCTGGCTGCCCCTTTCGACTTCTATACTCTGCGGAACTCCCTGCTGCTTGATGTACTAAGTCATAGTTTTAAAAGGTATGGACTAGATGGCCTCTGGCTGCCCCTTTCGACTTCTATACTCTGCGGAACTCCCTGCTGCTTGATGTACTAAGTCATAGTTTTAAAAGGTATGGACTAGATAGCCTCTGGGTGCCCCTTTCGACTTCTATACTCTGCGGAACTCCCTGCTGCTTGATGTACTAAGTCATAGTTTTAAAAGGTATGGACTAGATAGCCTCTGGCTGCCCCTTTCGACTTCTATACTCTGCGGAACTCTCTGCTGCATAATGCACTAAGTCATAGTTTAAAAAGGTATGGACTAGATGGCCTCTGGGTGCCCCTTCCAACCCCATGTCCTTTCTGATAATAGTCTAGATGACCTTTAGGGACCCCTTCTTACTTCGATACCCCTCAGAACTCCTTGCCACATGATACACTAAATAGATATGGACTAGATGGCCTCTGGCTGCCCCTTTTGACTTCTATACTCTGTGGAACTCCCTGCCGCATGATACACTAAATAGATATGGACTAGATGGCCTCTGGGTGCCCTTACAACCCCATATCCTTCCTAATAGATTGTCTTTAGGGACCCCTTCCAACTTTGATACCCTGTGGAACTCCCTGCCGCATGACGCACGGAGAAGCTATGGATTAGATGACCTCTGGGTGCCCTTTCCAACTCGATGCCAGACTCAATGGCGTTCCAAATAGATAGTCTAGATGGCCTTTAGGGGTCCCTTCTGACTACTATATTCTGCGGAACTCTCTGCTGCATGATACACTAAGAAGCTATGGACTAGATGACCTCTAGGTGCCCCTTCCAACTGTACGCTAGACTAGGTGGCTTTTCTAACTAGATATTCTAGATGACCTTTAGGGGTCCATTCTCACTTTGATACTCTGCGGAACTCCCTGCTGCATGATGCACGAAGAAGCTGTGAACTAGATAGCCTCTGGGTGCCCCTTCTGACTTCTATACTCTGTGGAACTCCCTGACGCATGATGCCTGAAGAAGCTATGGACTAGGCGGCCTCCGGGTGCCCCTTCTGACTTCTATACTCTGCGGAACTCCCTGCCACATGATACACTAAATAGATATGGACTAGATGGCCTCTGGGTGCGCCTTTCGACTTCGATACTCTGCGGAACTCCCTGCCACATGATGCACTAAGTCATAGTTGAAGAAGGTATGGACTAGATGGCCTCTGGGTGCCCCTTCTGACTTGTATACTCTGCGGAACTCCCTGCTACATGATGCACTAAGTAGATATAGACTAGATGGCCTCTGGGTGCTCCTTCTGGCTTCTATACTCTGCAGAACTCCCTGCTGCATGATGCACTAAGTAGATATGGACTAGATGGCCTCTGGGTGCTCCTTCTGGCTTCTATACTCTGCGGAACTCCCTGCCTCATGATGCACTAAGTAGATATGGACTACATGGCCTCTGGGTGCTCCTTCTGGCTTCTATACTCTGCGGAACTCCCTGCCTCATGATGCACTAAGTAGATATGGACTAGATGGCCTCTGGGTGCTCCTTCTGGCTTCTATACTCTGCGGAACTCCCTGCCTCATGATGCACTAAGTAGATATGGACTACATGGCCTCTGGGTGCTCCTTCTGGCTTCTATACTCTGCGGAACTCCCTGCCTCATGATGCACTAAGTAGATATGGACTAGATGGCCTCTGGGTGCTCCTTCTGGCTTCTATATCTGCGGAACTCCCTGCCTCATGATGCACTAAGTAGATATGGACTAGATGGCCTCTGGGTGCTCCTTCTGGCTTCTATACTCTGCGGAACTCCCTGCCTCATGATGCACTAAGTAGATATGGACTAGATGACCTCTGGGTGCTCCTTCTGGCTTCTATACTCTGCGGAACTCCCTGCCTCATGATGCACTAAGTAGATATGGACTAGATGGCCTCTGGGTGCTCCTTCTGGCTTCTATATCTGCGGAACTCCCTGCTGCATGATGCACTAAGTAGATATGGACTAGATGGCCTCTGGGTGCTCCTTCTGGCTTCTATACTCTGCGGAACTCCCTGCCTCATGATGCACTAAGTAGATATGGACTAGATGGCCTCTGGGTGCTCCTTCTGGCTTCTATATCTGCGGAACTCCCTGCTGCATGATGCACTAAGTAGATATGGACTAGATGGCCTCTGGGTGCTCCTTCCGGCTTCTATACTCTGCGGAATTCCCTGCCTCATGATGCACTAAGTAGATATGGACTAGATGGCCTCTGGGTGCTCCTTCTGGCTTCTATACTCTGCGGAACTCCCTGCTGCATGATGCACTAAGTAGATATAGAGTAGATGGCCTTTGGCTGCCCCTTCTGGCTTCTATACTCTGCGGAACTCCCTGCCTCATGATGCACTAAGTAGATATGGACTAGATGGCCTCTGGGTGCTCCTTCTGGCTTCTATATCTGCGGAACTCCCTGCTGCATGATGCACTAAGTAGATATGGACTAGATGGCCTCTGGGTGCTCCTTCCGGCTTCTATACTCTGCGGAATTCCCTGCCTCATGATGCACTAAGTAGATATGGACTAGATGGCCTCTGGGTGCTCCTTCTGGCTTCTATATCTGCGGAACTCCCTGCTGCATGATGCACTAAGTAGATATGGACTAGATGGCCTCTGGGTGCTCCTTCCGGCTTCTATACTCTGCGGAATTCCCTGCCTCATGATGCACTAAGTAGATATGGACTAGATGGCCTCTGGGTGCTCCTTCTGGCTTCTATATCTGCGGAACTCCCTGCTGCATGATGCACTAAGTAGATATGGACTAGATGGCCTCTGGGTGCTCCTTCCGGCTTCTATACTCTGCGGAATTCCCTGCCTCATGATGCACTAAGTAGATATGGACTAGATGGCCTCTGGGTGCTCCTTCTGGCTTCTATACTCTGCGGAACTCCCTGCCTCATGATGCACTAAGTAGATATGGACTAGATGGCCTCTGGGTGCTCCTTCTGGCTTCTATACTCTGCGGAACTCCCTGCTACATGATGCACTAAGTAGATATGGACTAGATGGCCTCTGGGTGCCCCTTTCGACTTCTATACTCTGCGGAACTCCCTGCCTCATGATGCACTAAGTAGATATGGACTAGATGGCCTCTGGCTGCCCCTTTCGACTTCTATACTCTGCGGAACTCCCTGCTGCTTGATGTACTAAGTCATAGTTTTAAAAGGTATGGACTAGATAGCCTCTGGGTGCCCCTTTCGACTTCTATACTCTGCGGAACTCCCTGCTGCTTGATGTACTAAGTCATAGTTTTAAAAGGTATGGACTAGATAGCCTCTGGGTGCCCCTTTCGACTTCTATACTCTGCGGAACTCCCTGCTGCTTGATGTACTAAGTCATAGTTTTAAAAGGTATGGACTAGATAGCCTCTGGCTGCCCCTTTCGACTTCTATACTCTGCGGAACTCTCTGCTGCATAATGCACTAAGTCATAGTTTAAAAAGGTATGGACTAGATGGCCTCTGGGTGCCCCTTCCAACCCCATGTCCTTTCTGATAATAGTCTAGATGACCTTTAGGGACCCCTTCTTACTTCGATACCCCTCAGAACTCCTTGCCACATGATACACTAAATAGATATGGACTAGATGGCCTCTGGCTGCCCCTTTTGACTTCTATACTCTGTGGAACTCCCTGCCGCATGATACACTAAATAGATATGGACTAGATGGCCTCTGGGTGCCCTTACAACCCCATATCCTTCCTAATAGATTGTCTTTAGGGACCCCTTCCAACTTTGATACCCTGTGGAACTCCCTGCCGCATGACGCACGGAGAAGCTATGGATTAGATGACCTCTGGGTGCCCTTTCCAACTCGATGCCAGACTCAATGGCGTTCCAAATAGATAGTCTAGATGGCCTTTAGGGGTCCCTTCTGACTACTATATTCTGCGGAACTCTCTGCTGCATGATACACTAAGAAGCTATGGACTAGATGACCTCTAGGTGCCCCTTCCAACTGTACGCTAGACTAGGTGGCTTTTCTAACTAGATATTCTAGATGACCTTTAGGGGTCCATTCTCACTTTGATACTCTGCGGAACTCCCTGCTGCATGATGCACGAAGAAGCTGTGAACTAGATAGCCTCTGGGTGCCCCTTCTGACTTCTATACTCTGTGGAACTCCCTGACGCATGATGCCTGAAGAAGCTATGGACTAGGCGGCCTCCGGGTGCCCCTTCTGACTTCTATACTCTGCGGAACTCCCTGCCACATGATACACTAAATAGATATGGACTAGATGGCCTCTGGGTGCGCCTTTCGACTTCGATACTCTGCGGAACTCCCTGCCACATGATGCACTAAGTCATAGTTGAAGAAGGTATGGACTAGATGGCCTCTGGGTGCCCCTTTCATCTTCTACACTCTGCGGAACTCCCTGCTGCATGATGCCTCAAAATGTATGGACTAGATGGCCTATGGGTGCCCCTTCTGGCTTCTATACCCTTCGGAACTCCCTGCCGCATGATACACTAAGTAGATATGGACGAGATAGCCTCTGGGTGCCCCTTCCAACCCCATGTCCTTCCTAATAGATAGCTTAGATGACCTTTAAGGACCCCTTCTGACTTTGATACCCTTCGGAACTCCCTGCTGCATGATACACTAAGTAGATATGGACTAGATGGCCTCTGGGTGCCCCTTTCGACTTCTATACTCTGCGGAACTCCCTGCCACATGATACACTAAGTAGATATGGACTAGATGGCCTCTGGGTGCCCCTTTCGACTTCTATACTCTGCGGAACTCCCTGCTGCATGATACACTAAATAGATATGGACTAGATGGCCTCTGGGTGCCCCTTTCGACTTCTATACTCTGCGGAACTCCCTGCCACATGATACACTAAATAGATATGGACTAGATGGCCTCTGGGTGCCCCTTTCGACTTCTATACTCTGCGGAACTCCCTGCCACATGATACACTAAATAGATATGGACTAGATGGCCTCTGGGTGCCCCTTTCAACTTCTATACTCTGTGGAACTCCCTGCCACATGATACACTAAGTAGATATGGACTAGATGGCCTCTGGGTGCCCCTTTCGACTTCTATACTCTGCGGAACTCCCTGCCACATGATACACTAAGTAGATATGGACTAGATGGCCTCTGGGTGCCCCTTTCGACTTCTATACTCTGCAGAACTCCCTGCCACATGATACACTAAATAGATATGGACTAGATGGCCTCTGGGTGCCCCTTTCGACTTCTATACTCTGCGGAACTCCCTGCTGCATGATACACTAAGTAGATATGGACTAGATGGCCTCTGGGTGCCCCTTTCGACTACTATACTCTGCGGAACTCCCTGCCACATGATACACTAAGTAGATATGGACTAGATGGCCTCTGGGTGCCCCTTTCGACTACTATACTCTGCGGAACTCCCTGCTGCATGATACACTAAGTAGATATGGACTAGATGGCCTCTGGGTGCCCCTTTCAACTTCTATACTCTGTGGAACTCCCTGCCACATGATACACTAAGTAGATATGGACTAGATGGCCTCTGGGTGCCCCTTTCGACTTCTATACTCTGCGGAACTCCCTGCCACATGATACACTAAATAGATATGGACTAGATGGCCTCTGGGTGCCCCTTTCGACTTCTATACTCTGCGGAACTCCCTGCCACATGATACACTAAGTAGATATGGACTAGATGGCCTCTGGGTGCCCCTTTCGACTTCTATACTCTGCAGAACTCCCTGCCACATGATACACTAAATAGATATGGACTAGATGGCCTCTGGGTGCCCCTTTCGACTTCTATACTCTGCGGAACTCCCTGCTGCATGATACACTAAGTAGATATGGACTAGATGGCCTCTGGGTGCCCCTTTCGACTTCTAAACTCTGCGGAACTCCCTGCCACATGATACACTAAATAGATATGGACTAGATGGCCTCTGGGTGCCCCTTTCAACTTCTATACTCTGTGGAACTCCCTGCCGCATGATACACTAAGTAGATATGGACTAGATGGCCTCTGGGTGCCCCTTCTGACTTCTATACTCTGCGGAACTCCCTGCCACATGATACACTAAGTAGATATGGACTAGATGGCCTCTGGGTGCCCCTTTCGACTTCTATACTCTGCGGAACTCCCTGCCACATGATACACTAAATAGATATGGACTAGATGGCCTCTGGGTGCCCCTTTCGACTTCTATACTCTGCGGAACTCCCTGCCACATGATACACTAAGTAGATATGGACTAGATGGCCTCTGGGTGCCCCTTTCGACTTCTATACTCTGCGGAACTCCCTGCTGCATGATACACTAAGTAGATATGGACTAGATGGCCTCTGGGTGCCCCTTTCGACTTCTATACTCTGCGGAACTCCCTGCCGCATGATACACTAAATAGATATGGACTAGATGGCCTCTGGGTGCCCCTTTCGACTTCTATACTCTGCGGAACTCCCTGCCACATGATGCACTAAATAGATATGGACTAGATGGCCTCTGGGTGCCCCTTTCAACTTCTATACTCTGCGGAACTCCCTGCCACGTGATACACTAAATAGATATGGACTAGATGGCCTCTGGGTGCCCCTTTCAACTTCTATACTCTGCGGAACTCCCTGCCACGTGATACACTAAATAGATATGGACTAGATGGCCTCTGGGTGCCCCTTTCGACTTCTATACTCTGCGGAACTCCCTGCCGCATGATACACTAAATAGATAGCCTCTGGGTGCTCTTACAACTCCATGTCCTTCCAAATAAATAGTCTAGATGACCTTTAGGGACCCCTTCTGACTTTGATACCCTTCGGAACTCCCTGCCGCACGATGCACTAAGTAGATATGGACTAGATAGCCTCTGGGTGCCCCTCCTGACTTCTATACTCTGCGGAACTCCCTGCTGCATGATACACTAAGTAGATATGGACTAGATAGCCTCTGGGTGCCCCTCCTGACTTCTATACTCTGCGGAACTCCCTGCTGCATGATACACTAAGTAGATATGGACTAGATAGCCTCTGGGTGCCCCTCCTGACTTCTATACTCTGCGGAACTCCCTGCTGCATGATACACTAAGTAGATATGGACTAGATAGCCTCTGGGTGCCCCTTCTGACTTCTATACTCTGCGGAACTCCCTGCTGCATGATACACTAAGTAGATATGGACTAGATAGCCTCTGGGAGCCCCTTCTGACTTCTATACTCTGCGGAACTCCCTGCTGCATGATACACTAAGTAGATATGGACTAGATGACCTCTGGGTGCCCCTTCCAACCCCATGTCCTTATTGATAGATAGCCTAGATGACCTTTAAGGACCCCTTCTGACTTTGATACCCTTCGGAACTCCCTGCTGCATGATACACTAAGTAGATATGGACTAGATGTCCTTATTGATAGATAGCCTAGATGACCTTTAGGGACCCCTTCCGACTTCAATACCCTGCGGAACTCCCTGCCACAGGGACGACAGACATACCAACGCTGTCTGCACTGTGGAATTAATGCACTTCTGTCTCACCTGATTCGGGAGACTGGCGAGGAGGTAGAGGACGAAATCCCCGACCCACTGGATGAGCTGCTGGAGGGACTGCAGGGTGGTCATCTCGAGGACAAACTCCTCCGTCTTCAGGTTGATCATCACTTTGTCGATATCTGTCGGAGACGAAACATATAGATAAGTCTGGATGACCTTTAGGGGTCCCTTCTGACTTCGATACCCTGTGGAACTCCCTGCTGCAGGATAATCTACTAATACTACATCTATATATATAAAAGAGTGATGGCATCACGGCGACCCACAAAACAACAAAACTACAGGCCCCCCAACCTCGAAATTTGACAACACAACCCGTCATCCACGCCTCTAGGTTGATACAACAAAAAGAAAAGAAAAATAAAGTCCTAATTAGAGGGAGAGGAATAATTGCTTTTATCCAATTGCTGCCAGTTAGAAGGCTAAGCTCCTCCAACTTGGTCTCCTAGCAACCCAATAAAAAATAATAAAAAACACTAAAAATTAATACAATAAAATACTATAATAACAGAAAATAACTAAAAGTAATACAAGAAAATAATAAAATATAATAAATAAAAATATAACTTACAATAAAATTAATTAAAAAAATGGCAAATAACGTCAAATAAAAATTACACAACAATTTTTAACCAATACCACCACCACTTTGCCACAGCAACGCGTGGCCGGGCACAGCTAGTATAATATAAAATAATATAATAATAATAATAATAATAATAAAGAATGAAATAATAATATAATATAAAATAAGAATGTAAAATATAATTACAAAATAACACAAGAATATACTACCGTAGGACTAATCTATATATATAAAAATGTTCTGACCATTTCTGCCTTAAAGTATACAGCGAAACTAAACACCCAAAACCCACGAAACTTGGCCACAAAAGACGTGGTCATCCCCGCTGTGTTTAGACATCAAAAAACCAAGAAAAATAAAGTCCTAATTAGAGGGAGAGGAATAATTGTTTTTTTCCCCATTGCTGCCAGTTAGAAGGCTAAGCTCTGCCCACTTGGTCTCCTAGCAAGCCACTCAGCCATTTTAATCAGGCCTCTTCCACACTGCCTATAAAATACAGATTTTGTATTTTATGATTTGAACTGGATTATATGGCAGTGTAGACTCAAGGCCCTTCCACACAACTATATAACCCATTTATAATCTTATATTATCTGCTTTGAACTGGATTATCTTGAGTCCACACTGCCATATAATCCACTTCAGTGTGCATTTTATCCAGCTGTGTAGAAGGAGCCACATATAATCCACTTCTAAGCAGATAATATAAGATTATAAATATACAGTAGAGTCTCACTTATCCAACATAAACACCCCGGCAGAACGTTGGATAAGCGAATATGTTGGATAATAATAAGGGATTAAAGAAAAGCCTATTAAACATCAAATTAGGTTATGATTTTACAAATTAAGCACCAAACATCATGTTATACAACAAATTTTTAAAGAAAAAGTACTTCAATACGCAGTAATGCTATGTAGTAATTCCTGTATTTACGAATTTAGCACCAAAACATCACATTGTATTGAAAACACTGACTACGAAAAGGCCGACTGCGTTGGATAATCCAGAACATTGGATAAGCGAGTGTTGGATAAGTGAGACTCTACTGTAATAACAAGTAATAATAGTAATAGGGGGTCTCTAAAATCAATATATAATAATAACTAAACACAGCTGTCTATTCTAAACAATATCTGAAAAATAGGCACCATGATAAAGGTTCAAAACATAGAACACAATATATATATTAGAGCATCATATACATAATAATGTTAACAATAATACGAATAATAATACAACTGATGATCAAATTCTGTCAGCTGTCGTAACTTACAGAGTATAAAGATTTATAGACTGCAATCATCCAGATTTAATTGCTTCAGTTTGTAAACGGCTAATTGACTGCATTTACATCCTGAGGAGTCCTATAGAATTGCTCCAAGACTACGGAGACTTTGATTTGTTTTGACTCCAAGCCAGGTTTGAGCCAATTGATTTGTACACTGATATATTTAGTTTTACAGCATATTACATGCCATTGCGAAGAGACTGAATGTACACATACTGTGTCGCTAACAAACTTGAGTTGGAGTCTTGTTGATATATGTCTGATTGTTGTGACTGCGCCTTCGGGGATTATGGTTGATGGTGATGGAATTCGAAGAGGAAGAAAAAACCCTCGTGATGAGGGTTCACTGGAGGAGTTGCGCAGGAAGCGACTTAGAGAGCTATATGGGGGATCTTCTGAGGAAGATTCAGATGGGGAGATGGATGCTGAGGAACAGGTGGTGGCTGGGGAAGCGGGCACTGAATGGGCACAGCCACCGGAGATGTCTGGGGATTTGGGGTTTATGGATACTTCTGAACCTGGGGTTTCTGCAGGAGCTGATCCCAATTGGGATGCTTGGAGAAGGGAGGATGGTTCTTTAAGTGTTCATGGGGCTAAGTGTGGGCAGGATGATTGGGACTCCGACGAATTGCTAGGTACTCCAGATCCACGAGCTCTAGCTGTGTGGAGTTCAGACTCTGAGTAGATTTGGGACACCTGGTGTTTGGGTGTGAGTGTTTGGTCACCCAGGAGGAAGGGGAATAAAATGGGAATGTTTGGCCACTGCACTTTGCGTGGCGCCATTGGGATCTCTGCGTTTCCATGAAGACTGGACTTGGACTATGATTTGAATCTGCTGATATCATCTAGCTTGGCTCTCGCTGTGTCTTATCGTGGACCTGCTTTGGATGACTGCACCCTCTTCGGACTTTGGATTGAATTTGACCTGGCTTCTGTCTACTCCCTCTGACTGACGGCTACTCCCGGCTTCTGACTATTGGTTTGTCTTTCGGAATTTCTGCTGCCTCCTGCCCTGACCTTGGATTCTTCTGACGACGGCTATTCATCATCCCTTTGAGGCTCTCGGCTTATCTGCACCGTGGAAGCAGCGTTACTGCTTTTCTAGTTTGTTTATTTTCCAGCAATTAACTCTATTTGTTTTCCAAAGCTGAATTGAAGCGTTATTTAGTTTTTTATTGAATGCCAGCATGGGAAATTAGCGTGGCTCGTTTTTGAGTTGCTATTGTCCAATCTACTCTCGAAACACTGAAAAGTGAAGTGTTTCAAGGATATTTCCTGTGTTTTTGTTATTTTTTGGCTTATCTTCGGAATAAACTCTGTTTTGTATGTTAACTGGCGTCTGACTCTTGACACTGATATATGTTTCATACTGAAAACTGCTCTGTGTAACAATTAAATCTGGATGATTGCAGTCTATAAATCTTTATAATCTGTAAGTTATGACTGTGTGCCACTACAGCTGACAGAATTTGATCATCAGTTGTATTATTTGTACTAGCTGTGCCCAGCCATGTGTTGCTGTGGCGAAGTCTGGTGTTATGGGAAATAAAGTATTGAGGAATTGGTGGTAGTTAAGGTAAAGGTTTCCCCCTGACATTAAGTCCAGTCGTGTGTGTTTTTGAACTTTAGGGTTGGCAGAAGCTGGGGCTAACAGTGGGGGCTCTCTCCGCTCCCCCAATTCAAACCTGTGACGGTTCGGTCCAGAAGTTCAGCAGGTTAGTGCTTTAACACAGTGCGCTATCAGGGGTTGTGAATATACAATATTTTTGATTTTTTTTGTCTGTGTTAGCTGGCTCTGATTTTGTTTCCTTTGTGGAATTTCCAATTTCCCTGCGTTCAGAGTGTTGCTCTTTATTAACTGTCCTGGTTTTAGAGATTATATTGTTCTGTATTATTCTATCAGAGTAATTATTTCATATTAAAGTAGAAACTCACCTATCCAACAATCGCTTATCCAATGTTCTGGATTATCCAACGCAGTCTGCCTTTTAGTAATCAATGTTTTTGTAGTCACTGTTTTAAATTCATTGTGATATTTTGGTGGCAAATTTGTAAATGCAGTAATTACTACATAGCATTACTGCGCATGGAACTACTTTTTCTGTCAAATTTGTTGCATAACATGATGTTTTGGTGCTTAATTTGTATAATCATTACCTAACTTGATGTTTAATCGGCTTTTCCTGAATCCCTTCTTATTATCCAACATATTCACTTATCCAACATTCTGCTGGCCTGTTTATGTTGGATAAGTGAGACTCTACTGTGTATTTATATTACATCTATATATATAAAAGAGTGATGGCATCAGGGCAGCGGACAAAACAACAAAACTACAGGCCCCCCAACCTTGAAATTTGACAACACAACCCATCATCCACGCCTCTAGGTTGATACAACAAAAAGAAAAGAAAAATAAAGTCCTAATTAGAGAAAGAGGAATGATTGCTTTTATCCAATTGCTGCCAGTTAGAAGGCTAAGCTCCTCCAACTTGGTCTCCTAGCAACCCAATAAAAAATAATAAAAAACACTAAAAATTAATACACTACAATACTATAATAACAGAAAATAACTAAAAATAATACAATAAAATAATAAAATATAATAAATAAAAATATAACTTACAATAAAATTAATAAAAAATTGCAAATAAAAATTACACAACAATTTTTAACCAATACCACCACCACTTTGCCACAGCAACGCGTGGCCGGGCACAGCTAGTATTATATATATTATATTTATATTTATATTATCTGCTTAGAACTGGATTATATGAGGCCCTTTCTACACAGCTGGATAAAATGCACACTGAAGTGGATTATATGGCAGTGTGGAGTCCAGATAATCCAGTTCAAAGCAGATAATCTAGGATTATAAATGGGTTATATAGCTGTGTGGAAGGGCCTTGAGTCTACACTGCCATATAATCCAGTTAAAATCTGATAATCTGTGGAAGAGGCCTAAGTGAGGCCTAACTCTGCCTGTGCCCTGGGCTGAGTGGGTTGCTAGGAAACCTAGTGGGCGGAGCTTAGCCTTCTAACTGGCAGCAATTGGATAAAAGCAATTATTCCTTTCTCTCTCTAATTAGGACTTTATTTTTCTTTTCTTTTTGTTGTATCAACCTAGAGGCGTGGATGACGGGTTGTGTTGTCAAATTTCGAGGTCGGGGGGCCTGTAGTTTTGTTGTTTTGTCGGTCGCCGGGATTCCATCACTCTTTGATATATATAGAAGATTATTGTTAACATTATTATGTATATGATGTTCTAATGTGCATATTGTGTACTATGTTTTGAACCTTTTATCGTGGTGCCTATTTTGCAGATATTGGTCTCTAAGATCAAGTCAAGGGTTGCGGCGGACGTACCGACGTCGGTGATTTTGGCGCAGATCTCGGTCAGCCGGTCCCCGGGGCTCTTGTCCGGGGTGTTGAGGACGGGCGGGCGGAGGAGCGACTTGAGGGTGCAGCTGATGGCGATGAGGAAGAGCTTGGCGTGGTAGTCGCACACCCGGGCCACCGTCCCCGAGGAGAGCTTGCACAGCGAGGCCTTCATGGCGATGATGCGCGTGGACAAGACCTGGCCAAGAGTGGAGGGTGAGCCCTGGCTCCCGAATACGCCATTCCCCAAAAGTATCCAGGAGCCAGGGCTCACCCTCCACTCTGCTTTGCATGCACTTAATGGAAATTCCCGAGCTCCGAAATGAGCCTTTAGGGATTGCAAAGCTCTATTTGGTGGGTGCAAAGCAGAGTGGAGGGTCAGTCCTGGCTCCTGGATACTCCATTCCCAAAAAGGGAGCATGCACTTACGCTTAAAACCATGAGAAATAGAAATTCTGGGTTTGGAAATGAAGCCTTAAGGGATTGCAAAGCTCTATTTAGTGAATGCATAGCAGAGTGGAGGGTGAGCCCTGGCTCCCGAATACGCCATTCCCAAAAGTATCCAGGAGCCTGGGCTCACCCTCCACTCTGCTTTGCATGCACTTACACTTAATGGAAATTCCCGAGCTCCGAAATGAGCCTTTAGGGATTGCAAAGCTCTATTTGGTGCACGCAAAGCAGAGTGGAGGGTGAGCCCTGGCTCCCGAATACGCCATTCCCCAAAAGTATCCAGGAGCCAGGGCTCACCCTCCACTCTGCTTTGCATGCACTTATGCTTATTGGAAACTCCGAGCTTCGAAATGAGTCTATAGGGATTGCAAAGCTTTATTTGGTGCATGCAAAGCAGAGTAGAGGGTGAGTCCTGGCTCCTGGATACTCCATTACCAACAAGGAGCTTGCACTTATGCTTAAAACCATGCAAAATGGAAATTATAAGCTTTGAAATGAGCCTTTAAGGACTGCAAAGCTCTATTTGATGAATGCAAAGCAGAGTGGAGGGTGAGCCCTGGCTCCCGAATACTCCATTCCCCAAACGTATCCAGGAGCCAGGTCTGACCCTCCACTCTGCTTTGCATGCACTTATGCTTAATGGAAACTCAGAGCTCCGAAATGAGTCTATAGGGATTGCAAAGCTCTATTTGGTGGGTGCAAAGCAGAGTGGAGGGTGAGTCCTGGCTCCTGGATACTCCATTACCAACAAGGAGCTTGCACTTATGCTTAAAACCATGCAAAATGGAAATTCTAAGCTTTGAAATGAGCCTTTAAGGACTGCAAAGCTCTATTTGGTGCACGCAAAGCAGAGTGGAGGGCGAGCCCTGGCTCCCGAATACTCCATTCCCAAAAGTATCCAGGAGCCAGGTCTGACCCTCCACTCTGCTTTGCATGCACTTATGCTTAATGGAAATTCCTGAGCTCCGAAATGAGGCCTTTAGGGATTGCAAAGATCTATTGGTGCACTCAAAGCAGATTGGAGGGTGAGCCCTGGCTCCAGGATACTCCAATCGCAACAAAGGGAACATGCACTTAATGGAAACTCTGAGCTTCGAAATGGTGCATGCAAAGCAGAGTGGAGGATGAGACCTGGCTCCTCGATACTCCATTCCCAAAAAAGGAGCATGCACTTATGCTTAAAACCATACAAAATGGAAATTCTAAGCTTTGAAATGAGGCCTTTAGGGATTGCAAAGCTCTATTTGGTGGGTGCAAAGCAGAGTGGAGGGTGAGCCCTGGCTCCTGGATACTCCATTCTTCAAAAGAGAGCATGCACTTACGCTTAAAACCATGCAAAATGGAAATTCTGGGTTTGGATATGAAGCCTTAAGGGATTGCAAAGCTCTATTTAGTGAATGCAAAGCAGAGTGGAGGGCGAGCCCTGGCTCCCAAATACTCCATTCCCAAAAGTATCCAGGAGCCAGGTCTGACCCTCCACTCTGCTTTGCACGCACTTATGCTCCTGAGCTCCGAAATGAGTCTATAGGGATTGCAAAGCTTTATTTGGTGCACGCAAAGCAGAGTGGAGGGTGAGCCCTGGCTCCTGGATACTCCACTTCCAAAAAGAGAGCATGCACTTATGCTTAATGGAAACTCCGAGCTCCGAAATGAGCCTTTAGGGATTGCAAAGCTCTATTTGGTGGGTGCAAAGCAGAGTGGAGGGTCAGCCCTGGCTCCTGGATACTCCATTCCCAACAAGGAGCTTGCACTTATGCTTAAAACCATGCAAAATGGAAAGTCTGAGCTTTGAAATGAGCCTTTAAGGACTGCAAAGCTCTATTTGATGAATGCAAAGCAGAGTGGAGGGTGAGCCCTGGCTCCCGAATACTCCATTCCCCAAACGTATCCAGGAGCCAGGTCTGACCCTCCACTCTGCTTTGCATGCACTTATGCTTAATGGAAACTCAGAGCTCCGAAATGAGTCTATAGGGATTGCAAAGCTCTATTTGGTGGGTGCAAAGCAGAGTGGAGGGTGAGTCCTGGCTCCTGGATACTCCATTACCAACAAGGAGCTTGCACTTATGCTTAAAACCATGCAAAATGGAAATTCTAAGCTTTGAAATGAGCCTTTAAGGACTGCAAAGCTCTATTTGGTGCACGCAAAGCAGAGTGGAGGGCGAGCCCTGGCTCCCGAATACTCCATTCCCAAAAGTATCCAGGAGCCAGGTCTGACCCTCCACTCTGCTTTGCATGCACTTATGCTTAATGGAAATTCCTGAGCTCCGAAATGAGGCCTTTAGGGATTGCAAAGATCTATTGGTGCACTCAAAGCAGATTGGAGGGTGAGCCCTGGCTCCAGGATACTCCAATCGCAACAAAGGGAACATGCACTTAATGGAAACTCTGAGCTTCGAAATGGTGCATGCAAAGCAGAGTGGAGGATGAGACCTGGCTCCTCGATACTCCATTCCCAAAAAAGGAGCATGCACTTATGCTTAAAACCATACAAAATGGAAATTCTAAGCTTTGAAATGAGGCCTTTAGGGATTGCAAAGCTCTATTTGGTGGGTGCAAAGCAGAGTGGAGGGTGAGCCCTGGCTCCTGGATACTCCATTCTTCAAAAGAGAGCATGCACTTACGCTTAAAACCATGCAAAATGGAAATTCTGGGTTTGGATATGAAGCCTTAAGGGATTGCAAAGCTCTATTTAGTGAATGCAAAGCAGAGTGGAGGGCGAGCCCTGGCTCCCAAATACTCCATTCCCAAAAGTATCCAGGAGCCAGGTCTGACCCTCCACTCTGCTTTGCACGCACTTATGCTCCTGAGCTCCGAAATGAGTCTATAGGGATTGCAAAGCTTTATTTGGTGCACGCAAAGCAGAGTGGAGGGTGAGCCCTGGCTCCTGGATACTCCACTTCCAAAAAGAGAGCATGCACTTATGCTTAATGGAAACTCCGAGCTCCGAAATGAGCCTTTAGGGATTGCAAAGCTCTATTTGGTGGGTGCAAAGCAGAGTGGAGGGTCAGCCCTGGCTCCTGGATACTCCATTCCCAACAAGGAGCTTGCACTTATGCTTAAAACCATGCAAAATGGAAAGTCTGAGCTTTGAAATGAGCCTTTAAGGACTGCAAAGCTCTATTTGATGAATGCAAAGCAGAGTGGAGGGTGAGCCCTGGCTCCCGAATACGCCATTCCCAAAAGTATCCAGGAGCCAGGTCTGACCCTCCACTCTGCTTTGCATGCACTTATGCTCAATGGAAATTCCCGAGCTCCGAAATGAGTCTTTAGGGATTGCAAAGCTCTATTTGGTGCACGCAAAGCAGAGTGGGGGGTGAGCCCTGGCTCCTGGATGCTCCATTCCCAAAAAAGGAGTATGCACTTATGCTTAAAACCATGCAAAATGGAAAGTCTGAGCTCCGAAATGAGCCTTTAGAGATTGCAAAGCTCTATTTGGTGCACGCAAAGCAGAGTGGAGGGTGAGCCCTGGCTCCCAAATACTCCATTCCCAAAAGTATCCAGGAGCCAGGTCTGACCCTCCACTCTGCTTTGCATGCACTTATGCTTAATGGAAACTCAGAGCTCCGAAATGAGTCTATAGCGATTGCAAAGCTTTATTTGGTGCATGCAAAGCAGAGTGGAGGGTGAGCCCTGGCTCCTGGATACTCCATTCCCAACAAGGAGCTTGCACTTATGCTTAAAACCATGCAAAATGGAAATTCTAAGCTTTGAAATGAGCCTTTAAGGACTGCAAAGCTCTATTTGATGAATGCAAAGCAGAGTGGAGGGTGAGCCCTGGCTCCCGAATACTCCATTCCCAAAAGTATCCAGGAGCCAGGTCTGACCCTCCACTCTGCTTTGCATGCACTTATGCTCAATGGAAATTCCCGAGCTCCGAAATGAGTCTTTAGGGATTGCAAAGCTCTATTTGGTGCACGCAAAGCAGAGTGGAGGGTGAGCCCTGACTCCTGGATACTCCACTTCCAAAAAGAGAGGATGCACTTATGCTTAAAACCATGTGAAATTGAAACATTGGTCATCGAAATGAGTCTTTAGGGATTGCAAAGCTCTATCTGGTGCACTCAAAGCAGAGTGGAGGGTGAGCCCTGGCTCCTGGATACTCCATTCCCCAAAAGAGAGCATGCACTTATACTTAAAACCATGCAAAATGGAAACTCTGGGTTTGGATATGAAGCCTTAAGGGATTGCAAAACTCTATTTGTTGCATGCAAAGCAGAATGGAGGGTGAGCCCTGGCTCCTGGATACTCCATTCCCAACAAGGAGCTTGCACTTATGCTTAAAACCATGCAAAATGGAAAGTCTGAGCTTTGAAATGAGCCTTTAAGGACTGCAAAGCTCTATTTGATGAATGCAAAGCAGAGTGGAGGGTGAGCCCTGGCTCCCAAATACTCCATTCCCCAAAAAGTATCCAGGAGCCAGGTCTGACCCTCCACTCTGCTTTGCATGCACTTAATGGAAATTCCCGAGCTCCGAAATGAGCCTTTAGGGATTGCAAAGCTCTATTTGGTGCATGCAAAGCAGAGTAGAGGGTGAGTCCTGGCTCCTGGATACTCCATTCCCCAAAAGAGAGCATGCACTTACGCTTAAAACCATGCAAAATGGAAATTCTGGGTTTGGATATGAAGCCTTAAGGGATTGCAAAGCTCTATTTAGTGAATGCAAAGCAGAGTGGAGGGTGAGCCCTGGCTCCTGGATACTCCATTCCCAACAAGGAGCTTGCACTTATGCTTAAAACCATGCAAAATGGAAATTCTAAGCTTTGAAATGAGCCTTTAAGGACTGCAAAGCTCTATTTGATAAATGCAAAGCAGAGTGGAGGGTGAGCCCTGGCTCCCAAATACTCCATTCCCAAAAGTATCCAGGAGCCAGGTCTGACCCTCCACTCTGCTTTGCATGCACTTATGCTTAATGGAAATTCCCGAGCTTCGAAATGAGCCTTTAGGGATTGCAAAGCTCTATTTGGTGCATGCAAAGCAGAGTGGAGGGTGAGCCCTGACTCCTGGATACTCCACTTCCAAAAAGAGAGGATGCACTTATGCTTAAAACCATGTGAAATTGAAACATTGGTCATCGAAATGAGTCTTTAGGGATTGCAAAGCTCTATTTGGTGCACTCAAAGCAGAGTGGAGGGTGAGCCCTGGCTCCTGGATACTCCATTCCCAACAAGGAGCTTGCACTTATACTTAAAACCATGCAAAATGGAAACTCCAGGCTTCGAAATGAGGGCTTTAGGGATTGCAAAGCTCTATTTGGTGCATGCAAAGCAGAGTGGAGGGTGAGCCCTGGCTCCTGGATAGTCCATTCCCAAAAAAGGAGTATGCACTTATGCTTAAAACCATGCAAAATGGAAAGTCTGAGCTCCGAAATGAGCCTTTAGAGATTGCAAAGCTCTATTTGGTGCACGCAAAGCAGAGTGGAGGGTGAGCCCTGGCTCCCGAATACTCCATTCCCAAAAGTATCCAGGAGCCAGGTCTGACCCTCCACTCTGCTTTGCATGCACTTATGCTTAATGGAAACTCAGAGCTCCGAAATGAGTCTATAGCGATTGCAAAGCTTTATTTGGTGCATGCAAAGCAGAGTAGAGGGTGAGTCCTGGCTCCCAAATACTCCATTCCCAAGAAGGAGCTTGCACTTACGCTTAAAACCAAGCAAAATGGAAATTCTAAGCTTTGAAATGAGCCTTTAAGGACTGCAAAGCTCTATTTGATAAATGCAAAGCAGAGTGGAGGGTGAGCCCTGGCTCCTGGATAGTCCATTCCCCAAAAGAGAGCATGCACTTACATTTAAAACCATGTGAAATTGAAACTTTGGGTTTGGATATGAAGCCTTAAGGGATTGCAAAGCTCTATTTAGTGAATGCAAAGCAGAGTGGAGGGAGGGTGAGTCCTGGCTCCTGGATACTCCATTCCCAAAAGAGAGCATGCACTTATGCTTAAAACCATGCAAAATGGAAACACTGGTCATCGAAATGAGGACTTTAGAGATTGCAAAGCTCTATTTGGTGCATGCAAAGCAGAGTGGAGGGTGAGCCCTGGCTCCCGAATACTCCATTCCCAAAAGTATCCAGGAGCCAGGTCTGACCCTCCACTCTGCTTTGCATGCACTTATGCTTAATGGAAATTCCCGAGCTTCGAAATGAGTCTTTAGGGATTGCAAAGCTCTATTTGGTGCACGCAAAGCAGAGTGGAGGGTCAGTCCTGGCTCCTGGATACTCCATTCCCAACAAGGAGCTTGCACTTATGCTTAAAACCATGCAAAATGGAAATTCTAAGCTTTGAAATGAGCCTTTAAGGACTGCAAAGCACTATTTGATGAATGCAAAGCAGAGTGGAGGATGAGACCTGGCTCCTGGATACTCCATTCCCAAAAAAGGAGCATGCACTTACGCTTAAAAGCATGCAAAATTGAATCTCCAGGCTTCAAAAAGAGGTCTTAAGGGATTGCAAAGCTCTGTTTGGTGCATGGAAAGCAGAGTGGAGGATGAGCCCTGGCTCCCGAATACGCCATTCCCCAAAAGTATCCAGGAGCCTGGGCTCACCCTCCACTCTGCTTTGCATGCACTTACACTTAATGGAAATTCCCGAGCTCCGAAATGAGTCTTTAGGGATTGCAAAGCTCTATTTGGTGCACGCAAAGCAGAGTGGAGGGTGAGCCCAGGCTCCTGGATAGTCCATTCCCAAAAAAGGAGCATGCACTTATGCTTAAAACCGTACAAAATGGAAATTCTAAGCTTTGAAATGAGCCTTTAAGGACTGCAAAGCTCTATTTGGTGCATGCAAAGCAGAGTGGAGGGTGAGCCTTGGCTCCCGAATACTCCATTCCCCAAAAGAGAGCATGCACTTACGCTGAAAACCATGTGAAATTGAAACTTTGGGTTTGGATATGAAGCCTTGGATTGCAAAGCTCTATTTAGTGAATGCAAAGCAGAGTGGAGGGTGAGCCCTGGCTCCCAAATACTCCATTCCCAAAAAAGGAGCATGCACTTATGCTTAAAATCATGTGAAATAGAAACATTGGTCATCGAAATGAGGCCTTTAGGGATTGCAAAGCTCTATTTGGTGCACGCAAAGCAGAGTGGAGGGTGAGCCCTGGCTCCTGGATACTCCAATCCCAACAAAGGGAACATGCACTTAATGGAAACTCCGAGCTTCGAAATGGTGCATGCAAAGCAGAGTGGAGGATGAGACCTGGCTCCTGGATACTCCATTCCCAAAAAAGGAGCATGCACTTACGCTTAAAACCATGAAAAATAGAAATTCTGGGTTTGGAAATGAAGCCTTAAGGGATTGCAAAACTCTGTTTAGTGAATGCATAGCAGAGTGGAGGGTGAGCCCTGGCTTTCGAATACTTCATTCCCCAAAAGTATCCTGGAGCCAGGTCTGACCCTCCACTCTGCTTTGCATGCGTTTATGCTTAATGGAAATTCCCGAGCTCCGAAATGAGCCTTTAGGGATTGCAAAGCTCTATTTGGTGCATGCAAAGCAGAGTGGAGGGTGAGCCCTGGCTCCCGAATACTCCATTCCCAAAAAAGGAGCATGCACTTACACTTAAAAGCATGCAAAATTGAATCTCCAGGCTTGAAAAAGAGGTCTTATAGGATTGCAAAGCTCTATTTGGTGCATGCAAAGCAGAGTGGAGGGTGAGCCCTGGCTCCTGGATACTCCACTTCCAAAAAGAGAGCATGCACTTATGCTTAAAACCACGTGAAATTGAAATGTTGGTCATCGAAATGAGGCCTCTAGGGATTGCAAAGCTCTATTTGGTGGGTGCAAAGCAGAGTGGAGGGTGAGCCCTGGCCCTCACCTGCTGCAGGGCGGCGTTCTGGCGCATGTACTCCTCGTGGAGCTTCTCCACCAGGTTCTGGACCATCCCGGGCTGGACGTGGAGGAGGATGTCCCACCAGTCGTATCCGGTCACCATGCAATACTCCAGGAGGAAGAGGAGGTGGCGGAGGGTGATGTTCATGTCCAGGATGTGGCCCATGGAGGGGGAGATGCGGAGCATGCTCAGCTGGAAGGAGAAAGACAGGTCGGGTGGGCACCTAGAGGACATCTAGTCCAGCATAGAGGGGTTATGGACACCTAGAAGGTACCTAGACCAGCTTAGAGTTGGGATGGACACCCAGAAGGTATCTAGACCAGCTTAGAGTTGGTATGGACATCTTGAAGACATCTAGACCAGCGTAGAGTTGGTATGGACACCTAAAAGGGATCTAGTCCAGCATAGAGTTGGGATGGACACCCAGAAGGTATCTAGACCAGCGTAGAGTTGGTATGGACATCTTGAAGACATCTAGACCAGCGTAGAGTTGGTATGGACACCTAAAAGGTATCTAGTCCAGCATAGAGTTGGGATGGACACCCAGAAGGTATCTAGACCAGCGTAGAGTTGGTATGGACATCTTGAAGACATCTAGACCAGCGTAGAGTTGGTATGGACACCTAAAAGGTATCTAGTCCAGCATAGAGTTGGGATGGACACCCAGAAGGTATCTAGACCAGCGTAGAGTTGGTATGGACATCTTGAAGACATCTAGACCAGCGTAGAGTTGGTATGGACACCTAAAAGGTATCTAGTCCAGCATAGAGTTGGGATGGACATCTTGAAGACATCTAGACCAGCGTAGAGTTGGTATGGACATCTTGAAGACATCTAGACCAGCGTAGAGTTGGTATGGACACCTAAAAGGTATCTAGTCCAGCATAGAGTTGGGATGGACACCCAGAAGGTATCTAGACCAGCGTAGAGTTGGTATGGACATCTTGAAGACATCTAGACCAGCGTAGAGTTGGTATGGACACCTAAAAGGTATCTAGTCCAGCATAGAGTTGGGATGGACACCCAGAAGGTATCTAGACCAGCGTAGAGTTGGTATGGACATCTTGAAGACATCTAGACCAGCGTAGAGTTGGTATGGACACCTAAAAGGTATCTAGTCCAGCATAGAGTTGGGATGGACACCCAGAAGGTATCTAGACCAGCGTAGAGTTGGTATGGACATCTTGAAGACATCTAGACCAGCGTAGAGTTGGTATGGACACCTAAAAGGTATCTAGTCCAGCTTAGAGTTGGTATGGACATCTTGAAGACATCTAGACCAGCATAGAGTTGGGATGGACACCCAGAAAATATCTAGTCCAGCCTAGAGTTGGTATGGACACCCAGAAGATATCTAGACCAGCGTAGAGTTGGTATGGACATCTTGAAGACATCTAGACCAGCGTAGAGTTGGTATGGACACCTAAAAGGTATCTAGTCCAGCATAGAGTTGGGATGGACACCCAGAAAATATCTAGACCAGCTTAGAGTTGGTATAGACATCTTGAAGACATCTAGACCAGCGTAGAGTTGGTATGGACACCTAAAAGGTATCTAGTCCAGCATAGAGTTGGATGGACCCCCAGAAGGTATCTAGACCAGCTTAGAGTTGGTATAGACATCTTGAAGACATCTAGTCCAGCGTAGAGTTGGTATGGACACCCAGAAGGTATCTACACCAGCTTAGAGTTGGTATGGACATCTTGAAGACATCTAGTCCAGCCTAGAGTTGGGATGGACATCTCAAAGACATCTAGACCAGCATAGAGTTGGGATGGACACCCAGAACATATCTAGTCCAGCCTAGAGTTGGATGGACACCCAGAAGGTATCTAGACCAGCTTAGAGTTGGTATAGACATCTTGAAGACATCTAGTCCAGCATAGAGGTGTTATGGACACCTTGAGAACATCTAGACCAGCTTAGAGTTGGTATGGACACCCAGAAGGTATCTACACCAGCTTAGAGTTGGTATGGACACCTTGAAGACATCTAGTCCAGCATAGAGGTGTTATGGACACCTTGAGAACATCTAGACCAGCTTAGAGTTGGTATGGACACCCAGAAGGTATCTACACCAGCTTAGAGTTGGTATGGACATCTTGAAGACATCTAGACGAGCGTAGAGTTGGGATGGACATTTTGAACATATCTAGACGAGCGTAGAGTTGGTAAGGACATCTTGAAGACATCTAGATCAGCTTCGAGGTGGTATGGACACCTAGAAGGTATCTAGACCAGCTTAGAGTTGGTATGGACATCTTGAAGACATCTAGACCAGCATAGATTTGGGATGCACACCCAGAAGGTATCTAGACCAGCTTAGAGTTGGTATAGACATCTTGAAACCATCTAGACCAGCGTAGAATTGGTATGGGCACCCAGAAGGTATCTAGACCAGCGTAGAGTTGGTATGGACATCTTGAAGACATCTAGACCAGCGTAGAGTTAGTATAGACACCCAGAAGGTATCTAGACCAGCTTTGAGTTGGTATGGACATCTTGAAGACATCTAGACCAGCGTAGAGTTGGTATGGACACCCAGAAGGTATCTAGTCCAGCCTAGAGTTGGGATGGACATCTCAAAGACATCTAGACCAGCATAGAGTTGGAATGGACACCCAGAAAATATCTAGTCCAGCCTAGAGTTGGTATGGACACCCACAAGGTATTTAGACGAGCTTTGAGTTGGTATGGACACCCAGAAGGTATCTAGACCAGCTTCGAGTTGGTATGGACATCTTGAAGACATCTAGACCAGCTTCGAGTTGGTATGGACATCTTGAAGACATCTAGACCAGTATATAGTTGGTATGGGCACCCAGAAGGTATCTAGACCAGCTTTGAGTTGGTATGGACACCTTGAGGACATCTAGTCCAGCATAGAGGTGTTATGGACACCTAGAAGACATCTAGTCAAGCATAGAGGTGTTATGGACACCTAGAAGACATCTAGTCCAGCATAGAGGTGTTATGGACACCTAGAAGACATCTAGTCCAGCATAGAGGTGTTATGGACACCTAGAAGACATCTAGTCCAGCATAGAGGTGTTATGGACATCTAGAAGACATCTAGTCCAGCATAGAGGTGTTATGGACACCTAGAAGACATCCAGTCCAGCATAGAGGTGTTATGGACACCTAGAAGACATCCAGTCCAGCATAGAGGTGTTATGGACACCTAGAAGACATCTAGTCCAGCATAGAGGTGTTATGGACACCTTGAGGACATCTAGTCAAGAATAGAGGTGTTATGGACACCTAGACGACATCTAGTCCAGCATAGAGGTGTTATGGACACCTAGAAGACATCTAGTCCAGCATAGAGGTGTTATGGACACCTTGAGGACATCTAGTCAAGCATAGAGGTGTTATGGACACCTAGAAGACATCTAGTCCAGCATAGAGGTGTTATGGACACCTAGAAGACATCTAGTCCAGCATAGAGGTGTTATGGACACCTTGAGGACATCTAGTCCAGCATAGAGGTGTTATGGACACCTTGAGGACATCTAGTCCAGCATAGAGGTGTTATGGACACCTTGAGGACATCTAGTCCAGCATAGAGGTGTTATGGACACCTTGAGGACATCTAGTCAAGCATAGAGGTGTTATGGACATCTAGAAGACATCTAGTCCAGCATAGAGGTGTTATGGACACCTTGAGGACATCTAGTCCAGCATAGAGGTGTTATGGACACCTTGAGGACATCTAGTCCAGCATAGAGGTGTTATGGACACCTTGAGGACATCTAGTCCAGCATAGAGGTGTTATGGACACCTTGAGGACATCTAGTCCAGCATAGAGGTGTTATGGACACCTTGAGGACATCTAGTCCAGCATAGAGGTGTTATGGACATCTAGAAGACATCTAGTCCAGCATAGAGGTGTTATGGACACCTTGAGGACATCTAGTCCAGCATAGAGGTGTTGTGGACACCTTGAGGACATCTAGTCAAGCATAGAGGTGTTATGGACATCTAGAAGACATCTAGTCCAGCATAGAGGTGTTATGGACATCTAGAAGACATCTAGTCCAGTATAGAGGTGTTATGGACACCTTGAGGACATCTAGTCCAGCATAGAGGTGTTGTGGACACCTTGAGGACATCTAGTCAAGCATAGAGGTGTTATGGACACCTAGAAGACATCTCGTCCAGCATAGAGGTGTTATGGACACCTTGAGGACATCTAGTCAAGCATAGAGGTGTTATGGACACCTAGAAGACATCTAGTCCAGCATAGAGGTGTTATGGACACCTAGAAGACATCTAGTCCAGCATAGAGGTGTTATGGACACCTTGAGGACATCTAGTCAAGCATAGAGGTGTTATGGACACCTAGAAGACATCTAGTCCAGCATAGAGGTGTTATGGACACCTTGAGGACATCTAGTCCAGCATAGAGGTGTTATGGACACCTTGAGGACATCTAGTCCAGCATAGAGGTGTTATGGACACCTTGAGGACATCTAGTCCAGCATAGAGGTGTTATGGACACCTTGAGGACATCTAGTCCAGCATAGAGGTGTTATGGACACCTTGAGGACATCTAGTCCAGCATAGAGGTGTTATGGACACCTTGAGGACATCTAGTCAAGCATAGAGGTGTTATGGACATCTAGAAGACATCTAGTCCAGCATAGAGGTGTTATGGACACCTTGAGGACATCTAGTCAAGCATAGAGGTGTTATGGACATCTAGAAGACATCTATTCCAGCATAGAGGTGTTATGGACACCTTGAGGACATCTAGTCCAGCATAGAGGTGTTATGGACACCTTGAGGACATCTAGTCCAGCATAGAGGTGTTATGGACACCTTGAGGACATCTAGTCCAGCATAGAGGTGTTATGGACACCTTGAGGACATCTAGTCCAGCATAGAGGTGTTATGGACACCTTGAGGACATCTAGTCCAGCATAGAGGTGTTGTGGACATCTAGAAGACATCTAGTCCAGCATAGAGGTGTTATGGACACCTTGAGGACATCTAGTCCAGCATAGAGGTGTTGTGGACATCTAGAAGACATCTAGTCCAGCATAGAGGTGTTATGGACATCTAGAAGACATCTAGTCCAGTATAGAGGTGTTATGGACACCTTGAGGACATCTAGTCCAGCATAGAGGTGTTATGGACACCTTGGGGACATCTAGTCCAGCATAGAGGTGTTATGGACATCTAGAAGACATCTAGTCCAGCATAGAGGTGTTATGGACACCTTGAGGACATCTAGTCCAGCATAGAGGTGTTGTGGACACCTTGAGGACATCTAGTCAAGCATAGAGGTGTTATGGACATCTAGAAGACATCTAGTCCAGCATAGAGGTGTTATGGACATCTAGAAGACATCTAGTCCAGCATAGAGGTGTTATGGACACCTTGAGGACATCTAGTCCAGCATAGAGGTGTTATGGACACCTTGAGGACATCTAGTCCAGCATAGAGGTGTTATGGACACCTTGAGGACATCTAGTCAAGCATAGAGGTGTTATGGACATCTAGAAGACATCTAGTCCAGCATAGAGGTGTTATGGACATCTAGAAGACATCTAGTCCAGCATAGAGGTGTTATGGACACCTAGAAGACATCTAGTCCAGCATAGAGGTGTTATGGACATCTAGAAGACATCTAGTCCAGCATAGAGGTGTTATGGACACCTAGAAGACATCTAGTGCAGCATAGAGGTGTTATGGACACCTAGAAGACATCTAGTCCAGCATAGAGGTGTTATGGACACCTAGAAGACATCTAGACCAGCATAGAGGTGTTATGGACACCTAGAAGACATCTAGTCCAGCATAGAGGTGTTATGGACATCTAGAAGACATCTAGTCCAGCATAGAGGTGTTATGGACACCTTGAGGACATCTAGTCAAGCATAGAGGTGTTACGGACACCTAGAAGACATCTAGTCCAGCATAGAGGTGTTATGGACACCTAGAAGACATCTAGTCAAGCATAGAGGTGTTATGGACACCTTGAGGACATCTAGTCAAGCATAGAGGTGTTATGGACACCTAGAAGACATCTAGTCCAGCATAGAGGTGTTATGGACACCTAGAAGACATCTAGTCCAGCATAGAGGTATTATGGACACCTTGAGGACATCTAGTCCAGCATAGAGGTGTTATGGACACCTAGAAGACATCTAGTCCAGCATAGAGGTGTTATGGACACCTTGAGGACATCTAGTCCAGCATAGAGGTGTTATGGACACCTAGAAGACATCTAGTCCAGCATAGAGGTGTTATGGACACCTTGAGGACATCTAGTCCAGCATAGAGGTGTTATGGACACCTTGAGGACATCTAGTCAAGCATAGAGGTGTTATGGACACCTTGAGGACATCTAGTCAAGCATAGAGGTGTTATGGACACCTAGAAGACATCTAGTCCAGCATAGAGGTGTTATGTACATCTAGAAGACATCTAGTCCAGCATAGAGGTATTATGGACACCTAGAAGACATCTAGTCCAGCATAGAGGTGTTATGGACACCTTGAGGACATCTAGTCCAGCATAGAGGTGTTATGGACACCTAGAAGACATCTAGTCCAGCATAGAGGTGTTATGGACACCTTGAGGACATCTAGTCCAGCATAGAGGTGTTATGGACACCTAGAAGACATCTAGTCCAGCATAGAGGTGTTATGGACACCTTGAGGACATCTAGTCAAGCATAGAGGTGTTATGAACACCTAGAAGACATCTAGTCCAGCATAGAGGTGTTATGGACATCTAGAAGACATCTAGTCCAGCATAGAGGTGTTATGGACACTTTGAGGACATCTAGTCAAGCATAGAGGTTTTATGGACACCTAGAAGACATCTAGTCCAGCATAGAGGTATTATGGACACCTTGAGGACATCTAGTCCAGCATAGAGGTGTTATGGACACCTTGAGGACATCTAGTAAAGAATAGAGGTGTTATGGACACCTAGAAGACATCTAGTCCAGCATAGATGTATTATGGACACCTTGAGGACATCTAGTCCAGCATAGAGGTGTTATGGACACCTTGAGGACATCTAGTCCAGCATAGAGGTGTTATGGACACCTTGAGGACATCTAGTCAAGCATAGAGGTGTTATGGACACCTTGAGGACATCTAGTCAAGCATAGAGGTGTTATGGACACCTAGAAGACATCTAGTCCAGCATAGAGGTGTTATGGACACCTAGAAGACATCTAGTCCAGCATAGAGGTGTTATGGACATCTAGAAGACATCTAGTCCAGCATAGAGGTATTATGGACACCTTGAGGACATCTAGTCCAGCATAGAGGTGTTATGGACACCTAGAAGACATCTAGTCTAGCATAGAGGTGTTATGGACACCTTGAGGACATCTAGTCCAGCATAGAGGTGTTATGGACACCTAGAAGACATCTAGTCCAGCATAGAGGTGTTATGGACACCTTGAGGACATCTAGTCAAGCATAGAGGTGTTATGGTCACCTAGAAGACATCTAGTCCAGCATAGAGGTGTTATGGACACCTTGAGGACATCTAGTCCAGCATAGAGGTGTTATGGACACCTAGAAGACATCTAGTCCAGCATAGAGGTGTTATGGACACTTTGAGGACATCTAGTCAAGCATAGAGGTGTTATGGACACCTAGAAGTCATCTAGTCCAGCATAGAGGTATTATGGACACCTTGAGGACATCTAGTCAAGCATAGAGGTGTTATGGACACCTAGAAGACATCTAGTCCAGCATAGAGGTGTTATGGACACCTAGAAGACATCTAGTCCAGCATAGAGGTGTTATGGACACTTTGAGGACATCTAGTCCAGCATAGAGGTGTTATGGACACCTTGAGGACATCTAGTCAAGCATAGAGGTGTTATGGACACCTTGAGGACATCTAGTCCAGCATAGAGGTGTTATGGACACCTAGAAGACATCTAGTCCAGCATAGAGGTGTTATGGACACCTAGAAGACATCTAGTCCAGCATAGAGGTGTTATGGACATCTAGAAGACATCTAGTCCAGCATAGAGGTGTTATGGACACCTTGAGGACATCTAGTCCAGCATAGAGGTGTTATGGACACCTAGAAGACATCTAGTCCAGCATAGAGGTGTTATGGACACCTAGAAGACATCTAGTCCAGCATAGAGGTGTTATGGACACCTTGAGGACATCTAGTCCAGCATAGAGGTGTTATGGTCACCTAGAAGACATCTAGTCCAGCATAGAGGTGTTATGGACATCTAGAAGACATCTAGTCCAGCATAGAGGTGTTATGGACACCTTGAGGACATCTAGTCCAGCATAGAGGTGTTATGGACATCTAGAAGACATCTAGTCCAGCATAGAGGTGTTATGGACACCTTGAGGACATCTAGTCCAGCATAGAGGTGTTATGGTCACCTAGAGGACATCTAGTGCAGCATAGAGGTGTTATGGACACCTTGAGGACATCTAGTCCAGCATAGAGGTGTTATGGTCACCTAGAAGACATCTAGTCCAGCATAGAGGTGTTATGGACATCTAGAAGACATCTAGTCCAGCATAGAGGTGTTATGGACACCTAGAAGACATCTAGTCCAGCATAGAGGTGTTATGGACATCTAGAAGACATCTAGTCCAGCATAGAGGTGTTATGGACACCTAGAAGACATCTAGTGCAGCATAGAGGTGTTATGGACACCTAGAAGACATCTAGTCCAGCATAGAGGTGTTATGGACACCTTGAGGACATCTAGTCCAGCATAGAGGTGTTATGGTCACCTAGAGGACATCTAGTCCAGCATAGAGGTGTTATGGACACCTTGAGGACATCTAGTCCAGCATAGAGGTGTTATGGTCACCTAGAAGACATCTAGTCCAGCATAGAGGTGTTATGGACATCTAGAAGACATCTAGTCCAGCATAGAGGTGTTATGGACACCTTGAGGACATCTAGCCCAGCATAGAGGTGTTATGGACATCTAGAAGACATCTAGTCCAGCATAGAGGTATTATGGACACCTTGAGGACATCTAGTCCAGCATAGAGGTGTTTTGGAGACCTAGAGGACATCTAGATGGAGCTCACCTTTCCGTGGCTGTCCACGCCGACCAGGGCGAGGGAGGTCCAGGACATCTGCATGGCCTTGAAGTGGACGGAGGGCCCGGCCGGGCGCTGCCTCTTGATGGCGGGCGGCTCGTCCATCGACCGGGCGGGGCTGGTGCCGTAGAAGACGGCCATGGCCTGGAGGGAGAGCCGGTGGACGATCTGGACGCTCCCGTCGTGGAAGGCCAGCGCCAGGCCTGCAGCGGGGCAGAAAGGCGGCACTCGAACCCGGAACCGGTTTGCTAGGGACGGCTTCCTATTGGGTTCTACTCACCCAACCCGGGGTAGAACTTGGTGTCGTTGGCCACTTTGAGGTCGGTGCTGGTCAAGGAGATGGGCAGCTTGGGCAAGGCCACGGCCGAGACCCGGTCCAGGTCGTTGGTGGCCGAGAGGATGCGCCACTTCAGGATCATCGGGGGCTTGTCTCCCACTTAAATCAATACAAATATATCTATATTTTAAAATTTATTTATTTATAAATAGTTAGGGGGCCCTAAAGGTCATCTAGACCAACCCCTGTTGCCCAATGCAGGGTTCTCATCCAGGAGTCTCGATTATTATTATTATTATTATTATTATTATTATTATTATTATTATTATTATTTTATTATGACACAGCAAACAAGACAGATCTACTGGATTTCGTATCACAAAATCACAAGTCGAACACTTCCCAAGTGTCTAGGACTGTGTGATGTATTATTATTATTATTATTATTATTATTATTATTATTATTATTATTATTATTATTATCATATGATGGATTTCGTATCACAATAACACAAGTCGAACACTTCCCAAGTGTCTAGCACTGTGTGATGTATTATTATTATTATTATCTAGCACTGTGTGATGTATTATTATTATTATTATTATTATTATTATTATATGATGGATTTCGTATCACAATAACACAAGTCGAACACTTCCCAAGTGTCTAGCACTGTGTGATGTATTATTATTATTATTATCTAGCACTGTGTGATGTATTATTATTATTATTATTATTATTATTATTATTATTATTATTATATGATGGATTTCGTATCACAATATCACAAGTCGAACACTTCCCAAGTGTCTAGCACTGTGTGATGTATTATTATTATTATTATTAGTATTATTATTATTATTATTATTATTATATGATGGATTTCGTATCACAATATCACAAGTCGAACACTTCCCAAGTGTCTAGCACTGTGTGATGTATTATTATTATTATTATTAGTATTATTATTATTATTATATGATGGATTTCGTATCACAATAACACAAGTCGAACACTTCCCAAGTGTCTAGCACTGTGTGATGTATTATTATTATTATTATCTAGCACTGTGTGATGTATTATTATTATTATTATTATTATTATTATTATTATTATATGATGGATTTCGTATCACAATATCACAAGTCGAACACTTCCCAAGTGTCTAGCACTGTGTGATGTATTATTATTATTATTATTATTATTATTATTATTATTATTATTATTATTATATGATGGATTTCGTATCACAATATCACAAGTCGAACACTTCCCAAGTGTCTAGCACTGTGTGATGTATTATTATTATTATTATTAGTATTATTATTATTATTATTATATGATGGATTTCGTATCACAATATCACAAGTCGAACACTTCCCAAGTGTCTAGCACTGTGTGATGTATTATTATTATTATTATTATTATTATTATTATTATTATTATTATTATTATTATTATTATTATTATATGATGGATTTCGTATCACAATAACACAAGTCGAACACTTCCCAAGTGTCTAGCACTGTGTGATGTATTATTATTATTATTATTATTATTATTATTATTATTATTATTATTATTATTATTATTATATGATGGATTTCGTATCACAATATCACAAGTCGAACACTTCCCAAGTGTCTAGCACTGTGTGATGTATTATTATTATTATTATTATTATTATTATTATTATTATTATTATTATTATTATATGATGGATTTCGTATCACAATAACACAAGTCGAACACTTCCCAAGTGTCTAGCACTGTGTGATGTATTATTATTATTATTATTATTATTATTATTATTATTATTATTATTATTATTATTATATGATGGATTTCGTATCACAATATCACAAGTCGAACACTTCCCAAGTGTCTAGCACTGTGTGATGTATTATTATTATTATTATTATTATTATTATTATTATTATTATTATTATTATTATTATTATTATATGATGGATTTCGTATCACAATATCACAAGTCGAACACTTCCCAAGTGTCTAGCACTGTGTGATGTATTATTATTATTATTATTATTATTATTATTATTATTATATGGATTTCGTATCACAATAACACAAGTCGAACACTTCCCAAGTGTCTAGCACTGTGTGATGTATTATTATTATTATTATTATTATTATTATTATTATTATTATTATTATTATTATTATTATATGATGGATTTCGTATCACAATAACACAAGTCGAACACTTCCCAAGTGTCTAGCACTGTGTGATGTATTATTATTATTATTATTATTATTATTATTATTATTATTATTATTATTATTATTATATGATGGATTTCGTATCACAATATCACAAGTCGAACACTTCCCAAGTGTCTAGCACTGTGTGATGTATTATTATTATTATTATTATTATTATTATTATTATTATTATTATTATTATTATATGATGGATTTCGTATCACAATATCACAAGTCGAACACTTCCCAAGTGTCTAGCACTGTGTGATGTATTATTATTATTATTATTAGTATTATTATTATTATTATTATATGATGGATTTCGTATCACAATATCACAAGTCGAACACTTCCCAAGTGTCTAGCACTGTGTGATGTATTATTATTATTATTATTATTATTATTATTATTATTATTATTATTATTATTATATGATGGATTTCGTATCACAATAACACAAGTCGAACACTTCCCAAGTGTCTAGCACTGTGTGATGTATTATTATTATTATTATTATTATTATTATTATTATTATTATTATTATTATGATATGATGGATTTCGTATCACAATAACACAAGTCGAACACTTCCCAAGTGTCTAGCACTGTGTGATGTATTATTATTATTATTATTATTATTATTATTATTATTATTATTATATGATGGATTTCGTATCACAATATCACAAGTCGAACACTTCCCAAGTGTCTAGCACTGTGTGATGTATTATTATTATTATTATTATTATTATTATTATTATTATTATTATTATTATTATTATCATATGATGGATTTCGTATCACAATAACACAAGTCGAACACTTCCCAAGTGTCTAGCACTGTGTGATGTATTATTATTATTATTATTATTATTATTATTATTATTATTATTATTATATGATGGATTTCGTATCACAATAACACAAGTCGAACACTTCCCAAGTGTCTAGCACTGTGTGATGTATTATTATTATTATTATTAGTATTATTATTATTATTATTATTATTATTATTATTATATGATGGATTTCGTATCACAATAACACAAGTCGAACACTTCCCAAGCGTCTAGCACTGTGTGATGTATTATTATTATTATTATTATTATTATTATTATTATTATTATTATTATTATTATTATTATTATTTGATGGATTTCGTATCACAAAATCACAAGTTGAACACTTCCCAAGTGTCTAGCACTGTGTGATTTATTATTATTATTATTATTATTATTATTATTATTATTATTATTATTATTATTATTATATGATGGATTTCGTTTCACAAAATCACAAGTCAAACACTTCCTAAGCGTCTAGGACTGGGTGATGTATTTATTATTATTATTATTATTCTTCATTTATTTCCATCCCGCTTATCTCCCGTAGGTGGGATTCAAAGCGGCATACAACATATAAAATTCATACAAATACAATATTATTATTATTATTATTATTATTATTATTATTATTATTATTATTGTTTTTTTTATTATTATTATTATTATTATTATTATTATTATTATTATTGTTAACCAGGAGACTCAAACCAGAAATATATATATTATTTTGTATTAGAATGCATTATTATTAATATTAATATTGAAAGCCTGTTTTTTCTCTCTACCAGGAGACTCAAAGCAGCTATATATCTTCTATTAGAATAAGACTGTATTAAATATTATTATTATTGACACAAAGACAGAGTATGACACAGCAAACGATTTATTATTATTATTATTATTATTTTATTTCTATGCCACTTTTTCTTTCTAGTAGACTTTAAACAGTGATATATCTATTGTTAGTATAAAACTATTATTATTATTACTATTATTATTACTATTATTAATATCCTGCTCTACTAAAAGACTTATTATAATGTATTATTATAATGTATTATTATTATTGTTGTTGTTGTTATTGCTGTTATTATTATTATTATTATTATTATTATTATTATTATTATGCTTTTCTCTCAACCAGGAGACTCAAACTGGTGATGTATCTATTATTGGTATAAGAATATATTATTATTATTATTATTATTATTATTATTATTATTAATATTCTGCTCTACTAGAAGGCTTGGTATTAGAATATATTATTATTATTATTATTATTAATATCCTGCTCTAGTAGAAGGCTTGGTATTAGAATGTATTATTATTATTATTCTTATGAATATTAATATCCAGCTCTACGAGAAGGCTTGGTATTAGAATGTATTATTATTAATATTAATATTAATATCCTGCTCTAGTAGAAGGCTTGGTATTAGAATGTATTATTATTATTATTATTATTATTATTATTATTATTATTATTATTATTATTAATATTAATATCCTTCTCTATAGAATACTTGGTATTAGAATATATTATTATTATTATTATTATTATTATTATTATTATTATTATTAATAATAATAATAATAATATCCTGCTCTACTAGAAGGCTTGCTATTAGAATGTATTATTATTATTATTATTATTATTATTATTATTATTATTATTATTATTGTTAAACGGACTCACCGGTTGGGGAGATTTGCTGGAAGATGTTATTAACCGGCAGCCCTTCTTTCCTCAGCGACCAACACTCCACGATGCTGCTGTTCTGGTTCGAAGCACAAAGCAACATCTGGGAGGAAAAATATGGGAAAAACAATTGCATGTATTTCTTTGGCTGGCTTTGCCTCGTTTGCTGCAGCATCACAACAACGATTTGATGTTTACTTGGCTGGCTTTGCTTTCACGAACCTCCGCTGGAGGAGCTCAAAGCGGGGACTGCACCTCTAGTGTTGTTATGACAATGGAGGCGAGGATGGTATCGGCCTCGTTTGCCGCAGCGTCACGGCCTCACCTGTTCGGATATGTCCCGGGCGAGGAACTTGAGGTGGGTGATGGCGAGGTACTTGTCCTTGCGGACGGGGTCGGTGGTGCAGCGCATGAAGAGCGAGGGCAGGATCTCGGTGTCGGTCTTGCACTTCTCGTTGACCACGCTGACGCAGACCTTGTAGAACTGGACCGGGGAGGCGCTGCTCCCGTCCGAGGTGGCCACCACGATGTTGCCACCACCGGTGAAGGCGATGTCGGCCAGGGCCACCCGGCAGCGCAGGCGGCAGAGGCTCTCGGTGGAGGTCAGCACCTGGCCGTTGGGCTTCAGCAGCGAGACGCTCACCAGGCCGCTGACCGTCACCGCGATCCAGCCCTCCATGGGCTTCCCACCAAAGAGGGTCAGCGACGGGGAGAACTTCACCCGGGAGAACTTCTCCCCAAAGTTGGAGGCCCCGGACTGCCGAGAAAGAGAGATATGGGACTTCTGAGTCAAGGGTCAACGGATTTTTGGACTCAAAGTCAATGAGTCAATGGACTCTTGGACGTCTAGTCATTGGTGGAGGACGTCTACTTAATGGTCAACAGATTCTTGAGTCAATGGTCAACTGGTCAATGGATTCTGGGACTTAATGGATTAGAAGATGCCTAGTCAATGGTCAACAGATTCTTGAGTCAATGGTCAATGGGTCAATGGATTCTGGGACTTAATAGATTGGAAGATGCCTAGTCAATGGTCAACAGATTCTTGAGTCAATGGTCAATGGATTCTGGGACTTTAGATTGGAAGATGCCTAGTCAATGGTCAACAGATTCTTGAGTCAATGGTCAACTGGTCAATGGATTCTGGGACTTAATGGATTGGAGGATGCCTACTCAATGGTGAACAGATTCTTGAGTCAATGGTCAACAGGTCAATGGACTCCTGGACTTCTAGTCATTGGGTTGGAGGACATCTAGTCAATGGATTGGAGGATACCCATTCAATGCTCAACAGATTCTTGAGTCAATGGTCAACGGGTCAATGGATTCTGGGACTTAATTGATTGAAGGAAGTCTAGTCAATGGTCAACTGATTCTTGAGTCAATGGTCAACAGGTCAATGGATTCTGGGACTTCTAGTCATTGGGTTGGGGACATCTACTTAATGGTCAAGAGGTTTCAACACTTTGATCTTAGGGTCAATGGAGATGGGACTTTGAGTCAATGGTCAACAGATTCTTCGATCAATGGTCAACAGGTCAATGGATTCTGGGACTTAATGGATTGGAAGACGCCTAGTCAATTGTCAACAGATTCTTGAGTCAATGGTCAACAGGTCAATGGATTCTGGGACTTAATGGATTGGATGACATCTAGTCAATGGTCAACAGATTCTTGAGTCAATGGTCAACAGGTCAATGGACTCCTGGACTTCTAGTCATTGGGTTGGAGGACATCTAGTCAATGGATTGGAGGATACCTAGTCAATGGTCAACATATTCTTGAGTCAATGGTCAAAGGGTCAATGGATTCTAAGACTTAATAGATTGGAGGATATCTAGTCAATGGTCAACAAATTCTTGAGTCAATGGTCAACAGGTCAATGGACTCCTGGACTTCTAGTCATTGTGTTGGAGGACATCTAGTCAATGGATTGGAGGACACCTAGTCAATAATCAACATATTCTTGAGTCAATGGCCAATGGGTCAATGGATTCTGGGACTTAATATATTGGAAGATGCCTAGTCAATGGTCAACAGATTCTTGAGTCAATGGTCAATGGGTCAATGGACTCCTGGACTTCTAGTCATTGAGTTGGACATCTAGTCAATGGATTGGAGGACACCTAGTCAATAATCAACATATTCTTGAGTCAATGGTCAACGGGTCAATGGATTCTGGGACTTAATAGATTGGAGGAAGTCTAGTCAATGATCAACTGATTCTTGAGTCAATGGTCAACAGGTCAATGGATTATGGGACTTCTAGTCATTGGGTTGGGGACATCTACTTAATGGTCAAGGGGTTTCAACACTTTGATCTTAGGGTCAATGGAGATGGGACTTTGAGTCAATGGTCAACAGATTCTTCGATCAATGGTCAATGGGTCAATGGGACCTCTAGTCATTGGATTGTAGGACACCTACTCAATGGTCAACAGATTCTTGAGTCAATGTTCAACAGGTCAATGGATTCTGGGACTTAATGGGTTGGAAGACACCTACTCAATGGTCAACAGTTTCTTGAGTCAATGGTCAATGGGTCAATGGATTCTGGGACTTAATGGGTTGGAAGACACCTACTCAATGGTCAACAGTTTCTTGAGTCAATGGTCAATGGGTCAATGGATTCTGGGACTTAATGGGTTGGAAGACACCTACTCAATGGTCAACAGTTTCTTGAGTCAATGGTCAATGGGTCAATGGATTCTGGGACTTAATAGATTGGAGGATGTCTAGTCAATGGTCAACAGATTCTTGAGTCAATGGTCAATGGGTCAATGGATTCCGGGATTTAATAGATTGGAGGATGTCTAGTCAATGGTCAACAGATTCTTGAGTCAATGGTCAACGGGTCAATGGATTCCGGGACTTAATGGATTGGAGGACGCCTACTCAATGGTCAACAGATTCTTGAGTCAATGGTCAATGGGTCAATGGACTCCTGGACTTCTAGTCATTGGGTTGGAGGACATCTAGTCAATGGATTGGAGGACACCTAGTCAATGGTCAACATATTCTTGAGTCAATGGTCAACGGGTCAATGGATTCTGGGACTTAATGGATTGGAGGATGCCTACTCAATGGTCAACAGATTCTTGAGTCAATGGTCAATGGGTCAATGGACTCTTGGACTTCTAGTCATTGGGTTGGAGGACATCTAGTCAATGGATTGGAGGACACCTAGTCAATAGTCAACATATTCTTGAGTCAATGATCAACTGGTCAATGGATTCTGTGATTTAATGGATTGGAGGATGCCTAGTCAATGGTCAACAGATTCTTAAGTCAATGGTCAACAGGTCAATGGACTCTTGGACTTCTAGTCATTGGGTTGGAGGACATCTAGTCAATGGATTGGAGGACACCTAGTCAATGGTCAACATGTTCTTGAGTCAATGGTCAACGGGTCAATGGATTTTGGGACTTAATAGATTGGAGGATGTCTAGTCAATGGGCAACATGTTCTTGAGTCAATGGTCAATGGGTCAATAGATTCTGGGGCTGAATAGATTGGAAGACACCTAGTCAATGGTCAACATATTCTTGAGTCAATGGTCAATGGGTCAATGGACTCTTGGACTTCTAGTCATTGGGTTGGAGGACATCTAGTCAATGGATTGGAGGACACCTAGTCAATGGTCAACAGATTCTTGAGTCAATGGTCAATGGGTCAATGGACTCTTGGACTTCTAGTCATTGGGTTGGAGGACATCTAGTCAATGGATTGGAGGACACCTAGTCAATGGTCAACAGATTCTTGAGTCAATGGTCAATGGGTCAATGGACTCTTGGACTTCTAGTCATTGGGTTGGAGGACATCTAGTCAATGGATTGGAGGACACCTAGTCAATGGTCAACATATTCTTGGGTCAATGGATTCTGAGACTTAATGGATTGGAAGACACCTAGTCAATGGTCAACAGATTCTTGAGTCAATGGTCGATGGGTCAATGGATTCTGGATTGGATTAATGGATTGGAAGATGCCTTGTCAATGGTCAACAGATTCTTGAGTCAATGGGTCAATGTACTCTTGGACTTCTAGTCATTGGGTTGGAGTACATCTAGTCAGTGGATTGGAAGATAACCTGTCAATGGTCAACATATTCTTGACTCAATGGTCAACAGGTCAATGGACTCCTGGACTTCTAGTCAATGGATTGGAGGACACCTAGTCAATGGTCAACAGATTCTTGAGTCAATGGTCAAGGGTCAATGGATTCTGGGACTTAATAGATTGAAAGATGCCTAGTCAATGGTCAACAGATTCTTGAGTCAATGGTCAATGAATTCTGGGCTTTTTAGTCAATGTGAAATATCTACTGAGACTTACAGTCAATGGTGAATAGATGGTTGGACTTTTGGCCAACGGTCAATGGATTCTGAGACATAGTCAATGGATTTGGAGACTCTATGGACCTTGAGACTTATGGCCAATGGACTTGGGGATGGATAGTCAATGGTCAGTGGGTGCTGGGGCTCTACCTTCTCGACGTGGAGGGCCAGCTTGACCCCGTTGTGGAGCCAGGAGAGGGCCACCACGGGGTCCCCGTCCACCGCGCTGCCCAGGGTGCTGCACCAACTGTTGGCCAGGTGGTCCGCCATGGCCCAGCATTTAATGGCCCCGTCTCCATCCGCAGACAGCAGCCGCGACCCTATATATAAATATATACATCCCATATTATAACAACGACAGCACTGTCCATTCTACAACGTATTGACGATCCTATTGCAATGGATACCTGACTGGTCCCACTCCAAGCAGGTGATGGTCTCCACGTGTCCGGAGTTGATGGAGTAGACGTCCCAGGGATGCTCCGTGTCCAGGATGTGGATCATGTGGGTGAGATCTGGAGCGAGAAGAAGCCGGACCATGAGACCCAAGGGTCGGGGAGTTGGAAGGCAGCGACGTGACGCGGCGGCGACAAAGGCCAACGCCATTCCTTACCTTTCTCCTCCTCGTTCTTGAGGTCGGTGGTGAAGGCGATGAGGTTGCGGCAGGACCAGGCGCAGACCAGCGGGATGGAGGGGCAGTGGTTGCTCTTGGGGCTTTTCTCCCACTCGCAGACGTAGGCCAGGTCCATCCTCTCGGGAAGAAGCAGGAAAAAAAATACACCTAAACATGATGGCCATCTGTCGGGAAGGATCGGATTGTGTCTTCCTGCCTGCCTGGACTGGATGGGGGTCTCTCCCAACTCTATTATTATTATTTCTAATGTCTATACAGCTGTATGGTCATCTGTTGGGAGGGGTCAGATTGTGTCTTCCAGCATTAAAGGCGTATTGCTTGGCCCCTTGTGGGAGTCTCTTCCAACATTATTATTATTATTATTATTATTATTATTATTATTATTATTATTATTATTATTAATTTCTAATGTCTATGGAGTTATATGGCCATCTGTTGGGAGGGATCGGATTGTGTCTTCCAGCATTAAATGTGTATTGCTTGGCCCCTTATGAGAGTCTCTTCCAACATTATTATTATTATTATTATTATTATTATTATTATTATTATTATTATTATTATCATTATTATTATTATGCAGCCATGGAAGGCTTCGACAACACATTATTATTATTATTATTATTGACACAACGATGTTGTATGACACAGCAAACAAGACAGACATGCTGGATTTCGTTTCACAAAACCACAAGTCGAACACTTCCCAAGTGTCTAGGACTGTGTGATGTATTTTCTGATGATGCTGCAGATCCCAGTCGGGTGGCCTTTTGCAGTTGGCAGATCGTAATTTTGTCAATGTCTATTGTTTCCAAATGCCGGCTGAGATCTTTTGGCATGGCACCCAGTGTGCCCATCACCACCGGGACCACCTGCACTGGTTTCTGCCAGTCTTTGCAGTTCAATCTTGAGGTCCTGATAGCGGCTGAGTTTTTCCTGTTGTTTTTCATCAATGCGACTGTCACCTGGGATGGCAACATCCATGATCCAAACCTTTTTCTTTTCCACAACTGTGATGTCTGGTGTGTTGTGTTCCAGAACTTTGTCAGTCTGGATTCGGAAGTCCCACATTATCTTTGCCTGCTCATTTTCCAAGACTTTTGCAGGTTTGTGATCCCACCAGTTCTTTGCTGCTGGGAGGTGGGACTTGAGGCATAAGTTCCAATGAATCATTTGGGCCACATAGTTGTGCCTCTGTTTGTAGTCTGTCTGTGCGATTTTCTTACAGCAGCTGAGGATATGATCCATGGTTTCGTCGGTTTCCTTGCACAGTCTGCATTTTGGGTCATCAGCTGATTTTTCGATCTTGGCCTGAATTGCCTTTGATGTCTTGCTCCTGGGCTGCAAGGATCAGGCCTTCTGTCTCCTTCTTCAGGGTCCCATTCGTGAGCCAGAGCCAGGTCTTCTCCTTATCAGCTTTTCCTTCAATTTTGTCAAGGAACTTTCCATGCAGTGTTTTGTTGTGCCAGTTGTCAGCTCTAGTTTGTAGTGCTGCTTTCTTGTACTGGTTTTTTGTCTGCTGTGCTTTGAGGAGTTTCTGATTTTTGATTTCAATCAAAGCAGGTTCTTCACTTTGCTTTCCATCTTCTGCCAGGGCATGTTCTTCTTCTTTGACTGCTTGTTTGACTTGTAAGAGTCCTCTGCCCCCTGATCTTCTAGGCAGATATAGCCGGTCAACATCACTGCGAGGGTGCAGTGAGTGATGAATGGTCATGAGTTTTCTTGTTTTTCTGTCCAAATTGTCCAGTTCCACCTGTGTCCAGTTTATGATGCCAGCAGTATATCTTATGACAGGCATGGCCCAGGTGTTTATGGCCTTGATGGTGTTGCCTCCATTGAGCTTGCTTTTGAGAATTTTCTGACCCTTTGTGTGTATTCTTTGCTGACCACAGTCTTCACATGTTCATGCTTGATGTTGTCCAGCTGTAATATGCCCAGATATTTATAGGCCTCTGGCTGGTGACACTTTATTGTTTGGCCATTGGGCATATTTATGCCCTCACTTTCAATGATTTTTCCCTTCTTCAATGCCACTGTCGAACATTTGTCCAAACCAAACTCCATGCTGATATCAGTGCTAAAGATTCGGACAGTGTTGGTCAGAGACTGGATTTCAGTTTCCGTTTTCCCATACAGCTTCAGGTCATCCATGTACATCAGATGCGAAATTTTGTGAGAATTCTTAGATATTTGATAGCCGAGATTTGTTTTTTGTAAGATTGTTGTCAGAGGGATCATGGCAATAATGAAAAGCAGAGGGGACAATGAGTCTTCCTGGAAAATTCCTCTCCTGATGTTGACAAGTCCATACCTTTCATTTCCAACAAACAGTTCAGTTTCCCAGTGCTCCATCATGTTTTCAATAAAGGTGCCAACGTTTTTACTAATCCCGATGGCGTCCAGGCACTTGATGATCCAGCTGTGTGGGAGTGAGTCAAAGGCCTTTTGGTAGTCAATCCACGTCATGTGAAGATTAGCTTTTCGGCTCTTACAGTTCTCCAGAATCATTTTGTCAATCAATAACTGGTCTTTTGTGCCCCTGCTTTTCCGTTTGTTGCCTTTCTGTTCATCTGGCAGGATGTTTTTTTCTTCAAGATAGTCTTGAATTCTGTCAGCTATGATGCCAGTCAGTAGTTTAAACATAGTGGGCAGACATGTTATTGGCCTGTAGTTTCCTGGTGCTGCTCCTTTTGCTGGATCCTTATGTTTCAGGTATGTTCTTCCAGTTGTTAGCCATTCACTGATACTTCCTTTCTGCAGCATCTCATTGAATTGTTGGGCCATTTTTCCATGTAAACTAATCAGATGTTTGAGCCAAAATCCATGAAGTTGATCACTACCAGGCGATGTTCAGTTCTTGACTTTTTGCACTCGTTTGCTGATCATTTCAGTTGTTATTTCCATCTGTTCCATTTTGTTCTGTGAGAATTTTCTTTCAAACTCCTTTATCCACCCAGCGTTTTTGTTGTAGTTCTTATTATTTTCCCAAAGCTCTTTCCAGAACTTCGTTGTTGCAGTTTTCTCTGGTTTTATGGTTACTGTGTCTGTTGTTTGGTTCAGGCTCTGGTAGAACCGTCTTTGGTCTGATTGAAACAGTTGATTTTGTCTGTACTGGATGATTCTGGCTTCATATCTTTCAATTTTTCTGGCTGTTGCTGTAATTTGTTCTTTCACAATTTCCAAAGCTTCTTCAATTTTTCTGGTGTTCAGCCAGTACTTTCTGATCAGGTGTTGCTTGATTTTGTCATTCTTCAGTTTCCTCTCTTTCATATTTTTCAGGTTACTTGCATCTGATCTAAGTTTCTTGATTTTCAACTCTAGCCTGACCTTCCACTTTGGTTTTCCAGTCGATTTTCTTTGGGGCTGCCTTGGTTGTAGGAGCCCAAGCTCTTCTGTTACTATCACTGCTGCACTGTAGGCAAACTGGTTTGTTTGTTCAATTGATGTTATCTGGACAGTGGAGAGTGCTGCATTCACATCTTTCATGAGAGGCGCCAGGTTTCTCTTGGGCACTGTTTTTAGAGTTGGGAGCCGCTGTCTTATTGCATTTGCTGCAGCATGAGCCATGATCTTATCCTTGAGCTCTTGTTGTCTTGCTGTCAAGGTTCCTGGTGGTTCAACAGGTGTTTCAAGTGCTGGTTCCTCAAATTCTTGCAAAAGCGCCACACTTTCTTCTGGTGCAATCTGTTCCACCATTCCAAGTGTTGCTGGAATTATTATTATTATTATTATTTTTAATGCGGCCATGGAAGCCTTCAACAACACATTATTATTATTATTATTATTATTATTATTATTATTATTATTATTATTATGCAGCCATGGAAGCCTTCAACAACACATTATTATTATTATTATTATTATTATTATTATTATTATTATTATTATGCAGCCATGGAAGGCTTTGACAACACATTATTATTATTATTATTATTATTATTATTTTTAATGCGGCCATGGAAGCCTTCAACAACACATTATTATTATTATTATTATTATTATTATTATTATTATTATGCAGCCATGGAAGCCTTCAACAACACATTATTATTATTATTATTATTATTATTATTATTATTATTATTTCTAATGTCTATGTATGGCCATCTGTTGGGAGGGGTCGGATTGTGTCTTCCAGCATCCTCATTATTATTATTATTATTATTATTATTATTATTATTTCTAATGTCTATGCAACTGTATGGCCATCTGTTGGGAGGGGTCGGATTGTGTCTTCCAGCATCCTCATCATCATCATCATCATCATTATTATTATTATTATTATTATTATTATTATTATTATTATTTCTAATGTCTATGCAGCTGTATGGCCATCTGTTGGGAGGGATCGGATTGTGTCTTCCAGCATTATTATTATTATTATTATTATTATTATTATTATTATTATTATTATTATTATTATTATTATTTCTAATGTCTATGGGATGCGTTGTAAGCCCTCACTTGCAGCCATTGAGCTGCATTGCATCCATTGCTCCCCGCCATGCAAGGAACCCGAAGCCAAATAAAGTCACAGAGAAAACAGAAATGTTTTTAAAATCACACTTACTAAAAATTAAGCTGTTTTCCACGCTTTTAAAAACCGAAAATTAGGCGACTGTGCCTTTAAATCCCCCCCTCCGGCTGGAAATGAGCTCTTCCAAGCCTCCCCTACTCACCTGGCGCCTTTAGAAGCGTCCCAACCGCACTGCGCCTGCGCCAACTCCTCTGTTATGGGCCTTTCCGAATATAGCTGTCTATCAAACTGCCTGATGGACCCCCAACGGAAGTATACACTCCCTCCTTTTACAAAAGTGGATTTTTTTCTCCTCGATTTCTCATTAAATAATCTCATTCAAGTGAAGAATTAAATTCCTTCCGTTTGTCGTTTCATAGTAGAAGGCAATGTTTATTTATTTTTTTCTTCAGGCAGTTTCATAGACAAAGCCACAAGCGGGAAGCCCCAAGAGGAGGGGTATCGATTTGCATATTTAGGCACTGGCGAGAAAGGGGCGGGGTATCGATTTGCATATTCAGACCCTGGCGACAAAAGGGAAATTAAACCGATTTTCCCCCCCATTATAAGCATAAAATATGCAAGATAAATAGAAACTGAGTAAAATATGCCAGATAAATGGAAACTATAAGATTAGATATGTCGCGAGATGGATAATAACGCGATTGTAAATTCTAGTCACCGTATAGTAAATGTTTTCTGGATATGGAGGCTTATATAGCTATCGAGGAGCAGCCTGATTTGTGCTCGCTTCGGCAGCACATATACTAAAATTGGAACGATACAGAGAAGATTAGCATGGCCCCTGCGCAAGGATGACACGCAAATTCGTGAAGCGTTCCATATTTTTATTGCTTTCATCAGCATCCAATGGCCTCCCAGCTTCAAAGCCTGCCTGCTGCCTACCTGGAGGGAGGAAATCCTTTGTTCGGAGGTGTTACCTGGCCTTACCTTGAAGGACCATACGTGGCACCCGAGATTGTGAATAATAATAATAATAATAATAATAATAAATTATTATTATTATTAAATTATTATTTTATTATTATTATTATTTTATTTTTGCTGCCCCATGCAGGAAGCAGCCGGGCTTTGCTGCTGCAAGGCCATTCCGTACCCATCACGGTGGCCGGTGGCAAAATTCATGGGATTCCTTCCCCCAAGGTAGGAAGCAGCCAGGCTTTGAAGCTGCAAGGCCGTTTAATGTTCATCAAGGTGGCCAATTGGGGTATTATTATTATAATTATATAATAATTATAATATATTATATAATATTATAATAATTATAATTATTATAATGTATTATTATTATCTATTATTATATCATATTATTATTATAAAATATAATATATTATATATTATAATAATTATTATATATGAATATAATAACATATTATAATTATATAATAATATAATAAGAATTATAATAATATAATATTATATAATATATATATATATAATATAATGTAAGAATATATTATTATATTGTTACATTATATTATTATAGTTATATTTTTTATAATTATAATATAATAATTTAATAATATATAATAATAATAATATAATTATAATAATATATAATATCTATTATAATAATAATTATAGTAATATAATATAACAATATATTATTATATTATTATATTGTTATATTATATTATTCTAGTTATAATTTTTATAATTACAATTTAATAATATATTATAATAATTATATAATAATTATATAATATTTATAATAATATATAATATATTATAATAATAATTATAGTAATATAATGTAACAATATATTATTATATTATTATATTGTTATATTATATATTATATATTATTATTATTATTATATTATTATAATATAATAATTATAATATATAATATATATTATAATATAATTATAGTAATATAATGTAACAATATATTGTTATATTATTATAGCTATAATTTTTATAATTATAATTTAATAATTTAGTAATAAAATATTATAATAATAATAAAATAATAATATAATAATTATTATTATAATATATAATATATTATAATAACAATTATAGTAATATAATGTAACAATATATTGTTATATTATTATAGTTATAATTTTTATAATTATAATTTAAATTATAACTATTAATTATTATATATTATTATTATAAAATATAATATTATATATATTATAATAATTATGTAACAATATAATAATAATATAATATATATTAAATATTAAAATATATTATTATATATTATTCCTTGTGTATCAAGCTTGGAAATGAACCAAATATTGATACTAGTATCCAAGAACTCTAAAAATCAGGACAGTAAATAAAGAACAACGCTTTGAAAACAGAGGGATTCCAGGTTGGCCAGGTAACACTTCCGAACAAAGTATTTCCTCCCTCCAGGCAGGCAGCAGGCAGGCTTTGAAGCTGGGAGGCCATTGGATGCTGATGAAAGCAATAAAAATATGGAACGCTTCACGAATTTGCGTGTCATCCTTGCGCAGGGGCCATGCTAATCTTCTCTGTATCGTTCCAATTTTAGTATATGTGCTGCCGAAGCGAGCACAAATAGTAATTTTCCCCACTTGCTATTTAAAGTACACATATCTGAATCTTTTTAGGTTACAGTGAGCACAATTCTTTTTGATTTTTCCCCCCTCATGTGTTGTTTTTTTTCTTATTTATTGTCTAGAAAATTATTTATTTTTAATTGCAGCCTTACTAATTAAGGAAATAAACCTTCCGTCTCTTTGTATTCGGGATATGCAAATGTAGGTCTCAAACCCCACCCCCTTTCCTTGCTCTGCCTTTCGACTGCAAGGCCGGCCTCTTTCCCGCTCTCGCCACACCCAAGCTGACGTCACTTCCTGCCCCTCCACCCTGGTGTCTATTTTCAAGGCTCCCTTTACGGGAAGGGAAGCCATGGTCGAGCTGAAAGGAGAAGAAGGAGGAGAAGCCCCGAAAAAGGCCCAGCAGACAGGAGCGGGCCCTTTAAATAAAGCCCAGGGGTGAGTCGAGGCGAAGAAGTAGAGAAAAAAGGCCTAAATGTATTGGATGGGCAGCTTGTTTAAAGGTTCTTACCTGCGGGCCGGAACAACTTAGGACTCAATGGTCCTGTGGGGAATTTTCCTTTAGGTCCTGGGAAGCTAAGCAAGGTCGGTCCCGGTTCAGGGTTGGAGGGGAGACCGCCAAGGAGGGTTTCGAATACACCTGAAGGGAGTTATTATCCAAATATTTACATAATAATAATAATAAATTAATGTTACTCCATCTAATAATTCTATAGATGTCATCTTCGTTGGGATCTATTACTCACTGCGCAAGCCTTATCCTTTACTAACCAAGGCTTGCTAGGCTTCCATAGACTAAGAATTAAGAATACTAAGGGGAACCCTAAAAGTCATCTAGACCAACCCCTAATAATAATAATAATAATAATAATAATAGTTATTCCATCTAATAATTATATAGATGTCATGTTTGTTGGGATCTATTGATCACTAAACAAGCCTTATCCTTTACTAACCAAGGCTTGCTAGGCTTCCATAGACTAAAAATTAAGAATACTAAGGGGAACCCTAAAGGTCATCTAGACCAACCCCTAATAATAATAATAATAATAATAATAATAATAATAATAATAATAATAATAATTTAAAGTTACTCTAATAATTATATAGATGTCATGTTTGTTGGGATCTATTGATCAGTAAATAAGCCTTATCCTTTACTAACCAAGGCTTGCTAGGCTTCCATAGACTAAGAATTAAGAATAGAAGGATAATAATAATAATAATAATAATAATAATAATAATAAGTTAAAGTTGCTCCATCTAATAATTATATATATGTCATGTTTGTTGGGATCTATTGCTCACAAACAAGCCTTATCCTTTACTAACCAAGACTTGCTAGGCTTCCATAGACTAAAAATTAATAATAGGATAATATAATAATAATAATAATAATAATAATAATAATAATAATAAGTTAAAGTTACTCCATCTAATAATTATATATATATAGATGTCATGTTTGTTGGGATCTATTGATCACTAAACAAGCCTTATCCTTTACTAAACAAGACTTGCTAGGCTTCCATAGAATTAAGGATGGAAGGATAATAATAATATTAATAATAATAATAATAATAATAATAAAAATAAAAATTAAAGTTACTCCATCTAATAATTATATATATATATGTCATGTTTGTTGGGATCTATTGCTCACAAACAAGCCTTATCCTTTACTAAACAAGACTTGCTAGGCTTCCATAAACTAAGAATTAATAATAGGATAATAATAATAATAATAATAATAATAATAATAAGTTAAAGTTACTCCATCTAATAATTATATAGTTGTCATGTTTGTTGGGATCTATTGATCACTAAACAAGCCTTATCCTTTAAAGGCTTGCTAGGCTTCCATAGACTAAGAATTAAGAATTCTAAAGGGAACCCTAAAGATCATATAGACCAACCCTAAGATCTATATATATATGTGTGTGTGAGAGTGTTTATTTACACTAACATGTCCAAACCAGATTGGCAACTTCAGGTGCCAACCGCCTCCTTCCTTCCGCATTGTTGGCCAATTTGCAAAAGGATGGGGTCGAACTACGAATCCCGATCAAATCCTGGTTCTTCGATTCCATTTTGCCTAAGAAGGTGATATTATTATTATTATTATTATTATTATTATTATTGAATGATGATGATGACACTACAAATAGCCTAATAATAATAATAATAATAATAATAATAATAACATTGATTGACAGGCCCAAAGACTTGCATATATCTGCATATAATAATAATAATAATAATAATAATAATAATAATAATAATAATAATAATAATATTGATTTGACAGGCCCAAAGACATACATATATCTGCATATAATATTAATAATAATAATAATAATAATAATAATAAATACGTATATATGCATTAAATAATAATAATAATAATTTTATTATTGTTGATTTGACAGGCCCAAAGACATACATATATCTGCATATAATAATAATAATAATAATAATAATAATAATAATAATAATAATATTGATTTGACAGGCCCAAAGACATACATATATCTGCATATAATATTAATAATAATAATAATAATAATAATAATAAATACGTATATATGCATTAAATAATAATAATAATAATTTTATTATTGTTGATTTGACAGGCCCAAAGACATACATATATCTGCATATAATAATAATAATAATAATAATAATAATAATAATAATAATATTGATTTGACAGGCCCAAAGACTTACATATATTTGCATTTAGTGATAATAATAATAATAATGTTATTATTGTTGATTTGACAGGCCCAAAAACATACATATATCTGCATATAATAATAATAATAATAATAATAATAATCATAATCATAATGTTATTATTGTTGATTTGACAGGCCCCAAGACATATGTATATCTGCATATAATAATAATAATAATAATAGTAATGATTCGACAGGCCCAAAGACATCCATGTATCTACATTTAATAATAATAATAATAATAATAATAATAATAATAATAATAATAATAACATGATGACGATTTGACAGGCCCAAAGACATACATATATCTGCAAATAATAATAATAATAATAATAATAATGTTATTATTATTGATTTGACAGGCCCAAAGACATACATATATCTGCATTAAATAATAATAATAATATTGATTTGACAGGCCCAAAGACTTACATATATCTGCATTAAATAATAATAATAATAATAATTGTTATTGCAATACTACTGCATTCAATCCAGCATGCACATTATAACATTATTATTATTATTATTATTAAATGCAGATATATGTATGTCTTTGGCCCTGTCAAATCAATAATAATATTATTATTATTATTTAATGCAGATATATGTCTTTCTTTGGGCATGCACCGATGAGGGAGGGGCGAAGGACCTTGGGGAACTACAACTCCCGGATTTCATTGAGAGCCTGTTTTACAGATTTTTACGGGTGTCTCTTATTTTGCAGGGGGGTCGAGGGTCTTTTGCCCGGTGTCGGGTCCCCTTCGCCGGCCAAGAGGTTTTCTCCGGCCAAACGGAAGCAGCATTATATCAACCAAGCGATCCGGAACTCGGACCTCGTCCCTCGAGCCAAAGGCCGCAAGAGCCTGCAACGGCTGGAGAACAGTACGCCATATATTAATATAATACCTTAATATTATTATTAGTAATATATTATTATACTATTTTGTTAATGTCATATAATAATGCATTAACGAAAATGTTGGGCGAGTGTTTTGATTCTTATATTTTCCCCCTATACAGGGTTTCCTGCATGTTTATAATATCGCTTCGTACGCATGAAATACGTATGCGCAAAATTCGTAATTCATAGGCACGAAATTCGTATTTCGTATGTGCAAAATTCGTATTTTGTATGCATGAAATTTGTATTTCGTATGCGCGAAATTCGTAATCCGTATGCGCAAAATTCGTATTTCGTATACATGAAATTTGTATTTTGCATGCGCAAAATTTGTAATTTGTATGCGCGAAATTCACAAATTGTATGCAAAATTCATATTTTGTATGTGTGAAATTCATATTTCGTATGCGCGAAATTTGTAATTTGTATGCGCGAAATTCGTAATTTGTATGCGCAAAATGCGTATTTCGTATACATGAAATTCGTATTTCGCATGCACTAAATTTGTAATTTGTATGCGTGAAATTCGCAAATTGTATGTGCGAAATTGATATGTGCGAAATTTGTATTTTGTATGCGTGAAATTCGTATTTTGTATGGGCAAAATTCGTAATTTGTATGCACAAAATTCGTAATTTATATGTGCAAAAATTGTAATTTGTATGCACAAAATTCGTATTTCGTATGCGCGAAATTTATCATTTGTATGTGCGAAATCCATATTTCGTATGCGCAAAATTTGTATTTCATATGCATGAAATTGGTCATTTGTATATGCAAAATTCATATTTCATATGCATGAAATTAGCATTTAGTGTGCACAAAGTACGAATTTTATACGAAATACAAAGAGTAAAAATCATTTTGCACACCCCTAGTATTTGCCAGAATGACAAATCTAGGCCTCCATGGCAATCCATCATCCCCGGGTCTGCTGCTCGAGCCAGTCTGTAGTCTTGGACTCCAACTCCCATCATCCCCAGCCTGGCTAGGAAGGGGATGAGGATGCTGGAAGTAGGGTGAGCCATAGATGGGCACTTTTAGTTGCATGTGGACATTATGCAGCCCTCCGGATGGGGATGAACTACAACTCCCATTATCCTTTGCCATGCCAGTCGTTTAAGCCAGGTGATGATGAGTATTGTGTGTCATGTCGGGTCCCTTGTCCATTGCCAGCGGCCTTCCATGCTCCGACAGACTAGAAATCCCATCATCCTCTATCAGTTCCTGGCTCATATTTTAAGTTGGATCATGATGAGACTTGTGTGCTACGTTTGGTGCAGCTCCAGCAAACCTCATAGGAGCTATCCCGGAACAAACTGACATTGTGACTTTACTGTACATGGATGACATCGGCATACGTGTCGATCATTCTAGTGCAGACAGACTACAAATCCCATCATCCACTTTCAGTATCCAGCTGATATTTTAAGTCGGATCACGATGGGTCTTGTGTGCCACTATACATGGATGACATCGGCATATGTGTCGACCATTCTTGTGCAGGCGGACTACAAATCCCATCACCCCCTATCAGTACCCAGCTGGTATTTTAAGTCGGATCATGATGGGTCTTGTGTGCCACTATACATGGACGACATTGGCATATGTGTTGATCATTCTACTGCAGGTGGACTACAAATCCCATCACCCCCTATCAGTACCCAGCTGTTATTTTAAGTTTGATCATGATGGGTCTTGTGTACCATGTTTGGCCCAGTTCGAGCAAACCTGATAGGAGTTATCCCAGAACAAACTTACATTGTGACTTTACTATACATGGATGACATCGGCATATGTGTCGATCATTCTAGTGCAGGCAGACTACAAATACCATAATCCTCTCAGTATCCAGCTGGTATTTTAAGTTGGATCACGATGGGTCTTGTGTACCATGTTTGGCACAGTTCGAGCAAACCTGATAGGAGTTATCCCAGAACAAACTTACATTATGACTTTACTATACATGGACGACCTCGGCATACATGTCTATCGTTCTAGACATGTTTATCTTTTCCTTCTTTTTCAGCACGTTATTTAATGACGCTTCTGGAGCGGGACGACTGCTCCAGCGAAGACGGGGAGTTTCCCTCACCGGCCGCCCCCAGCATCTTCGCCCAGGCCTGCAAGAACGAGACCTACATGAAGGTCGGGCCCTTTGCCAAACTACAACTCCCACTGCCTTATCCCACGGAACATGAGGTTTTTTGATGCGGATTTTTGTTGGGTTTTTTTCCCACCAATAGATCTGGAACGACTTCGTGAACCGCTCCGGCGAGGAGCAAGAGCGGCTCCTGATCTTCTTGGAGGAGAGGAAGAAGAAGACCAAGGCGGACGGAGACTGGAAAGGTGGCAGGCGGGGTCCCCAAGGGTCATCTAGTCCGTCCCCATTCAGCTATAGAATAATATGGTTGGAGGGACCCCTAAAGGACATCTAGTCCATCCCCATTGGGCCATACAAGGATATTAAGGGCTGAAGGGACCCCAAAGGACATCTAGTCCATCCCCATTCAGACATTAAGGGCTGAAGGGACCCCAAAGGACATCTAGTCCATCCCTGTTCAGCAATTAAGGGCTGAAGGGACCCCAAAGGACATCTAGTCCATCCCCATTCAGAAATTAAGGGCTGAAGGGACCCCAAAGGACATCTAGTCCATCCCCATTCAGAAATTAAGGGCTGAAGGGACCCCAAAGGACATCTAGTCCATCCCCATTCAGCAATTAAGGGCTGAAGGGACCCCAAAGGACATCTAGTCCATCCCCATTCAGAAATTAAGGGCTGAAGGGACCCCAAAGGACATCTAGTCCATCCCTGTTCAGAAATTAAGGGCTGAAGGGACCCCAAAGGACATCTAGTCCATCCCTGTTCAGCAATTAAGGGCTGAAGGGACCCCAAAGGACATCTAGTCCATCCCCATTCAGAAATTAAGGGCTGAAGGGACCCCAAAGGACATCTAGTCCATCCCCATTCAGCAATTAAGGGCTGAAGGGACCCCAAAGGACATCTAGTCCATCCCCATTCAGCAATTAAGGGCTGAAGGGACCCCAAAGGACATCTAGTCCATCCCCATTCAGAAATTAAGGGCTGAAGGGACCCCAAAGGACATCTAGTCCATCCCCATTCAGAAATTAAGGGCTGAAGGGACCCCAAAGGACATCTAGTCCATCCCCATTCAGAAATTAAGGGCTGAAGGGACCCCAAAGGACATCTAGTCCATCCCCATTCAGAAATTAAGGGCTGAAGGGACCCCAAAGGACATCTAGTCCATCCCCATTCAGAAATTAAGGGCTGAAGGGACCCCAAAGGACATCTAGTCCATCCCCATTCAGAAATTAAGGGCTGAAGGGACCCCAAAGGACATCTAGTCCATCCCCATTCAGAAATTAAGGGCTGAAGGGACCCCAAAGGACATCTAGTCCATCCCCATTCAGAAATTAAGGTCTGAAGGGACCCCAAAGGACATCTAGTCCATCCCTGTTCAGAAATTAAGGGCTGAAGGGACCCCAAAGGACATCTAGTCCATCCCTGTTCAGAAATTAAGGGCTGAAGGGACCCCAAAGGACATCTAGTCCATCCCCGTTCAGAAATTAAGGGCTGAAGGGACCCCAAAGGACATCTAGTCCATCCCCATTCAGAAATTAAGGGCTGAAGGGACCCCAAAGGACATCTAGTCCATCCCTGTTCAGAAATTAAGGGCTGAAGGGACCCCAAAGGACATCTAGTCCATCCCTGTTCAGAAATTAAGGGCTGAAGGGACCCCAAAGGACATCTAGTCCATCCCCGTTCAGAAATTAAGGGCTGAAGGGACCCCAAAGGACATCTAGTCCATCCCTGTTCAGAAATTAAGGGCTGAAGGGACCCCAAAGGACATCTAGTCCATCCCTGTTCAGAAATTAAGGGCTGAAGGGACCCCAAAGGACATCTAGTCCATCCCTGTTCAGAAATTAAGGGCTGAAGGGACCCCAAAGGACATCTAGTCCATCCCCATTCAGAAATTAAGGGCTGAAGGGACCCCAAAGGACATCTAGTCCATCCCTGTTCAGAAATTAAGGGCTGAAGGGACCCCAAAGGACATCTAGTCCATCCCTGTTCAGAAATTAAGGGCTGAAGGGACCCCAAAGGACATCTAGTCCATCCCCGTTCAGCAGTTATGGGTTGAAGGGACCCCAAAGGACATCTAGCCCATCCCCATTTGGCCGTACAAGGATATTAAGGGTTGAAGGGACCCCCAAAGGTCATCTAGTCCACCCCACCGGGCCAGGTAGGAGTTCTAGGACCGTAAGCATGGATTTCTATGTCTCTCAACTTTCTCTTTGACGCCAGAACACCCCGTCTTCACCCCGAAGGAGTGTTTCCAGCGCATCAGCCGGCGTTTGCGGACAACCCTGAAGCGCAGCCGGATCCCCAGGGTAAAATATTATTTATTTGATTTTTTTTTTGCCACATATAATTTCAATGTTTGAAATATCTCAATTATTGAAATAAGTGTGAGAGAGAAAATAGCTTTTGGGGTGAGCAAAAGCTGCAAGGAACAACAACGATAATATAATGTAATATAATATATATTAAATTATTATAATATATTATAACAATATATTATTATTATTATTATTAATGCTAATAGTAATTACTACATAACAATAATTCCATATTAATAGTAATTACAATGGAATAATGATAACAACTGTAGTAACACTATATTATTTATATACTATATTAATATTAATGATAATAACTGTAGTAACACTATATTATTTATATACTATATTAATATTAATTACAAAAGAATAATAATGATAATAATATACTATATTAATATTAATTACAATATAATAATAGATAATACTATAGAATAACACTATATTAATATTAATTAGAATAATAACAACTGTATAATACTATATTGATATGTTATATTAATATTAATTACAATATAATAATAATAGTAACTGAGTAGTAGTACTATAGTATTATGCTATAATAATTAGAATAATAATTACTGTATAATTGTACTATATTAATATTAATTACAATGGAATAATAGTATTGACTATATAATAATCCCATATTATTATACTCTATTAATATTAATTACAATAGAATAATCTGTATAACACTATTATATTTCTAATAACTGTAATAATAGTATATTATTATTATACTATGTTAATATTATTACAATAGAATAATCTGTATAATACTATATTATATTTCTAATAACTGTAATAATAGTATAATATTATTATATTATATTAATATTACAATAAAATAATCTGTATAACACTATATTATATTTCTAATAACTGTTATAATAGTATAATATTATTATACTATATTAATATTAACTACAGTAGAATAATAATAACTGTAATAATAGTATAATTATTTTACTGTGTTAATATTGTTTACCTTTTTGGAAGGAAACCCTGGAAGGTTTGGAAGAGGACTTGCTGGCCTTTTTCTCCGCCAACCCGCACGCCGTTTACACCGCGATGATGGATGACAGGTAATGTCTGCAATGAGTTGGAGGTACAGAATTAAAATAAGATAAAAATATATGGCTTTAATATGGTATTTCCCCCTTTGTTTTCCTTGCAGCTTCCATCGGCTCCTGCTCCACGCTCTCTGCCAATATATGGACCTCAACTCCGCCAGTGAGAAAAATCCCAATTTTCTAATCTATTTTACAACTAGAAGCTTGTATCTCCATCATTTTCATGGCTGTCAGGATGAAACTTGGCACACTTGTAGGCAACACTTACGGCTTTAAGCCTGCCAAGTTTCAGAAATTTTCGGACATCCGTTGATTTTTAGGAATTTTTTAAAATGTTGGACGAGAACGGCTTTGCAGAAAGCTGTGTGATTGGCTGACAAGGAAAAAAGAAACAGCACGTCGCTGCCGTTATCGAGGCTCGTTTCTCCGTCATTTTTATGGCTATGAAGATGAAACTTGGCACACTTGTAGGCAACACTTATGAGTTTAAGCCTGCCAAGTTTCAGAATATTTCGGTCATCCGTTGATTTTTAGGAATTTTTTAAATGTTTTCCAAATCAAAGGAGGAGACAGGCTTTGCAGAAAGCTGTGTAATTGGCTGACAAGGAAAAAGGAAACAGCATGTTGCTGCTGTCATCAAGGCTCATTTCTCTGTCATTTTTATGGCTATGAAGATGAAACTTGGCACACTTGTAGGCAACACTTACGGCTTTAAGCCTGCCAAGTTTCAGAAATTTTCGGAAATCCGTTAATATTTTAGGAATTTTAAAAAATGTTTTCCAAATCAAAGGAGGAGACCGGCTTTGCAGAAAGCTGTGTGATTGGCTGACAAGGAAAAAGGAAACAGCACGTCGCTGCCGTTATCGAGGCTCGTTTCTCTGTCATTTTCATGGCTATGAGGATGAAACTTGGGACACTTGTAGGCAACACTTATGAATTTAAGCATGCCAAGTTTCAGAACATTTCGGTCATCTGCTGATTTTTAGGAATTTTTTAAATCATTTCCTGACCAGGAAAACAAACAGCATGCTGCTGCCTTTTGTTAATCACATCAGTCCCCTCAATTGGGCTTGAAGTTCATTTGCCATTTTTATGCCTATAAGGTTGAAACTTGGCATACTTGTAGGCAATACTTATGAGTTTAAGCATGCCAAGTTTCAGAACATTTCGGACAGCCGCTGATTTTTAGGAAATTTTTAAAGGAGGAGACCAGCTTTGCGGAAAACTGATTGGTTGACAAGGAAAAAAGTTACAGCATGTTGTTGCTATTATCGAGGCTCATTTCTCTGTCATTTTCATGGTTATGAGGATGAAACTTGGCACACTTGTAGGCAACACTTAGCGCTTTAAGCATGCCAAGTTTCGAAATGTTTTGGTCATCCACTGATTTTTAGGATTTCTTTAAAGGAGGAGACTGGCTTTGCGGAAAGCTGTGTGATTGGCTGACAAGGAAAAAAGAAACAAAATGTTGCTGCCGTTATCGAGGCTCGTTTCTTTGTAATTTTTATGGCTATGAGGATGAAACTTGGCACACTTGTAGGCAACACTTGTGAGTTTAAGCCTGCCATGTTTCAGAGCATTTCGGTCATCTGTTGATTTTTAGGAATTTTTTAAATGTTTTCCAAATCAAAGGAGGAGACTGGCTTTGCAGAAAGCTGTGTAATTGGCTGACAAGGAAAAAGGAAGCAGCATGTTGCTGCCGACATTGAGGCTCATTTCTCTGTCATTTTCATGGCTATGAAGATGAAACTTGGCACATTTGTAGGCAACACATATGACTTCAAACCTGCCAAGTTTCAGAATGATTCGGGAATCCACTGATTTTTAGGAAATTTCTAAAAGTAGCGATTGGCTGACAAGAAAAAAACCAGCCATTGTTAATGACATCAACCCCCTCTATTGGGCTCGAGGCTTGTTTCTCTGTCATTTTCATGGCTATGAGGATGAAACTTGGCACACTTGTAGGCAACACTTAGGGCTTTAAGCATGCCAAGTTTCAGAATGTGTTGGTCATCTGCTGATTTTTAGGAAATTTTTAAAAGTAGCAATTGGCTGATGAGAAAAAAACAAACAGCATGCAGCTGCTGTTGTTAATCCCATCAATTTCCTCTATTGGGCTCGAGGCTCATATCTCTGTCATTTTCATGGCTATGAGGATGAAACTTGGCACACTTGTAGGCAACACTTATGAGTTTAAGCATGCTAAGTTGGAACATTTCGGCCAGCCACTGATTTTTAGGAAATTTTTAAAGGAGGAGACCAGCTTTGCAGAAAACTGGCTCACAAGGAAAAAAGATACAGCATGTTGTTGCTGTTATCAAGGCTCATTTCTCTGTCATTTTCATGGCCATAAGGATGAAACTTGGCACACTTGTAGGCAACACTTGTGAGTTTAAGCCTGCCAAGTTTCGGGATATTTCGGTCATCCACTGATTTTTAGGAAATTTTTAAAGGAGGAGACCAGCTTTGCAGAAAACTGGCTCACAAGGAAAAAAGATACAGCATGTTGTTGCTGTTATCAAGGCTCATTTCTCTGTCATTTTCATGGCCATAAGGATGAAACTTGGCACACTTGTAGGCAACACTTGTGAGTTTAAGCCTGCCAAGTTTCGGGATATTTCAGCCAGCCACTGATTTTTAGGAAATTTTTAAAGGAGGAGGCCAGCTTTGCAGAAAACTGGCTCACAAGGAAAAAAGATACAGCATGTTGTTGCTGTTATCAAGGCTCATTTCTCTGTCATTTTCATGGCTATGAGGATGAAACTTGGCACACTTGTAGGCAACACTTGTGAGTTTAAGCCTGCCAAGTTTCGGGATATTTCGGTCATCCACTGATTTTTAGGAAATTTTTAAAGGAGGAGACTGACTTTGCGGAAAGCTGTGTGATTGGTTGACAAGGAAAAAAGAAACAAAATGTTGCTGCCGTTATCGAGGCTTGTTTCTCTGTCATTTTCATGGCTATGAGGATGAAACTTGGCACACTTGTAGGCAACACTCAGGGCTTTAAGCCTGCCAAGTTTCAGAAATTTTGGATCATCCATTGATTTTTAGGAATTTGTTTAATGATTCCATTTCAGGTGCCAACCACGAAGGGCAGCGTCAGATGAAGGTCAGCAACAAGCGCCGGGATTTCTGGCGCCCGCAGCTGCTCCTCTCGGCCTACCTGGAGCAGATGAGCTGACGGGGACGATGGGACCGCCAACCCTTTTCCCCGAATGGATGATGGGAACCCTAGCCCTTCACGTATATGTGTGTCTGTGTGTGTGTTTGTGTATCAAATGGCAAAGAGATTTTTGCAGAAACCGTTCATCGGAAGCGGATCACTCTCTCAGACTTGTTTCCAAGCCATGGATGATGGGATCTCTTTTTTTTTTCTTTTTCGGGGTGCTATTTTAATGCCAGATTTCAGAGACGTCCGACAGCAAAAAAAGAAGCACAACCTTTTGGGAGTCTTTTTTATAATATATATTAAATATATAATATAATATATACATATTTACTATATAATATAATATATTAAATATATATAAATATATTATATTATATATTTAAAATAATATATACATTATATATATTTATATATATATATAAATGAGCGTAGATACCAGGCTTCAGCCCTCCGGGTGTTTTGGACTTCAACTCCCACAATTCTTAACAGCCAAACAGTTTTGCTCACTGTGACATCACACAGGGCCACTTCACCTGTCAACACAGGGCCACTTCACCTGTCAACCCAAGCCGACTTCACCTGTGAACACACGGCCTCTTCACCTGTCAACACACGGCCACTTCACCTGTCAACACACGGCCACTTCACCTGTCAACACACGGCCACTTCACCTGTCAACACATGGCCACTTCACCTGTCAACACATGGCCACTTCACCTGTCAATAACGGGCCATGTCGCCTGTCAACACAGAGGCACTTCGTCTATCATCACAGGGCCACTTCACCTGTCAACACACGGCCACTTCACCTGTCAACACATGGCCACTTCACCTGTCAACACACGGCCACTTCACCTGTCAACACACGGCCACCACCTGTCAACAGGGCCACATCGCCTGTCAACACAGAGGCACCGTCTATCATCACATGGCCACTTCACCTGCCAACACAGGGCCACTTCACCTGTCAACACAGGGCCACTTCACCTGTCAACACATGGCCACTTCACCTGTCAACACGGCCACGTCGCCTGTCAATACAGAGGCACTTCGTCTATCATCACAGGGCCACTTCACCTGTCAACACATGGCCACTTCACCTGTCAATAAAGGGCCACTTCACCTATCAGCACCCAACTTGCATCCATCCTATTATTTCCCTCTCCGCTGGGTAAAAAATATGTTAATTGAATAATACGTCCATTCAGGCCATGTTTATAAATTTGTGTTTTTAAACCTTCGGATCTGGATTCATTTTATCCTGCCTGCAAATAAGCCAAAATAATGGAGTTTTGGGGTTTGCAAAGTTTTAATTCTCGCTTTCGAAATTGCAGAACGCCAATCTTAACCATTTTTGGGGGCTTCCGGCCATTGCGAGAACCCAATATTTATAACCGCCGATCGTGTGTAAATAATAAAATATGAATGCTTTTAAGAAAAGGTTGCCCTTCTTGTTGATTCTAAATTAATATATTTATCCATACACATAATGAAAGTAATAATTATTATGTAATATAATTACAAATTATTATTATTAAATATTACAATTATATAATTATATTCATAATAATTACTATTTTATTATGTGTATAATTTTATTACACATAATAAAATTGAAAATATGTATGTATGTGTTTGGCTGGAGTGTCCACTTATATGCACATTATTCTTATTATAATTTTATTATGTGTATAATTTTATTATATGATATAATTATATAATAATTATTATGTAATATAATTACAATTATATTATTATTATTTTATGTTTATAATTTTATTACACACAGAATGAAAGTGAAAATATGTCTGTATGTGTTTGGCTGGAGTGTCCACTTATATACAAATTTTATTATTATGTAATATAATTACAATTATATTACTATAATTATCTTATTACTATTTTATTATGTTTATAATTTTATTATACAGATAATAAAAGTGAAAATATGCCTTTACGTGTTTGGCTGGGATGTCCGCTTATATACACATTATTATTATTATTATCATTATTATTACAGTATGTAATATAATTACAATTTTATTATTATTATATTATGTGTATAATTTTATTACACATAATAAAAGTGAAAATATGTTTGTGTTTGGCAGGAATGTCCACTTATATACACATTATTATTATTATTATTATTATTATTATTATTATTATTATTATTATTATTATTATTATTATGTAATATAATTACAATTATATTATTATTTTATTATGTATATAATTTTATTATAGCAGCCTTCTAAAAGTTCCCCAAACAATTCCATCGTGCTATTTCACCTCCGGCCACTAGATGTCACTGTTTCCATAGCAACCTACCTTTGTATTCTATAGAAATCATAAGATTCTGGAGGCCCGGGTTCGAATCCCACTCGGTGACATTCACATATGAGCCTATGGAGTTTGGACTACAATACCCATCAGCCTCAGCTCTTTGCCGCCAGGGATGATGGGAGATGTAGTCTATCTGATCTGGAGGAAGTTAGGGAAGTCTCTTTTTCAATCAACTGCAAAGAAGGAGAAAAGAGGAACTGACTTTATTAGAGTCAGGTTTTTAGGCACCGTCTGCAAAGAGCCAGCCCCTCCCAAAAACGTGGAATACACCTCCCAGGGATCCCTTAGTAAAACTACACCTCCCAGGGATCCCTTACTAAAACTACACCTCCCAGGGATCCCTTACTAAAACTACATCTCCCAGGAATCCCTTAGTAAAACTAGACCTCCCAGGGATCTCTTAGTAAAACTACATCTCCCAGGGATCCCTTAGTAAAACTAGACCTCCCAAGGATCCCTTAGTAAAACTACACCTCCCAGGGATCCCTGAGTAAAACTACATCTCCCAGGGATCCCTTACTAAAACTACACCTCCCAGGGATCCCTTAGTAAAACTAGACCTCCCAGGGATCCCTTAGTAAAACTAAACCTCCCAGGGATCCCTGAGTAAAACTACACCTCCCAGGGATCCCTGAGTAAAACTACACCTCCCAGGGATCCCTGAGTAAAACTACACCTCCCAGGGATCCCTGAGTAAAACTACACCTCCCAGGGATCCCTGAGTAAAACTACATCTCCCAGGGATCCCTTACTAAAACTACACCTCCCAGGGATCCCTTACTAAAACTACACCACCCAGGGATCCCTTAGTAAAACTAAACCTCCCAGGAATCCCTGAGTAAAACTACACCTCCCAGGGATCCCTGAGTAAAACTACACCTCCCAGGGATCCCTGAGTAAAACTACACCTCCCAGGGATCCCTGAGTAAAACTACACCTCCCAGGGATCCCTGAGTAAAACTAGACCTCCCAGGGATCCCTTACTAAAACTACATCTCCCAGGGACCCCTTACTAAAACTACACCTCCCAGGGATCCCTTAGTAAAACTACACCTCCCAGGGATCCCTTAGTAAAACTACACCTCCCAGGGATCCCTTAGTAAAACTACTCCTCCCAGGGATCCCTTACTAAAATTACACCTCCCAGGGACCCCTTACTAAAACTACACCTCCCAGGGATCCCTTACTAAAACTACATCTCCCAGGAATCCCTTAGTAAAACTAGACCTCCCAGGGATCTCTTAGTAAAACTACATCTCCCAGGGATCCCTTAGTAAAACTAGACCTCCCAAGGATCCCTTAGTAAAACTAAACCTCCCAGGGATCCCTGAGTAAAACTACATCTCCCAGGGATCCCTTAATAAAACTACACCTCCCAGGGATCCCTGAGTAAAACTAGACCTCCCAGGGATCCCTTAGTAAAACTAAACCTCCCAGGGATCCCTGAGTAAAACTAGACCTCCCAGGGATCCCTTCGTAAAACTACATCTCCCAGGGATCCTTTAGTAAAACTAGACCTCCCAGGGATCTCTTAGTAAAACTAGACCTCCCAGGGATCCCTTAGTAAAACTACACCTCCCAGGGATCCCTTAGTAAAACTACACCTCCCAGGGATCCCTGAGTAAAACTACACCACCCAGGGGTCCCTTAGTAAAACTGCACCTCCCAGGGATCCCTTGGTAAAACTACACCTCCCAGGGATCCCTTAATAAAACTACACCTCCCAGGGATCCCTTGGTAAAACTACACGTCCCAGGGATCCTTTAGTAAAACTACACCTCCCAGGGATCCCTTAGTAAAACTACACCTCCCAGGGATCCTTTAGTAAAACTACACCTCCTAGGGATCCTTTAGTAAAACTACACCTCCCAGGGAGCCCTTAGTAAAACTACACCTCCCAGGGGTCCCTTAGTAAAACTACACCTCCCAGGGATCCCTTAGTAAAACTACACCTCCCAGGGATCCCTGAGTAAAACTACACTTCCCAGGGATCCCTTAGTAAAACTACACTTTCCAGAATCCCTTAGTAAAACTACACCTCCCAGGGAGCCCTTAGTAAAACTACACCTCCCAGGGGTCTCTTAGTAAAACTGCACCTCCCAGGGATCCCTTAGTAAAACTACACCTCCCAGGGATCCCTTAGTAAAACTACACCTCCCAGGGATCCCTTGGTAAAACTACATGTCCCAGGGATCCTTTAGCAAAACTACACCTCCCAGGGATCCCTTAATAAAACTACACCTCCCAGGGATCCCTTGGTAAAACTACATGTCCCAGGGATCCTTTAGCAAAACTACACCTCCCAGGGATCCCTTAGTAAAACTACACCTCCCAGGGATCCCTTAGTAAAACTACACCTCCCAGGGATCCCTTAGTAAAATTAGACCTCCCAGGGATCCCTTAGTAAAACTACACCTCCCAGGGGTCTCTTAGTAAAACTGCACCTCCCAGGGATCCCTTAGTAAAACTACACCTCCCAGGGATCCCTTAGTAAAACTACACCTCCCAGGGATCCCTTGGTAAAACTACATGTCCCAGGGATCCTTTAGCAAAACTACACCTCCCAGGGATCCCTTAGTAAAACTACACCTCCCAGGGATCCCTTAGTAAAACTACACCTCCCAGGGATCCCTTAGTAAAACTACACCTCCCAGGGATCCCTTAGTAAAACTACACCTTCCAGGGATCCCTTAGTAAAACTGCACCTCCCAGGGATCCCTTAGTAAAACTACACCTCCCAGGGATCCCTTAGTAAAACTGCACCTCCCAGGGATCCCTTAGTAAAACTACACCTCCCAGGGATCCCTTAGTAAAACTGCACCTCCCAGGGATCCCTTGGTAAAACTACATGTCCCAGGGATCCTTTAGCAAAACTACACCTCCCAGGGAGCCCTTAGTAAAACTACACCTCCCAGGGGTCCCTTAGTAAAACTACACCTCCCAGGGATCCCTTAGTAAAACTACACCTCCCAGGGATCCCTGAGTAAAACTACACTTCCCAGGGATCCCTTAGTAAAACTACACGTCACAGGGATCCTTTAGTAAAACTACACCTCCCAGGGATCCCTTAGTAAAACTACACCTCCCAGGGATCCCTTAGTAAAACTACACCTCCCAGGGATCCCTGAGCAAAATTACACCTCCCAGGGATCCCTTAGTAAAACTACACTTTCCAGAATCCCTTAGTAAAACTACACCTCCCAGGGAGCCCTTAGTAAAACTACACCTCCCAGGGGTCTCTTAGTAAAACTGCACCTCCCAGGGATCCCTTAGTAAAACTACACCTCCCAGGGATCCCTTAGTAAAACTACACCTCCCAGGGATCCCTTGGTAAAACTACATGTCCCAGGGATCCTTTAGCAAAACTACACCTCCCAGGGATCCCTTAGTAAAACTACACCTCCCAGGGATCCCTTGGTAAAACTACATGTCCCAGGGATCCTTTAGCAAAACTACACCTCCCAGGGATCCCTTAGTAAAACTACACCTCCCAGGGATCCCTTAGTAAAACTACACCTCCCAGGGATCCCTTAGTAAAATTAGACCTCCCAGGGATCCCTTAGTAAAACTACACCTCCCAGGGGTCTCTTAGTAAAACTGCACCTCCCAGGGATCCCTTAGTAAAACTACACCTCCCAGGGATCCCTTAGTAAAACTACACCTCCCAGGGATCCCTTGGTAAAACTACATGTCCCAGGGATCCTTTAGCAAAACTACACCTCCCAGGGATCCCTTAGTAAAACTACACCTCCCAGGGATCCCTTAGTAAAACTACACCTCCCAGGGATCCCTTAGTAAAACTACACCTCCCAGGGATCCCTTAGTAAAACTACACCTTCCAGGGATCCCTTAGTAAAACTGCACCTCCCAGGGATCCCTTAGTAAAACTGCACCTCCCAGGGATCCCTTAGTAAAACTACACCTCCCAGGGATCCCTTAGTAAAACTGCACCTCCCAGGGATCCCTTAGTAAAACTACACCTCCCAGGGATCCCTTAGTAAAACTACACCTCCCAGGGATCCCTTGGTAAAACTACATGTCCCAGGGATCCTTTAGCAAAACTACACCTCCCAGGGATCCCTTAGTAAAACTACACCTCCCAGGGATCCCTTAGTAAAACTACACCTCCCAGGGATCCCTTAGTAAAACTACACCTCCCAGGGATCCCTTAGTAAAACTACACCTTCCAGGGATCCCTTAGTAAAACTACATTTCCCAGGGATCCCTTAGTATGGAGTCATATGAGACCAGGCTGCGTTTGGGCCGAAGGGGATGAAACTTTGTTTTGTTGTTCGTTTTCCCCCGGGGTTGGGAATTGCGCGACGTCCCCTTTAAGGAACCTGATTCACCCGATCGGAATTTGCATCTGACTGCTCTTTGGTCACCCGGCCGGATTCGTCCGCGCCGGTCCTAGCGCCCGCCGGGCCACCAAGAAAACCAACAGGAAGGAGGCCATGCCAGAGCAACTTCTCCCTTTGCAAGTTGCCAGCTCGCTTTGAAAAAAAAGGGGGGAAGAAAGGAAGGGAAGAAAGAAAGAAAGAAATTTGGAAAAAAGGAGGAAAAGAGCCAGGAAGATCCAAGACTGCAGAAGGCCCCATTGCCCAGCATGGGGCAACCCCACCCCTTTCTTTGCAAGGTAAATAATTATAATTATTTATAATTATAATGGGGGATTTAGGGTCTCCATAAGGGTTTAGTTTTGCAATGAAGATTATTTTACACTTTCTATTTTGCAAAGACATTCCTTTGCTTTCCATGAACCCCATTTCCCTTTTTGGGGGGTATTTTTGGACCCAGATATATGCAAATTATGTTGGACCCAGATATATGCAAATTTCCTGCTTCCTGGCTGGGTTTTGCAACCCCTGACCCATTGTCATGCCTGGATTTGGCTGGGTTTTTTCTAGGGCCAGGCCAAGGTATTATTATTATTCTAATTTTTATTATTATTATATATTTTTATTTATTATTATTATTATTATTATTATTTTATATGTTTATTATTTTTATTATTTATTATTATTTATTATTTTTATTATTATAATATATTATTATTTTTATATATTATTATTTCCAAGGTATTATTTTTATTATCATTTTTCGAATTTATTATTAATATTATTAATATGTTTATTATTTTTATTATTTTTATTATTTTTATTTTATATTTATATTTTTATTATTATTATAATATATTATTTTTATATATTATTATTTCCAAGGTATTATTTTTATTATCATTTTTCTAATTCATTATTATTATTATTATTATTTATATGTTTATTATTATTATTATTATATATTTTTATTATTTTTATTATTATATTATTATTTTATATATTATTATTTCCAAAGTATTATTTTATTATTATTATTCTAATTATTATTATTATTATTTTATTTATTATAATTTTTATTATTTTATATTTTTATTTTTTATATATATTATTATTTATATATTTATTATTTTATATTTTTATTTTTTATTTTTTATATTATTATTTTTAATATTTTTATTATTATTTTATATTATTTTATGATTATTTGTTTTTGGATTTAATTAACATTATTCTAATGATTTAATTGTAATAATTATCCCAATTATTTAAATCCATATATTGCAAACACTTGAAATATGCAAACATATGCAATAAATATCTAGTTGGTCCAAGGCTTTTCTTTAAGCTCATTGGCATTTTATATTATTATTATTATTATTATTATTATTATTATTATTATTATTATTATTATTATTATTATGTTATTAGTATTATTATTATTATTCTATTATTCCATTATTATTCTATTATTATTATTATTATTCCATTAATATTAATTTTATTATTGCTCTTTTTTCTTCCCCCAACTTCATTATATATTATTATTTTATATTATCATTACATTATTGTTACATTATTACTATTATTATTGCTCTTTCTTTTTTTCCCCAAGTTCATTAGGCATTTTATGTTATTATTATTACTTTAGTAGTAGTAGTATTGCTCTTTTTTCTTCCCAACTCACTTTTGGATTATTATTATTATTATATTACTTTATTATGATTGCTTTTTTTCTTTTCCCAAGCTCATTATATATTATTTCATATTACTATTACGCTATTATTATTAGTTGCAGTAGTACACAATTATTGGTAGTATTAGTATTCATATGCTCTTCTTTCTTTCCCCAGCTCATTAGGCATTATATATTATTATTATTATTATTATTATTACATTATTACATTATTATTATTATTATTATTATTATTATTGCTCTTCTTTCTTCCCCAGAGCTCATAAGAGTTTTGTATTATTATTATTATTAGTAGTAGTAGTAGTATTAGTGTTACGTTATTATTATTATTATTAGTGCTTTTCTTTCTTCTCCCAAGCTCATTAGGCATTTTATATTATTATTATTATTATTATTATTATTATTATTATTATTATTATTATTATTATGACATTGTTATTATTATTAAATTATTATTATTATTGCTCTTCTTTCTTCCCCCAGCTCATTAGGCAAATTATATATTATTATTTATATATTATACACATTTTATATTATTATTACATTATTATTATTATTATTTTGGTTCGGTTTAGCTTTCCTTCTGTTGCATCTCGGATGAGAACTCTAGAGTGGTGTGTATTCCGGGCCTTTTGCTTTGCAGCCAATCGGGTGCCAGTAGGGGCGGGGCTTGGGGGAAGGAGAGCCTTCTGATTGGCTGCAGGTGTCCGTCGGTATTCTGCGGCAGTTAAATTGCGTGGGAAGTGGAATCCGGAGCGAATTTTCTACATCGGATTTAAATGGATTTTAAATGGATTTCTACATTGAATTGAACCACTTCCCGTCAAATCGTGGCTTCTTGGCATGCAACTTGGTTTGTTTACATCATGGTTTATTGACATATAACCTGGCTTGTTCACACAATGGTTTATTGACATGTAAACAAGCTTGTTTACATCATGGCTTCATGACATGTAACCTGGCTTGTTTACATCTTCGTTTATTGACATGTAACCTGGCTTGTATACATCTTCGTTTATTGACATGTAACCTGGCTTGTTTACATCTTCGTTTATTGACATGTAACCTGGCTTGTTTACATCTTCGTTTATTGACATGTAACCTGGCTTGTTTACATCTTCGTTTATTGACATGTAACCTGGCTTGTTTACATCTTCGTTTATTGACATATAACCTGGCTTGTTTACATCTTCGTTTATTGACATGTAAACAGGCTTGTTTACATAATGGTTTATTGACATATAACCTGGCTTGTTTACATCATGGTTTATTGACATGCAACCTGACTTGTTTACATCATCGTTTATTGACATGCAACCTGCCTTGTTTACATCATGGTTTACTGACATGCAAACAGGTTTGTTTACATCATGGTTTATTGACATATAACCTGGCTTGTTTAAATCATAATTTATTGACATGTAACGTGGCTTGTTTACATCATGGTTTATTGAAATGTAAACAGACCTGTTTACGTCATGCTTTATTGACATGTAGCCTGGCTTGTTTACATCATGGTTTGTTGACATGTAAACAGGTTTGTTTACCTCATGGTTTATTGACATATAACCTGGCTTGTTTACATTGTGGTTTATTGAGATGTAAACAGACTTGTTTACATCATCATTTATTGACATGCAACCTGGCTTGTTTACATCATGGTTTGTTGACATCCAACCTTATTTACACAATAGTTTATTGACATGCCACCTGGCTTGTTTACATTATGGTTTATTGACACATAAACAGGCTTGTTTACATCCTCATTTTTTGACATGTAACCTGGTTTGTTTACATAATAGTTTATTGACGTGTAACCTGGTTTGTTTACATCATAGCTTGTTGGCATGTCACCTGGCTTGTTTACATCGTGGTTTATTGTCATATAACCTGGCTTAAACCATGGTGTTATTTTGCATATGCAAATGAGTCGGAAACGCAGACAAAGAGCAGGGTTCTGTTGCAAAGGAACTGCTTCTGATAGGAGTATATATATATATATAGACTCTTTTGCAAATTTCCTTATTTTCCCATAGGCTGGGTGGCCATCTGTCAGGAGGGATCAAATGGGGTCGGATCCTTCTCTAGTATTCAATGATCCTATAGTCCTATATCTCTCCACAAACCTTCTAACATCTGTGAGGTTGGATGCCCATCTGTCGGGAGGGATCGAATAGGGTGGGATCTTTCTAACGTCCACGAGGTTGGATGGCCATCTGTTAGGAGGGATCGAATGGGGTCGGATCCTTCTCCACTCCAGTATTCGATGATTCTATAGTCCTATATCTCTCTGTGAACATTCTAATGTCCGTGAGGTTGGACGGCCATCTGTCGGGAGGGATCGAATGGGGTGGGATGACCCTATATCTCTCCACGAACCTTCTAATGTCCGTGAGGTTGGACAGCCGTCTGTCGGGAGGGATCTAATGGGGTCAGATCGTTCTAATGTCCGTGAGGTTGGATGGCCATCTGTCGGGAGGGATCGAATGGGGTGGGATGACCCTATATCACTCCACGAACCTTCTAATGTCCGTGAGGTTGGGTGGCCATCTGTCGGGAGGGATCTAATGGGGTGGGATGGCCCTATATCTCTCCACGAACCTTCTAATGTCCGTGAGGTTGGGTGGCCATCTGTCGGGAGGGATCTAATGGGGTCAGATCGTTCTAATGTCCTTGAGGTTGGATGGCCATCTGTCGGGAGGGATTGAATGGGGTCGATTCCTTCTCCGCTCTAGTATTAGATGACTCTATAGTCCTATATCTCTCTGTGAATCTTCTAATGTCCATGAGGTTGGGTGGCCATCTGTCGGGAGGGATCGAATGTGGTAGGATCCTTCTAATGTCCGTGAGGTTGGATGGCCATCTGTCGGGAGGGATCTAATGGGATCAGATCCTTCTCTGCTCTAGTATTAGATGACTCTATAGTCCTATATCTCTCCGTGAACCTTCTAACGTCTGTCGGGAGGGATCGGATTGTGCCTGGCTAATGTGCTTCCCTCTGTGCCTAGGGCCTTCCCCTGAGACCTAGATGAAGAGGAAGAAGGAACGGACGGGAAGTCGGGCGGCGGAGGCGGAGCCGTGTTGTCCGTGAAGCGAGACGTGTCCGGGTTTGGAAGAGAGACCGCACGGGAGAGACCACGGCGCTAAGCCCCGCCCCTCCCAGCCCAGGATCCTCCCCTTTGGGGCGTGGCCCCGCCCCTTTGTCCCACCCGCCGCCGTTGCCCCCTGCTGGCCGGGCCATGAAGCTGCAGGCGGTGATGGAGAACCTCCAGCGGCAGCAGCAGGCCCGGCTGCAGCAGGAGATGGAGGCGCGGCAACAACAACAACAACAGACCACGGCAGTGGCGGCGGCAACAACGGTGGTGGCCACGGAAGACCCCCCTCGAGGCGGGCCGGACGCCGGCGCGGAACCCGAAAGCGCCAGGATGCAGCGGGCACAGATGGAAGCCCTGGCGGCCATGCGGGCGGCGGCGGCCGGGCTCGCGGAGGATGACGGGCGCTCGTCGTCATTGTCGTCGGAGGCCGAAGGAAGGGAGGAAGGCGAGGACGAGGAGGCTGAGTATCCGCCGGGAATGGGCTCCGAAGAAGAGGAGGCCATGCTGTGAGTAGGACCCGTTTCCTGCTATTTGCCCACCGAGTTGCACTAGAGGATTCGGGAAATGGCCAGAGGGATCTTCCCTATGGAGATCTCTTAATTCCTGAAATACAATCCCTGAATTCCTCACATATTTGGCTTCTGTGGTTTCCCGTTTTCTGCTAAATTGCCCACTGAGCTGTACTAGAGGATCCGGGAAATGGCCAGAGGGATCTTCCCTATGGAGATCTCTGACTCCTGAAATGCAACCCCTGAATTCTGCAGATATTCGGCTTTTTTGTGAGCCTTCCCTTGGTCTTCCAGTACAGCTCTATGGTCACCCGTTTCCTGTTGTTTGCCTACCAAGCCTAACTAGAGGACTCGGGAAATGGCCAGAGGGATATTCTCTATGGAGATCTTTAACTCCTGAAACGCAACCCCTGAATTCCGCAAGTATTCGGCTTCTGTGGTTACCCGTTTTCTGCTCATTTTACCACCGAGTTGCACTAGAGGACCCGGGAAATGGCCAGAGGGATCTTCCCTATGGAGGTCTCTAACTACTGAAACACAACCCCTGAATTCCACAAGTATTAGGCTTCTGTGGTTTCCCGTTTTCTGCTAAATTGCCCACCGAGCTGTAGTAGAGGATTCGGGAATTGGGCAGAGGGATCTTCCCTATGGAAATCTCTAACTACTGAAATACAACCCCTGAATTCCGCAAGTTTTCGGCTTCTGTGGTTTCCCGTTTTCTGCTCATTTGCCCACCAAGTTGCACTAGAGGACCCGGAAAATGACCAGAGGGATCTTCCCTATGGAGATCTCTAACTCCTGGAATGCAACACCTGAATTCTGCAAATATTCAGCTTCTTTGTGAGCCTTCCCTTGGTCTTCCAGTACCGCTCTATGGTCACCCGTTTCCTGCTGTTTGCCTACCAAGCCTAACTAGAGGATTCGGAAAATGGCCAGAGGGACCTTCCCTATGGAAATTTCTAACTACTGAAATGCAACTCCTGAATTCTGCACATATTCGGCTTCTGTGGTTTCCCGTTTTCTGCTAAATTGCCCACCGAGTTGCACTCGTAGACTCGGGAAATGGCCAGAGGGATCTTCCCTATGGAGATCTCTGACTCCTGGAATGCAACACCTGAATTCTGCAAGTATTCGGCTTCTTTGTGAGCCTTCCCTTGGTCTCCCAGTACAGCTCTGTGGTCACCTGTTTGGTGCTATTTGCCCACCAAGCTGCACTAGAGGATCTGGGAAATGGCCAGAGGGATCTTCCCTATGGAGGTCTCTACTGAAATTTAACCCCTGAATTCTGCAGATATTTGGCTTCTTTGTGAGCCTTCCCTTGGTCTTCCAGTACAGCTCTATGGTCACCCGTTTCCTGCTATTTGCCCACCGAGTTGCACTAGAGGATCCGGGAAACTGCCAGAGGGATCTTCCCTATGGAGATCTCTAACTACTGAAACGCAACCCCTGAATTCCGCAAGTATTTGGATTCTGTGGTTACCCGTTTTCTGCTAAATTGCCCACCGAGCTGTACTAGAGGATTTGGGAAACGGCCAGAGGGATCTTCCCTATGGAGATCTCTAACTACTGAAATTTAACCCCTGAATTCCGCAAGTATTCGGCTTCTGTGGTTTCCCGTTTTATGCTCATTTTCCCACCGAGTTGCACTAGAGGATCCGGGAAACTGCCAGAGGGATCTTCCCTATGGAGATCTCTAACTACTGAAACGCAACCCCTGAATTCCGCAAGTATTTGGATTCTGTGGTTACCCGTTTTCTGCTAAATTGCCCACCGAGCTGTACTAGAGGATTTGGGAAACGGCCAGAGGGATCTTCCCTATGGAGATCTCTAACTACTGAAATTTAACCCCTGAATTCCGCAAGTATTCGGCTTCTGTGGTTTCCCGTTTTATGCTCATTTTCCCACCGAGTTGCACTAGAGGATTCGGGAAATGGCCAGAGGGATCTTCCCTATGGAGATCTGTAACTACTGAAATTTAACCCCTGAATTCCGCAAGTATTCGGCTTCTGTGGTTACCCGTTTTCTGCTAAATTGCCCACCGAGTTGCACTAGAGGATCCGGGAAACGGCCAGAGGGTTCTTCCCTATGGAGGTCTCTAAGTCCTGAAATACAACCCCTGAATTCCGCAACTGTTCGGCTCTTGTGGTTTCCCGTTTTCTGCTAAATTGCCCACTGAGCTGTACTAGAGGATTTGGGAAATGGCAAGAGGGATCTTCCCTATGGAGGTCTCTAAGTCCTGAAATGCAACCCCTGAATTCCGCAAGTATTTGGCTTCTTCATGAGCCTTCCCTTTGAGGAGGCGATGGTGTGAGTGGCCTATTCCTCCCTTGAGATTCTTAGGAATTTCTAGGTCTTCCAGTGCAGCTCTGTGGTCACCCGTTTCCTGCTGTTTGCCCACCGATTTCCACTAGAGGATTCGGGAAATGGCCAGAGGGATCTTCCCTATGGAGATCTCTTAATTCCTGAAATGCAGCCCCTGAATTCCGCAAGTATTCGGCTTCTGTGGTTACCCGTTTTCTGCTCATTTTACCACTGAATTGCACTAGAGGACTTGGGAAATGGCCAGAGGGATCTTCCCTATGGAGATCTCTTAATTCCTGAAATACAATCCCTGAATTCCTCACATATTTGGCTTCTGTGGTTTCCCGTTTTCTGCTAAATTGCCCACCGAGTTGGACTAGAGGACCCGGGAAATGGCCAGAGGGATCTTCCCTATGGAGGTCTCTAACTACTGAAATGCAACCCTTGAATTCTGCAGACATTCGGCTTCTTTGTGAGCCTTCCCTTGGTCTTCCAGTACAGCTCTATGGTCACCCGTTTCCTGCTGTTTGCCTACCAAGCCTAACTAGAGGATTCGGGAAATGGCCAGAGGGATCTTCCCTATGGAGATCTTTAACTACTGAAATGCAACCCCTGAATTCCGCAAGTATTTGGCTTCTGTGGTTACCCGTTTTTTGCTCATTTGCCCACCAAGTTGCACTAGAGGACCCGGGAAATGGCCAGAGGGATCTTCCCTATGGAGGTCTCTAAGTCCTGCAATGCAGCCCCTGAATTCCGCAACTGTTCGGCTTCTTTATGAGCCTTCCCTTTGATTGTTTTCGAGAGACAATAAAACCCAAGGAGCCCGACCGGCCCGGCAGGTTTTTTGGGTCGGAAAAGCCGGCGGCGGCTTTCGGTGATCTGCATTCCGTCCCGAAATGTTTTCCGTGCAGTGAAAACAGTTTCTCTCTGGGGGTTGGTTATCTATCTATATAGAAAAGTCAAATTATGTATGTTTGCCTGTCTTGTTCCAGGGTGGAGTGTCCTTTTAATAGGACTGCCATATTTCCTCCAGTCTGACTCTCGTCATTTCCAGCAGCGAGGACTGTTTTAATACTAAATACTATTTTGAGTTGTGTTGCAATGCTTTTGGTTGTCGTTCGTTTGAGTCTCCTCCGGATTGAGAGAAAAGGCGAATATAAATAAACAATAATAATAATAGATAGATGAATGGATGGACGGACAGACCGACAGAGATAGATGGATAGATGGGTGGATGGATAGATAGATAGATAGATAGATAGATAGATAGATAGATAGATAGATAGTTGGACGAATGGATAGATGGACAGAGAGACAGATAGTTTGGTGGATGGATGGATGGATGGATGGATGGATAGACGGATAGATAAGATGGATGGATGGACGGATAGATAAGATGGATAGACGGATAGATAAGATGGATGGATGGATAGATGGTTGGACAAATGGATAGATGGACAGAGAGACAGATAGTTTGGTGGATAGATGGATGGATGGATAGATAGATTGATAGATAAGATGGATGGATGGATGGATGGATGAATGGATAGATAAGATGGATGGATGGATGGATGGATAGATAGGTAAATAGATGGATGGATGGATGGATGGATAGATGGTTGGACAAATGGATAGATGGACAGAGAGACAGATAGTTTGGTGGATAGATGGATGGATGGATAGATAGATTGATAGATAAGATGGATGGATGGATGGATGGATGAATGGATAGATAAGATGGATGGATGGATGGATGGATAGATAGGTAAATAGATGGATGGATGGATGGATGGATGGATAGATGGTTGGACAAATGGATAGATGGACAGAGAGACAGATAGTTTGGTGGATAGATGGATGGATGGATAGATAGATTGATAGATAAGATGGATGGATGGATGGATGGATGAATGGATAGATAAGATGGATGGATGGATGGATGGATAGATAGGTAAATAGATGGATGGATGGATGGATGGATAGATGGTTGGACAAATGGATAGATGGACAGAGAGACAGATAGTTTGGTGGATAGATGGATGGATGGATAGATAGATTGATAGATAAGATGGATGGATGGATGGATGGATGAATGGATAGATAAGATGGATGGATGGATGGATAGATAGGTAAATAGATGGATGGATGGATGGATGGATGGATGGATGGATGGATAGATAGGTAAATAGATGGATGGATGGATGGATGGATGGATGGATAGATGGTTGGACAAATGGATAGATGGACAGAGAGACAGATAGTTTGGTGGATAGATGGATGGATGGATGGATGGATGGATGGATAGATTGATAGATAAGATGGATGGAGGGATGGATGGATAGACGGATAGATAAGATGGATGGATGGATGGATGGATGGATGGATGGATGGATGGATAGATAGATAGATAGATAGATAGATAGATAGATAGATAGATAGAAAGAAAGAAAAATGGTTGGACGAATGGATAGATGGACAGAGAGACAGATAGTTTGGTGGATAGGTGGACAGATGGATGGATGGATGGATAGACGGATAGATAAGATGGATGGATGGATGGATGGATAGGTAAATAGATGGATGAATGGATGGATTGATAGATACATAGATAGATAGATGGATATATGGGTGGACAGATATATAGACAGATGGACAGTTGGATGGATGAATGGGTGAATGAATTGACAGATGGATAGATAGATAGATGGACAGATGGATGCACAGACGGATGGATGGATGGATTGATAGATAGCTAGATGAATAGACAGAGAGATGGATGGATGGATGGATGGATAGATAGATAGATAGATAGAGATGGATGGACAAATGGACAGATAGATAGATAGATAGATAGATAGATAGATAGATAGATAGATAGATAGATAGATAGATAGATAGATAGATAGACAGATGAATGGATGGATGGACAGATGAATGGATGCATAGATAGATAGATGGGTGGATGGATGGACGGACGGACAGATAGAGAGATAGAGAGATAGACGGATGATGGACATATGGATAGATTAGATAGATGACTAGATAGACAGACAGACAGACAGACAGATAGATAGGCAGATGGATGGACGTATGGATAGGGTGACAGACAAACAGACAGATAAATAAATAATATAGATAAGTAGACAGACGGATAGATGAATGTATAGATGGGTAGAATGATAGAGAGGTAGAGAGGTATTGACCCCAATCAATTGGATAGATAGATAGAGAAATAGAGAGATAGAGAGAAAGATGGAAAGATAGAGAGAGAGAGATAGGGTGAGAGAGAGAGAAAGGGAGAGAGAGAGAGATAAAGAGATAGATGGATAGAGAGATAGAGAGAATGAAGGATAGAGACAGATATATATATATAGAGAGAGAGATAAAGAGAGATAGATAGAGATAGAGAAAGGGATAGAGGTAGAGAGAGAGGTAAAGAGAGAGAGAGAGAGAGAGAGAGAGAGAGAGAGAGAGAGAGAGAGATAAAGAGAGATAGATAGATGGATAGAGAGAAAGATATACAGAGATACAGACAGAGAGAGATAGAGAGCGAGCGAGAGAGAGATGTATTTGGTGGGCATCAGATTTGGGACCCTCACGTTGCCCTCTTTGTCCCTGACCCCCCAGGAAGGGCCGGTGGGGCGACGAGGAGGATTTCGAGGATGAAGAGGAGGACGAGGAGGAGGAGGAGGACTACGACGAGGAAGAGGAGGGTGAGGAGATGCCGGAGGAAGGCCTTGGGGGTCCCCCTGGGGGTCCGGCCTCCCGCTCCGGCCCGGTGCTCCTCCGCAAGCAGCCGGCCCCACAGCCCTACCGCAGGGAGCCCTCTCCCCGGACGGCGGGGGTCTCCTCCGAACGCCTGCCCCCCGGAGCGGCCCCCCAGGCCCTGTCCCAGCCGCAGCCCCCCGCCCTGGACCACGGGGACTGGACCTACGAGGAGCAGTTCAAGCAGGTAGGCTGGGCCTTGATGAATATATGGATTGGGACCCAAAATATTATTGTTATTCGTGAGCCATAGCCAGGTCTTCTTGTCAGATTTTCCTTCAATTTTGTCAATGTTTCGTTGTGCCAGCTGCCAGCTCTAGTTTGTAGTGCAGTTTTCTTGTACTGATTCTGCTCTAGTTTGTAGTGCGGTTTTCTTGTACTGGCTTATTATTATTATTATTATTATTATTATTATTATTAGTTTATTATGACACAGCAAACAAGATAGATATGCTGGATTTCGTATCACAAAATCACAAGTCGAACACTTCCCAAGTGTCTAGGACTGTGTGATGTATTTTTGGATGATTTTTGGATACCAGTAGGGTGGCCTTTTGCAGATGGCAGATCGTGATTTTGTCAATGTCTATTGTTTCCAAATGCCGGCTGAGATCTTTTGGCACGGCACCCAATGCGCCGATCACCACCGGGACCACCTGCACTGGTTTCTGCCAGAGTCTTTGAAGTTCAATCTTGAGGTCCTGAGAGCGGCTGAGTTTTTCCTGTTGTTTTTCGTCAATGCGACTGTCACCTGGGATGGCAACATCAATGATCCAAACCTTTTTCTTTTCCACAACTGTGATGTCTGGTGTGTTGTGTTCCAGAACTTTGTCAGTCTGGATTCGGAAGTCCCACAGTATCTTTGCGTGCTCATTTTCCAAGACTTTTGCAGGTTTGTGATCCCACCAGTTCTTTGCTGCTGGGAGGTGGGACTTGAGGCATAAATTCCAATGAATCATTTGGGCCACATAGTTGTGCCTCTGTTTGTAGTCTGTCTGTGCGATCTTCTTACAGCAGCTGAGGATATGATCCATGGTTTTGTCGGTTTTCTTGCACAGTCTGCATTTTGGGTCATATTATTATTATTATTATTATTATTATTATTATTATTATTATTATTATTATGAATGTTGGATTTACGATGACTTGTTGTAAAGAGCTAAGAACGACTGAGGTTCTTTCAGGCAGGGGGGAATCTTTTTATCCCACCGCTGCCACCAATTTGCAAAGATGCAACCACCAAAGACTCAGAGAGGAGACTTTTTTTTCTTTCTTCTTTTTCACTTTAGATGGTAGTGTAACTTAGTTTGTAATATATGCGATAGAGGCTTAGATGTTGGAGGAACAATAACAAGTTTATTCAGGCACAGAGCTTAGTGGTTACAAAAGATGTTTCTCACTTAGGGGCACTTACATTAACAGTTACAATACTAGAATGAAGTGAGTCAAACTCCCTAAAGTGTCACTCCTTTTACTTAAAGTAATTAGAATTTCATCCTCTGCCACTTTTAAACCGTAGTCACCCCTGTGATATACAATCACAGATTCTCTGTTCCTTACCAGGACAATTGAGTCTCCTTGATCCCCTCAACCTAGGATCAATCTTCCCTGTGCCTCATCAGAGCACAGACTTAAAAAAAATCTTTTTTTTTTAACTGCACTTTTTCAACAAAACGGCAGTTAGCTCCGCCTACTTCTCCATGGCAACCAGCCTCTGAGTGCAGAGAAGCAATAACTGTAATACTTATCCCTTTAAAACACAAACACACAATTAAACATAACATCTATAAACCAAAAATTCATACTTCATTACACTTGTATATTCACATACGTGTATATATCTGTCTGTAAATATTATGACGTAATAATATATTGCATCATGTTATGTGCATAGATGTTTTCGGTACAATATTGTGCACAAAACTTTGTGTGTGGAAAGGGTGTTCCTCAAGGTCTTTGGACATCTAGACAATCTATCCACTTTTAACTCTTTGAGAGTTGTAGTTTACTCAGACTTTAACTTTCTCCAAGGTCCTGGATCCACCTCCCAAACTACGAGTTCCAGGATTCCATAGCATTCACCGGGGTCAAACAGCATGTGTTGTGTGGCGTAGTGGCACAACATTCGACAACATAATTCTAGTGAACATTGAGTGATGTTATGGATTCCTGGTGAACATTTGGTGACATCATGGATTCCTGGTGAACATTGAGTGACATTATGGATTCCTGGTGAACACTGAGTAATGTTATAAATTCTTGGTGAATATTTGGTGACATCATAGATCTTTGGTGAACGTTTGGTAATGTCATAGATACTCGAATAGTGGTGTTATAGATTCCTGGTGAACATTTGGTGACATCATGGATTCCTGGTGAACATTTGGTCATGTCATAGATACCCGAATAGTGATGTTATAGATTCTGGGTGAACATTGAGTGACATCATGGATTCCTGGTGAGCATTTGGTGACATCATAGATCCTTGGTGAACATTTGGTCATGTCATAGATACTCGAATAGTGGTGTTATAGATTCCTGGTGAACATTTGGTGACATCATGGATTCCTGGTGAACATTTGGTGACATCATAGATCCTTGGTGAACATTTGGTCATGTCATGTCATAGTGATGTTATAGATTCTGGGTGAACATTGATTGACATCATGGATTCCTGGTGAACATTGGGTGACATTATGGATTCCTGGTGAACATTGAGTGATGTTATAGATTCCTGGTGAACATTGAGTGACATCATGGATTCCTGGTGAGCATTTGGTGACATCATAGATCCTTGGTGAACATTGAGTGATGTTATAGATTCTGGGTGAACATTGAGTGACATCATGGATTCCTGGTGAACATTGGGTGACATTATGGATTCCTGGTGAACATTGAGTGACATTATGGATTCCTGGTGAACATTGAGTGATGTTATAGATTCCTGGTGAACATTGAGTGACATCATGGATTCCTGGTGAGCATTTGGTGACATCATAGATCCTTGGTGAACATTGAGTGATGTTATAGATTCTGGGTGAACATTGAGTGACATCATGGATTCCTGGTGAACATTGGGTGACATTATGGATTCCTGGTGAACATTGAGTGACATTATGGATTCCTGGTGAACATTGAGTGACACCATGGATTCCTGGTGAACATTGGGTGACATCATGGATTCCTGGTGAACATTTGGTCATGTCATAGATACCCGAATAGTGATGTTATCGATTCCTGGTGAACACTGAGTGATGTTATCGATTCCTGATGAAAATTTGATAACCTCATAGTTTGAACATTGAGTGTTTTTATAGATTACTTGTGCACATTGAGTGACATCATGGATTCCTGGTGAACATCTAGTGATGTTATGGATTCCTGGTGAACATTGAGTGACATCATGGATTCCTGGTGAACATTGAGTGACATCATGGATTCCTGGTGAACATTGAGTGACATCATGGATTCCTGGTGAACATCTAGTGGTGTTATGGATTCCTGGTGAACATTGAGTGACATCATGGATTCCTGGTGAACATCTAGTGATGTTATGGTTTCCTGGTGAACATTGAGTGACGTCATGGATTCCTGGTGAACATTGAGTGACATCATGGATTCCTGGTGAACATTGAGTGACATCATGGATTCCTGGTGAACATTGAGTGACATCATGGATTCCTGGTGAACATTGAGTGACATCATGGATTCCTGGTGAACATCTAGTGGTGTTATGGATTCCTGGTGAACATTGAGTGACATCATGGATTCCTGGTGAACATCTAGTGATGTTATGGTTTCCTGGTGAACATTGAGTGACGTCATGGATTCCTGGTGAACATTGAGTGACATCATGGATTCCTGGTGAACATTGAGTGACATCATGGATTCCTGGTGAACATCTAGTGGTGTTATGGATTCCTGGTGAACATTGAGTGACATCATGGATTCCTGGTGAACATCTAGTGATGTTATGGTTTCCTGGTGAACATTGAGTGACGTCATGGATTCCTGGTGAACATCTAGTGATGTTATGGATTCCTGGTGAACATTGAGTGACATCATGGATTCCTGGTGAACATTGAGTGACATCATGGATTCCTGGTGAACATTGAGTGACATCATGGATTCCTGGTGAACATCTAGTGGTGTTATGGATTCCTGGTGAACATTGAGTGACATCATGGATTCCTGGTGAACATCTAGTGATGTTATGGTTTCCTGGTGAACATTGAGTGACGTCATGGATTCCTGGTGAACATCTAGTGATGTTATGGATTCCTGGTGAACATTGAGTGACATCATGGATTCCTGGTGAACATTGAGTGACATCATGGATTCCTGGTGAACATTGAGTGACATCATGGATTCCTGGTGAACATCTAGTGGTGTTATGGATTCCTGGTGAACATTGAGTGACATCATGGATTCCTGGTGAACATCTAGTGATGTTATGGTTTCCTGGTGAACATTGAGTGACGTCATGGATTCCTGGTGAACATCTAGTGATGTTATGGATTCCTGGTGTGCATGGGTGACCTCCTAGCCACGGTGGAGTCATGTGCTGGGCGTTGCCGCTCCCTCGAAGGGTGAAGGAGAAGTCACTTGTCTCCCGGCTTGGCCAACCGGCCCGCCTGCTCCTCCTGCCGCCGCCGTGTTTACATTCCTGGCCGGGCTTGCCAAGGCGGCTGGCACCCGGTCAAGCGGTCCTTGGGTGGCTGGCGCCCGTCCAGGGGAGTTCCCTGGCAGACGCCCAGAGCGGAACTTGTACCTTCGGAGAGGCGGAAATGTTTGGCTCTGAAAATTTGTCTTGCAACAGAAAGGCTTGGACAAGGTGACCTTTAGGGTTGGGGTCAGGCTAGATGACCTTCGGGGTCCCCTTCAATACATTCTCACTTTCTTTGCCCGTATCAAGGTATACAAGGCTCTATGTCCCTCTGTCTTTCTCCCGAAACAACGTGGGATTAGGGCTCAGACGTCTTACTGCAATTAGCGGATTAACGAGCTTTGCTTCCCCGACTGACGGAGAAATGCCGGGTTAATTAAATGGCTGAGAGAGGGATCAAGGACTGCCCAGGATTCCCTTTTCAGAGCCGCCGTTGAACGCCTGGGCTCACATAATTGTCCAGTCATCAACATCACCACCATCATCATCATCATCATCATCATCTTCTTCTTCTTCTTCTTCTTCTTCTTCTTCTTCTTCTTATTATTATTATTATTATTATTATTAGGGTTTGGATCCTTGCACAATCATATTATTATTATTATTATTATTATTATTATTAGGGTTCAGATCCTTGCACAGTCATCATCATCACCATCATCATCATCATATTATTATTATTATTATTATTATTATTATTATTATTATTATTAGGGTTCGATCCTTGCACAGTCATCATCTTATTATTATTATTATTATTATTATTATTATTACATTATTATTATTATTATTATTATTATTATTATTATTATTAGGGTTCAGATCCTTGCACAGTCATCATCATCATCATCATCATCATATTATTATTATTATTAGGGTTCGGATCCTTGCACAGTCATCATCATCATCATCATCATATTATTATTATTATTACGTTGTTGTTATTATTATTATTATTATTATTATTATTATTATTATTATTACTATTAGGGTTCAGTCATCATCATCATCATCATCATATTATTATTATTATTATTATTACATTATTATTATTATCATCATTTTATTATGACACAGCAAACAAGATAGACATGCTGGATTTCATATCACAAAATCACAAGTCGAACACTTCCCAAGTGTCTAGGACACATTATTATTATTATTATTATTATTATTATTATTATTATTATTATTACACAGCAAACAAGATAGACATGCTGGATTTCGTATCACAAAATCACAAGTCGAACACTTCCCAAGTGTCTAGGACACTTATTATTATTATTATTATTATTATTATTATTATTATTATTATTACACAGCAAACAAGATAGACATGCTGGATTTCGTATCACAAAATCACAAGTCGAACACTTCCCAAGTGTCTAGGACACATTATTATTATTATTATTATTATTATTATTATTATTATTATTATGACACAGCAAACAAGATAGAAATGCTGGATTTCGTATCACAAAATCACAAGTCGAACACTTCCCAAGTGTCTAGGAAACTTATTATTATTATTATTATTATTATTATTATTATTATTATTATTATGACACAGCAAACAAGATAGACATGCTGGATTTCGTATCACAAAATCACAAGTCGAACACTTCCCAAGTGTCTAGGACACTTATTATTATTATTATTATTATTATTATTATTATTATTATTATTACACAGCAAACAAGATAGACATGCTGGATTTCGTATCACAAAATCACAAGTCGAACACTTCCCAAGTGTCTAGGACACATTATTATTATTATTATTATTATTATTATTATTATTATTATTATGACACAGCAAACAAGATAGAAATGCTGGATTTCGTATCACAAAATCACAAGTCGAACACTTCCCAAGTGTCTAGGAAACTTATTATTATTATTATTATTATTATTATTATTATTATTATTATTTTATTATGACACAGCAAACAAGATAGAAATGCTGGATTTCGTATCACAAAATCACAAGTCAAACACTTCCCAAGTGTCTAGGATTGTGTAATGTATTATTATTGTTATTATTATTATTATTATTATTACACAGCAAACAAGGTAGATATGCTGGATTTCGTTTCACAAAACCACAAGTCGAACTCTTCCCAAGTGTCTAGGACTGTGTGATGTATTTTCGGATGATGTGCCCAGATCCCAGGCGGGTGGCCTTTTGCAGTTGGCAGATCGTGATTTTGTCAATGTCTATTGTTTCCAAATGCCGGCTGAGATCTTTTGGCACAGCACCCAGTGTGCCCATCACCACCGGGACCACCTGCACTGGTTTCTGCCAGAGTCTTTGAAGTTCTATTATTATTATTATTATTATTATTATTATTATTATTAGGATTCGAATTCTTGTCCAGACATTATATTATTATTATTGGGATATTTTTAAGCCGTGGATTGCTGTGCTAAAAGGAGGTGCCTCGGTCTGTTATCAAGCCATCTGACTTTCCGGGGCATTTTTCTGGGAGTTCTAGTTGCAAAAGGTCTGCAGGCTTTGGATGCTGCAAAAAATAAAAATAAAAATTGTGCAGCTGTTACGGCAGAAGAGGAAGCGGGATTCGAAAACGGCACCTTTCTCGGTCCGTATATAGACGCGATTTGACTTTTTCGGAGGGCGTCGGGTGGCAAACAGAAAACCGCTTATAATCGGATGGGATCCCCAAAGGACATCTAGTCCACCCCCATTCAGCTAGGCAGGGGAGGCACAACTAAAGCACTCCCGAAAGAGGCCCATCTAACCAAAGATCATCCTATTGCGGCCAAAGATCAAAAGGGTTTCTATGGGTCTGTTTTTGTGTCATGCACCCTATTTCTCTGAATAGACAAAGGACGGCATTTGAGTCGCGGTCGGCACGCCCCAGGCAGCGGCAACCCATGTGCTTTCCTCGTGCCAGGAAGAAAATTTGAAAAGCAATCCATCCATTCAATGCATGCCTATTACTGCTATTACTATTGCTATTATTACTATTATTATTACCGTATTATTATTATTATTATTATCTTATTATTATCATCATATTATTATTACCGTATTATTTTATTATGACACAGTAAACAAGATAGACATGCTGGATTTCGTATCACAAAACCACAAGTCGAACACTTCCCAAGCGTCTAGGACTGTGTGATGTATTATTATTATTATTATTATTATTATTATTATTATTATTATTATTATTTTATTATGACACAGTAAACAAGATAGACATGCTGGATTTCGTATCACAAAATCCCAAGTCGAACACTTCCCAAGTGTCTAGGACTGTGTGATGTATTATTATTATTATTATTATTATTATTATTATTATTATTATTTTATTATGACACAGTAAAAAAGATAGACATGCTGGATTTCGTATCACAAAACCACAAGTCGAACACTTCCCAAGCGTCTAGGACTGTGTGATGTATTATTATAATAATAATAATAATAATAATAATAATTATTATTATTATTATTATTATTATTATTTTATTATGACACAGCAAACGAGATAGACATGCTGGATTTCGTATCACAAAATCCCAAGTCGAACACTTCCCAAGTTTCTAGGATTGTGTGATGTATTATTATTATTATTATTATTATTATTATTATTATTTTATTATGACACAGCAAACGAGATAGACATGCTGGATTTCGTATCACAAAATCCCAAGTCGAACACTTCCCAAGTGTCTAGGATTGTGTGATGTATTATTATTATTATTATTATTATTATTATTTTATTATGACACAGCAAATGAGATAGACATGCTGGATTTCGTATCACAAAATCCCAAGTCGAACACTTCCCAAGTTTCTAGGATTGTGTGATGTATTATTATTATTATTATTATTATTATTATTATTATTATTTTATTATGACACAGCAAATGAGATAGACATGCTGGATTTCGTATCACAAAATCCCAAGTCGAACACTTCCCAAGTGTCTAGGACTGTGTGATGTATTATTATTATTATTATTATTATTATTTTATTATGACACAGCAAATGAGATAGACATGCTGGATTTCGTATCACAAAATCCCAAGTCGAACACTTCCCAAGTGTCTAGGATTGTGTGATGTATTATTATTATTATTATTATTATTATTTTATTATGACACAGCAAATGAGATAGACATGCTGGATTTCGTATCACAAAATCCCAAGTCGAACACTTCCCAAGTGTCTAGGACTGTGTGATGTATTATTATTATTATTATTATTATTATTATTATTATTATTATTATTTTATTATGACACAGTAAACAAGATAGACATGCTGGATTTCGTATCACAAAACCACAAGTCGAACACTTCCCAAGTGTCTAGGACTGTGTGATGTATTATTATTATTATTATTATTATTATTATTATTATTATTATTATTATTATTATTTTATTATGACACAGTAAACAAGATAGACATGCTGGATTTCGTATCACAAAACCACAAGTCGAACACTTCCCAAGTGTCTAGGATTGTGTGATGTATTATTATTATTATTATTATTATTATTATTATTTTATTATGACACAGTAAAAAAGATAGACATGCTGGATTTCGTATCACAAAATCCCAAGTCGAACACTTCCCAAGTGTCTAGGATTGTGTGATGTATTATTATTATTATTATTATTATTATTATTATTATTATTATTATTATTTTATTATGACACAGTAAACAAGATAGACATGCTGGATTTCGTATCACAAAATCCCAAGTCGAACACTTCCCAAGTGTCTCGGACTGTGTGATGTATTTTTGGATGATGCTGCAGATCCCAGCAGAGTGGCCTTTTGCAGTTGGCAGATCGTAATTTTGTCAATGTCTATTGTTTCCAAATGCCGGCTGAGATCTTTTGGCACGGCACCCAATGTGCCCATCACCACCGGGACCACCTGTACTGGTTTCTGCCAGAGTCTTTGAAGTTCAGTCTTGAGGTCCTGAGAGCGGCTGAGTTTTTCCTGTTGTTTTTCGTCAATGCAACTGTCACCTGGGATGGCAACATCCATGATCCAAACCTTTTTCTTCTCCACAACTGTGATGTCTGGTGTGTTGTGTTCCAGAACTTTGTCAGTCTGGATTCGGAAGTCCCACAGTATCTTTGCCTGCTCATTTTCCAAGACTTTTGCAGGTTTGTGGTCCCACCAGTTCTTTGCTGCTGGGAGGTGGGACTTGAGGCATAAGTTCCAATGAATCCTTTGGGCCACATAGTTGTGCCTCTGTTTGTAGTCTGTCTGTGCAATTTTCTTACAGCAGCTGAGGATATGATCCATGGTTTCATCGGTTTCCTTGCAGAGTCTGCATTTTGGGTCATCAGCTGATTTTTCAATCTTGGCCTGAATGGCCTTTGTCCTGATGTCTTGCTCCTGGGCTGCAAGGATCAGGCCTTCTGTCTCCTTCTTCAGGGTCCCATTCGTGAGCCAGAGCCAGGTCTTCTCCTTATCAGCTTTTCCTTCCATTTTGTCAAGGAACTTTCCATGCAATGTTTTGTTGTGCCAGCTCTAGTTTGTAGTGCGGTTTTCTTGTACCGATTCTGCTCTAGTTTGTAGTGAGGTTTTCTTGTACTGATTCTGCTCTAGTTTGTAGTGAGGTTTTCTTGTACTGATTCTGCTCTAGTTTGTAGTGAGGTTTTCTTGTACTGATTCTGCTCTAGTTTGTAGTGCGGTTTTCTTGTACTGGTTTTTTGTCTGCTGTGCTTTGAGGAGTTTCTGTTTTTTGACTTCAATCAAAGCAGGTTCTTCACTTTGCTTTCCATATTCTGCCAGGGCATGTTCTTCTTTTACTTGTAAGAGTCCTGTACCCCCTGATCATCTAGGCAGATATAATAATAATAATAATAATAATTATTATTATTATTATTATGAATCTTCCCTGCTTTGGCCACCTGTTTGGCAACCCGGTCAGCGACCTGAAATTGAGACCCTTTCTGATGCTGTTGGGTTTTTTTGGGCTGTTGCCTCCTTCCGAGGCTGAGAGAGTGTGACCCACTGGAGGTCCTTGATATATCATATGTAACATAATAAACACAGTTATGAAAAATACATGATATATATATATATATATATATATATATATATATATATATCCACGAACACACATATTTCTTACATATACGTGTACATTTTATACATATGTGAGTGTGAGTGTGTATGCATATATATATATATATACACACACACACATACACACACACACACACACACACACACACATCGATATCTGATAGGCACCGTTCTAATAGCGTCATCCTCTTTCCCGCAGCTTTACGAACTCGACGGAGACCCCAAGCGAAAGGAATTCTTGGACGACCTCTTCAGCTTCATGCAGAAGCGAGGTGAGCCAAAACATAATAAAATCCACTCGATTTGTGCCATTTGGATTGTTTGGATTCATTGCTTCCCTTTTTTTGTATCATGGGGTACCCTTTTTTAGGATAGATTAGATTCCCTTTCTTGGATGCATCGGGCATATTTTTTGGATGGATTAGGCACCTTTTTCAGATGAACCGTGTGTCTTTTTTGGATTCGTTGGGTGCCTTTTTCGGATGCTTCGGGTGCCCTTTTTTGGAGGCATTATAGGACACTTTCTTCTGGGGCATTGGACACCTTTTTGGATTCACTGGACATTTTCTTTGGATGCAATGGACACCTTCTTCGGAAGCATTGGGCACTTTTTTTGGATGCATTGGATACCTTATTTGGAGGCATTGGGCATCTTTTTTGGATGCTTTGGGTGCCTTTTTCGGATACATCGGGCGCCTTTTTTCGGAGGCATTATTGGACCTTTTTGAGAGGCATTGGGCACCTTCTTCGGAGGCATTGGGTACCTTCTTTGGATGCTTCTTGTGCCTTTTTTGGAATAATTGGGTGCCCTTTTTTGGAGGCGTTATGGGACAGTTTCTTTGGCTGCATTGGACACCTTTTCTGGATGCACTGGACACCTTCTTTGAAGGCATTGGGCACTTTATTCAGGTGCATTGGGCACTTTATTCAGGTGCATTGGGCAGTTTATTCAGGTGCATTGGGCACTTTTTTCCAGAGCCATCGAACACCTTTTTTGGATTCATTGGGTGCACTTCTCAGATGCATTGTTTTCCTTTCTCAATTGCACCGGATACCTTTTGCAGAGGCATTGTTTACCTTTTCCAGATGCATTTGGATTCGTTGGGTCCCTTTTTCGGAGCTATTATGGGGCGCCTTTTTTGGATTCATTGGGTGCCTTTCTCATCTGCTGCAGGCACCTTTCTCAGATGTATTGGGCACCCATTTTTGGACCTTATTTTGGATTTATTGTGCACCTCTTTGGGATTCATTGGGTGCCGTTCTCAGATGCATATGGCACATTCTTTCCAGATATATTGGGCACCTTTTTCAGATGTATTAATCACTTTATTTTGGATTTATTGTGCACCTGTTTGGGATTCATTGGGTGCCTTTCTCGGGTGCATCAGGCACCTTATTTCCAGATGTATTGGGCACCTTTTCCAGATGTATTGACCACTTTATTTTGGATTTATTTTGCACCTCTTTGGGATTCATTGGGTGCCTTTTTGGATTCATTGGGTGCCTTTCTTGGATGCATCAAGCACCTTTCTCAGCTGTATTAGTCACTTTATTTTGGATTTATTGTGCACCTCTTTGGGATTCACTGGGTGCCTCTCTCAGATGTATTGGGCACCTTTTTCAGATGTATTAGTCACTTTATTTTGGATTTATTTTGCACCTCTTTAGTATTCATTGGGTGCCTTTTTGGGATTCATTGGGTGCCTTTCTTGGATGCATCAAGCACCTTTCTCAGCTGTATTAGTCACTTTATTTTGGATTTATTTTGCACCTCTTTGGGATTCATTGGGTGCCTTTTTCAGATGCATCAGGCACCCTTTTTCCAGATGTATTGGGCATCTTTTCCAGATGTATTAATCACTTTATTTTGTATTTATTGTGCACCTCTTTAGTATTCATTGGGTGCCTTTTTGGATTCATTGGGTGCCTTTCTTGGATGCATCAAGCACCTTTTTCAGATGTATTAGTCACTTTATTTTGGATTTATTATGCACCCCTTTGGGATTCATTGGGTGCCTTTCTCAGATGTATTGGGCACCTGTTTCAGCTGTATTAATCACTTTATTTCGGATTTATTATGCACCTCTTTGTGATTCATTGGGTGCCTTTCTCAGATGTATTGGGCACCTTTTTCAGATGTATTAGTCACTTTATTTCGGATTTATTATGCACCTCTTTGGGATTCACTGGGTGCCTTTCTCAGATGTATTGGGCACCTTTTTCAGCTGTATTAATCACTTTATTTCGGATTTATTGTGCACCTCTTTGGGATTCATTGGGTGCCTTTCTCAGATGTATTGGGCACCTTTTTCAGATGTATTAGTCACTTTATTTTGGATTTATTATGCACCTCTTTGGGATTCACTGGGTGCCTTTCTCAGATGTATTGGGCACCTTTTTCAGATGTATTAGTCACTTTATTTTGGATTTATTTTGCACCTCTTTAGTATTCATTGGGTGCCTTTCTTGGATGCATCAAGCACCTTTCTCAGCTGTATTAGTCACTTTATTTTGGATTTATTATGCGCCTCTTTGGGATTCATTGGGTGCCTTTCTCGGGTGCATCAGACACTTTATTTCCAGATGTATTGGGCACCTTTTCCAGATGTATTAATCACTTTATTTCGGATTTTTTTTTGCACCTCTTTGGGATTCATTGCGTCCCTTTTCCAGGTGCGTTTTGTTCCTTTCCCAAATGCACCGGATACCTTTTGTGGAGGCCTTGTTTACCTTTCTCCCAAACCTTTTTTGGAGACATTTTGGGGATCCCTCGGGTGATGCCTCGAAGGAATATAATATCAACACAATAGTGTCTTGAGCCTTTTTTTCCTCCTCCTAAGGAAAAGTGGGGGAGAGACACACAACCAAGGTTGTTTTCCCAACCAAATTGTATTGTCAACATGTTTTCTAGGCAGGAAAGAAACCGACCATAAAGTCTTATGGCTGGAATTCCTGGGCTGAGTTAAACCCCAAGGAATGAAGGGCGGGGAGGGGGAGACGGAGACCCAACAGCTGCCTCCGGATGCTGCAAATATCCTCCGGCCTTTCAAAAATGGGAGAGATATATATATATAATGTGCTCGCGGTGTTTGGATCCGGGACCCTTTTCCGGCCATAAAGCAGCCCTTTCTTTGCAAACCAATGGGCCGGATGGGGCGTAAAGGGCTTGTGCTTTCTCCCCTCTGGTTAATAAGGAAACAATAAATCAATAAAAGGAAGGGGGGATCAATAAAACGGGGGGCTAATGATGCCGCCGGGCCTGCCGTCTTCCTCTTTGCTGGCTTTGGCTTAATTCAGACTTTCCTTGCCATCCTCATCGTATTTTTGAGATCCCTTCGACCCAAAATAATTCATTTTCAGGGCGAGAAAACTATGAAACCCTATTGGATCGGTTAGCTGTGTCTCTCTCCATTGACTGGCTTTTAAATCTGGCAAATGTATATTAATATATAGTGCGGTTCATTTCGAGTAAGGGTCATCTATCAATAATAATAATAATAATGCCAAGGCCTTGCCAAACTACGACTCCCAGGATGCCATAGCATTGACACATGGTGTTGGGCTTTAACGGGGTTAATTCTATATTATATGGGATAGGGGAGATACATATATATGTATGTATATGTATGTGTATTATATATGTCTGTGAGACATATATATGTCTGAGAGATACGTATATGTATGTGCGTATAATATATATAATATATAGTAATTCTATATTATAGAGCCAGTTAGCTTTAATTTTATACAATAAAGGATTCGCGAGATACATATATATGTATGTACGTATAGGTATGTGTGTATAATATATATAATGTATCGTAATTCTATACATTATATATGTATAATTCTATACTATATATATACAATATACTTTAATTCTATACTATATAGGATATGGGAGATTCATATAGATGCATGTATGTATATGTATGTGTGTATAATATGTATAATGTATCGTAATTCTATACATTATATATGTATAATTCTATACTATATATACTATATACTTTAATTCTATACTAAATAGGATATGGGAGATTCTATACTATACTATATAGGATATGGGAGAATCGTATAGATGCATGTATAGATATGTATGTGTGTATAATATGTATAATGTATCGTAATTCTATACATTATATATGTATAATTCTATACTATATATATACTATATACTTTAATTCTACACTATATAGGATATGGGAGATTCGTATAGATGCATGTATGGATATGTATGTGTGTATAATATATATAATGTATCATAATTCTATACATTATGTATGTATAATTCTATACTATACTATATATATACTATATACTTTAATTCTAAACTATATAGGATATGGGAGATTCATATAGATGCATGTATGGATATGTATGTGTGTATAATATGTATAATGTATCGTAATTCTATACATTATATATGTATAATTCTATACTATATATATACTATATACTTTAATTCTATACTATATAGGATATGGGAGATTTGTATATGTTTGTGTGTATAATATATATAATGTATCGTAATTCTATACATTATATATGTATAATTCTATACTATACTATATATATACTGTATACTTTAATTCTATACTATATAGGATATGGGAGATTCTATACTATACTATATAGGATATGGGAGAATCGTATAGATGCATGTATGGATATGTATGTGTGTATAATATGTATAATGTATCGTAATTCTATACATTATATATGTATAATTCTATACTATATATATACTATATACTTTAATTCTATACTATATAGGATATGGGAGATTCATATAGATGCATGTATGGATATGTACGTGTGTTTGTGTGTGTATAATATAATATCCCGCTGTGGTTGCCCCTCCGCAGGGACGCCGGTCAACCGCATCCCCATCATGGCCAAGCAGGTGCTGGACCTCTACATGCTCTACGTCCTGGTGACCGAGAAGGGCGGCCTGGTGGAGGTCATCAACAAGAAGCTCTGGCGGGAGATCACCAAGGGCCTCAGCCTGCCCACCTCCATCACCAGCGCCGCCTTCACCCTCCGCACCCAGTAAGCCCCGTGTTGTTGTTGTTGTGTGCCTTCAAGTCATTTCAGACTTAGGTCAACCCTAACATAAGACCATAGGTAAACAAAGAGACCTCCAAAGACCATCTAGACTATCTCATAAGACCATAGGTAAGGAAAGGGACCCTCAAAGGCCATCTAGATGATCTCATCAGGCCATCAGAAGACCATAGATAAGGAAAGGGACCTTCAAAGACCATCTAGATGGTTTCATACGACCATAGGTAAGAAAAGTGACCTCCAAAGGACAACTAGACGGTTTCATAGGACCATAGGTAAGTAAAGTGGCCTCCAAAAGCCATCTAGATGGTCTCATAAGGCCGTAGCTAAGTAAAGAGACCTTCAAAGACCATCTA